>NW_027507754.1:0-412500 GCF_037356315.1 Lithobates pipiens | reverse complement strand
GACATTTTGTAAAATCTACCTAATGCGATGATTTGCAAATCTAATAAAGCCTTATGTTATACACCATAGAAAATATATCAAATGTTTAAACTGAGAAAATGTACCATTTTATTTAAGGAGGAAAAAAGGGTAATTTAGAAATTTTATGGCGGCAGCAAGACGTCTCAAACGTTGGGACAGGGCAACAAAAAGCAAAGTGGTACTAACCAGTGTAAGCAGTAAAAAGGAAGAGCAGGTCAGTAACACGATTGGGTATACAGCAAAAAGCATTTTAGCGAGCCAGAGAGTCTCAGAAGTAAAGATGGGCAGAGGTTCACCAATTTGTAAAAAGCTACCTCTAAAAATTGTCAGTTTCAGAATGCTCCTCCATGTAACATTGCAAAAACTGTCATTCACAGTACATAATATCCTCAAAAGATTCAGAGGATCTGTGTGTGTCTGTCAGTCCAGGCTGAAACACAATATTGAATGCCTGTGATCTTCAGGCCCTCAGACAGCACTGTATTTAAAAACATGCATGCTCTGTGGACATCAGTGCATGGGCTCAGGAATACTTCCAGGACTCACTGTCTGAACAGAGTTCGCTGTGCCATCCAAAAATGCAAGGTAAATCTCTATCAATGAAGGCAGATCTGAAAATGAGCCAGAATTGTTGCCATCTTTTGTGGACCAAAGCTCATTTTAAAATGAGCTGATAAGTGGGGAAAATTGTTTTGTGGTCAGACCAATCCAAATGTGACATGACATCTTTTAGCCAATTTTGAGCATTGCGTCCTCCGGGCTAATGAGGAGAGGGACCTTCTGGCTTTCAGTTTAAAAGCCTGCATGTCTGGTATGGGGGGGGTGAATTAGTGCGTATGGAATGTGAAGCTCACACATCTGGAAAGGCACAATCAATGCTAAGATAGAACCATATGCTCATGCGAGAATGGGACAACATTTCTCTCCCAAAACTTCAACTATATTACATTCCCAGATATTTACAGATTACTAAGAGGGAATGCTGCACCGTTTGTCAACCTGGCCTTGTCCCAACTGATTTGGATTTGTGGATGTATTTTGCTGGCTTTGCTGCCCTGCCCCAACTTTGAGACTTGTTGCTGCCATTATTTTCTAAATGATCTTGTTTTGTTTTTTTCCTTTTAAAATTGTACGTTTTCTTTAAACATTTGCAATGTTTTCTAATGCAAATGTTTTGTTTTTTTTTGAGATTTGCAAATTATTGTATTTTTGGAATTGGGGTTATATTAGCTCCTCAAGTTCTGCTAAATCTAATCTGTTAAATTTTGGTTTTAATTGGGTGACTTGCCCATTGTGACAGAACAGCTGATTCCCCACTGCAGGTAATCTAGGAGTTGAAGCATGAATTTTGAAAGTATAGTTTTGCTCACGGATGATGTAGGTACAAATCCCAGTCCTGTGCTGCGATCCTTGGTGAGGTTGTGCCAGGATAAACTGTTAAGGCACATTCACACTGCGACTGACCCATCCTCCATGCTGAGATGCTTTTTTCTGCGTGTGCATCCATCTCGAAGCTGTGTGTAGGCAGCCTATAGAAGTGCATACAGGCACTGCAGGGACACAGTCAGTGACATGTGGGTAGGAGTGGGTACATGGATCCCAGTGGCTGGGTGGGCATGGATCCCGCTGCCTGGGTGAAGCTCTAAGGTGAATGCACGCGCAGCAAGAAATGGCTCATTAAGAGACTAGGTTCAGCTCCCTTTTCAAATGCACCCGTAAGTGATCAGGTGCAGCAGCATAGGTCCACAAAGAAGCAGCTTTTACACAAACTAGCAAGCACTTTTTTGCAACTCTTAATTTTTGTTAATCTTCTGCATGAATGAAGCGCTCATTCTGAACACTACCTTTTTAGTGCTTATGTGTTCATAGTCTAAAAGAGAATCCTGCAGTTTAATTCTGCCCTTTACCACTGTTACTTCTCATGTGATGCTCTTGAAAAAATATCAACCATGTCTTGTTTTCACAGGCCCTTTATTTCACAAAAGATCCATTTTCCAGACTTCTCCACAAGAGACATTCACAGAAATTACGTAGATTGTGTCAGGTGGCTTGGAGACTTGATACTGTCAAAGGTAAACCTTTAAGTTTTATTGCATTGGCTTCTGTGTAAATAAAGTAAATAGAACATGCTAAGTGCGGTTTGCAGACTACAGCATTTCAGCTTCCTGTAGGCATTTCTGACCCAAGAGTTTGTGTTGTGCTGGTGTGTAGCTCATAGGGAATAATGGACGGGCTGCCTCTACCCTTACTTTGATCACAGCAAGCTAAAATTGTTATGCTACAAACATTTTTATTTGTTTCCCCCCCACACACCTTCCTTATACTTGCATGATCTTGCGCTCCATTCTGATCCAGCGTTGTGCATGAGAGCAGCGACTCTCACCCCTCTCTCTCACTAGGCAGAGTGATGGCAGCTGGAGCCTTTAACAAACTTAATGGAGTTAAGCTGCTTATGTATATAGATAATGTAGCTGTAGTGGGGGGATGGGTATATGTACACACGCCACTTTATTAAGTATACCTTGCTAGTACTGCATTAGACCTCCTTTTGGCTTCAGAACTGCCTTCATTCTTCAAAGGTGCTCTATTGAATTGAGATCTGGTGACTGTGGAGGCCATTGGAGTATAGTGACCTCATTATCAAGTTCACAAAACCAGTGGTGAGATGATTGGAGCTTTGTGACATGGTGCATTATTCTGCTGTAAGGAGCTTTCAGAAGATGGGTACACTGTAGTCATAAAAGGGATGAACGTGGTCAGCAACAAAACTCAGGTAGGCCGTAGTATTTAAACGATGCTCAATTGGTATTAAGGGGCCAAAGTGTGCCAAGAAAATATTCCCCACACCATTACACCACCAGCCTGAACCGTTGATACAAGGCATGATGAATCCATGCTTTCATGTTAACGCCAAATTCTGCCCCTACTAATCTGAATGTCACAGCTGAAATCGAGACTCATCAGACCAGGCAACGTTTTTTCAATCTTCTATTGTCCAATTTTGGTGAGCGATTTGTCGCCAAGCAATTGAACCAAATTGTACCTAATAAAGTGGCCAGTGAGTGTATATGTACAGCATGTGTATGATGCATCTATACAGGTGCATCTCCAAAAAATTTGAATATAAGCGGATTTATTTCAGTAATTCAGTTAAAGTGAAACTCCGTATATAGATTGCACACAGAGTAATATATTTCAAGTGTTTTTCATTTTGATTATGGCGTACAGCTAGTGTGAACCCAAAATTCAGTGTCTCAAAAAAATTTGAATATTACATACAGTGGGGATCGAACGTTTGGGCACCCCAAGTAAAAATGTGTATTAATGTGCATAACGAAGCCAAGGAAAGATGGAAAAAATCTCCAAATGGCATCAAATGACATATTAGACATTCTTATAATATGTCAAAAAAAGTTAGATTTTATTTCCATCATTTACACTTTCAAAATTACAGAAAATAAAAAATGGCACATGCAAAAGTTTGGGCACCCTGCAGAATTTATAGCATGCACTGCCCCCTTTGCAAAGCTGAGACCTGCCAGTGTCATGGATTGTTCTCAATCATCGTCTGGGAAGACCAGGTGATGTCAATCTCTCAAAGGTTTTAAATAGCCAGACTCATCTGACCTTGCCCCAACAATCAGCACCATGGGTTCTTCTAAGCAGTTGTCTAGAAAACTGAAAATAGTTGAGGCTCACAAAGCTGGAGAAGGCTATAAGAAGATAGCAAAGCGTTTTCAGATGTCAATATCTTCTCTTCTGTTCTGTTAAGAAATGGCAGTCATCAGGAACAGTGGAAGTTAAAGCAATATCTGGAAGACCAAGAAAAATATCAGACAGAACAGCTCGCAGGATTGTGAGAAAAGCAATTCAAAACCCACGTTTGACTGCACGATCCCTCCAGAAAGATCTGGCAGACACTGGAGTTGTGGTACACTATTCCTCTATAAAGAGATACTTGTACAAATATGGTCTTCATGGAAGAGTCATCAGAAGAAAACCTCTTCTACGTCCTCACCACAAAAATCAGCGTTTGAACTTTGCAAATGAACATATAGACAAGCCTGAGGCATTTTGGAAACAAGTTCTGTGGACCGATGAGTTTAAAATAGAACTTTTTGGCCGGAATGAGCAAAGGTACGTTTGGAGAAGAGGGCACAGAATTTAGTGAAAAGAACCTCTGTCCAACTGTTAAGCATGGGGGTGGATCAATCATGCTTTGGGGTTGTATTTCAGCCAGTGGCACAGGGAACATTTCACGAGTAGAAGGGAAAAATGGATTCAATAAAATTTCAGCAAATTTTGGATGGTAACTTGATGCCATCTGTGAAAAAGCTGAAGTTAAAGAGAGGATGGCTTCTACAAATTGATAATGATCCTAAACACACCTCAAAATCCACGGGGGATTACATCAAGAGGCGTAAACTGGAGGTTTTGCCATGGCCTTCACAATCTCCTGACCTCAACATTATTGAAAATCTATGGATAGACCTTAAAAGAGCAGTGCGTGACAGACAGCCCAGAAATCTCAAAGAACTGGAACACTTTTGCAAGGAAGAATGGGCAAAGATACCTCAAACAAGAATTGAAAGACTCTTGGCTGGCTACAAAAAGCGTTTACAAGCTGTGATACTTGCCAAAGGAGGCAGTACAAGATATTAACCCTGCAGGGTGCCCAAACTTTTGCAGACGTCATTTTTTTGTTTTCTGTAATTTTGAAAATGTAAATGATGGAAATAAAATCTAACCTTTTTTGAGATATTATAAGAATGTCTAATCTGTAATTTGATGCAATTTGGAGATTTTTCCATCTTTCCTTGGCTTCGTTATGCACATTAATGCACATTTTTACCTGAGGTGCCCAAACTTTCGATCCCCACTGTAAGACCAATAAGATTTTTAATTCAGGAATGTTGGCTTGGCGTAATTTTATGTCCATGTACAGTATAGTATGCACTCAATACTTGGCCAGGGCTCCCTTTGCATGAATGCGGCGTGGCATGGAGGCAATCAGCCCGTCGCACTGCTTAGGTGTTATGGAAGCCCAGGTTGCTTTGATATCGGTCTTCAGCTTATCTGCATTATTGGGTCTGGTGTCTCATCTTCCTCTTGACAATACCCCACAGATTCTCTTATCGGGTTTAGGTTAGGCGAGTTTGATGGCGAAGTAAGTACAGTGATACCATGATCATTAAACCAGGTATTGGTACTTTTGGCAGTGTGGACAGGTGCCAAGTCCTGCTGGAAAATGAAATCTGCATCTCCATAGAGCTGGTCAGCAGAGGGAAGGATGAAGTGCTCTAGAATTACCTGGTAGAGGGCTGCGCTTACTTTGGACTTGATAAAACACAGTGGACCAACACCAGCAGATGACATGGCTCCCCAAATCATCACTTATGTGGAAATGTCACACTGGACCTCATACAACTTGGATTCTGTGCCTCTCCATTCTTCCTTCAGACTCTGGGACATTGATTTCCAAATGAAATGCAAAGTTTACTTTCATCCGAAAACAGGGACTTTGGACCACTGAGACAGTCCATTCTTTTTTTCGCCTTAGCCAGGTAAGACGCTTTTGACGTTTGTCTCTGGTTAAGGAGTGCGGGCAGCACAGTGGTGTAATTGGCACTTTCACCTAGCATGAAAACGGTTGCTGGTTTGAATCCCAACCATGACTTTACCTGCAGAGTTTGCATGTTCTTCCTGTTCTTGCGTGGGTTTTCCTCCCAGACTCCAAAGACATGCTGGTTGGTTAATTGGCTCCTGTCTGAATTGCCCCTAGTATGTGTTGGGAATGTAGAATGTAAGCTCCTTGAGGGCAGGGACTGGTGTAAATGTACAATGTATATGTAAAGCGCTGCGTAAATTGACAGCGCTATACATGTACCTTTTTTTTTTTTTTTTTTTTTTTTAATTAATTTTGTAGCCCATGTTCTGGTTACATCTGTGTTTGGTGGCTCTTGAAGCACTGACACCAGCCGTAGTCCACTCCTTTGTGCCCTTTTTTGCTTGGATACAGCACTCTGAACAGCTTTTTTAGCATTGACCTTTTGTGACTTGCCTTCCTTGTGGAGGTTGTCAATGACAGTCTTCTGGACAACTGTCAAGTCAGCAGTCTTCCCACGGATTATGTAACCCACTGAATCGGACAGAGACCATTTAATGGCTCAGGAAACCTTTACAGGTGTTTTGGGTTAATTAGCTGATTAGTGTCACCGAGTCCACAATATTCTGATTCTGAGATACTGACATTTTGGGTTTTCACCAGCTGTAAGCCATAATCTTAAAAATTAAAAAAAATGCTTGAAATGTATCACTCTGTGTGTAATGAATCTATACAATAGGAGTTTCACTTTTATGAATTGAATTACTGAATTTAACTTTTTGATGATCAGATCTTTTGAGATGCACCTGTATATGTAAAAAATATATATTTTATTTTTTTTCTGTAAATTTTTCTTTTGGTACATGAACATCCCTACTGCATTTTTATTTTATTTTTTTCCTTGTAAATATAACTGGAAGCTGACAAACAAGACAGATGCAATATCATCAACATTCCTTTTTTTTTTTTTTTTTTTTTTTTTGTTTCCTATTAGTCATGTGAAAATGCCATTGTTTGCTGGAAACCAGGCAAAATGGAAGATGACATTGATAAGATCAAGCCCAGCGAGTCCAATGTCACAATCCTGGGGAGGTTTGACTACAGCCAGTGTGATATCTGGTATATGAGATTTTCTATGGACTTTTGGCAAAAGGTGAGAGAAACTATGCTTAAAGAATTCAGAGCATAATTAGTAATGCTTGTGTGTTTTTTACAGTGCGTTTAATGTTTCCCAAATTGATTGGATAATCATTGTGCTGCTAACATTTGATAGAAATGACAAGGCTCTATGATATAAACTCCTGCATACAAACAGTGGACAACCATAAAGTTTTAACCAGACTAACTATGAACACCTTTCAGATGTTGATGCGGCTTAGCCAATTTAACCACTTAAGGTCCACACTGTAGCAATTTTGAAATCTTCTGGAGGTCAAGTGGTTTAAAGTTTAGTTGGGCTTTAATCCATAGAGTAGTTGGAGCTATATACATTTTTCAATAAAGGTATTTTTTTTTTTTTTTTTTTTTAATAGCGGAATTAAATTGCAGAGTAGGGCTGCCTATTTTTTTGTGGATAAGTTGTATGTGGCCGACTTGTGGTTCTGGAAATGCCCCATGTATGAGAGCCCTTTAGCAGATCCCTGGGTGTTTTTATTTTAACATCGTATATAAACTTCTAGGGTAAAAAGCTCTAGAAACTAAGTGCAACCTACTCTCTGGCCATTTTCCCAAAGGAGGCCTTAGAATCAATTTTACTTTTTGTACAATTGCTTATAATACTTTATGCCAGCTTTAGTATGAAAATGTTTGTAAGCAATTTGAGGAAATGTTAATTGGCTTGTATGCCTTTTTCTGTATCTAGATGCTTGCACTTGGAAACCAGGTGGGGAAGTTGTATGTCTGGGATCTGGAAGCAGAAGATCCGCACAAGGCCAAGTAAGTGTTTGCTTGTTTACTCCTCATTGCCTAGCTGTGTGATAAAAGCTTTCCAATCGGTTTATCACATTTCCCCACAGTTGTCTTTTGTGAAAGCTACAATGTAAAAACCATTTCAAACGCCTCGATAAAGAAATAATTTTGATGCCGTTTAGGCTTAGACATTTTGAATGTGGCTCCCCCTCCCCCTTTCACTCATGTTTTTCCTTACATTTTGTTTTTCCCCAGGTGTACAACCCTCACACATCCCAAATGCGTCTCAGCAATCCGACAGACCAGCTTCAGCCGGGATAGTAGTACTCTCATAGCTGTATGTGACGATGCCACCATTTGGCGCTGGGATAGACTCCGGTGAATCCTCTTCTTGTGAAGAGACCTCCATATTCGGTGTAATGTACTATTCGCGTTTTGCGACTCGCATTTTGTAGTAGGCCTGATGGCCATAGCCAAGTTTAGTGATCTGGTTCTTCTCTGTACTGTTCCCTTGCTACAATTTTCAGCTGCTTTTAATAAAAATTTATTTTTGTACAGCTTTCTGTAACGTCTGTTTTTATGGATTTTGATGTATTTACTGTCTAATGTATATGCCGTTTGTATGATTGTGTAATATGGGCATGTTGGAAACCAGAACGAGTATGTTCTATGTATGTAAATATCTTGTTTGTGGCCTTTTTAAAGAAGTTAATTTAAGATATCGTTTTGTGGCAGTTACTTGATGTTATGAATCGGTGACTTAAAATACGAACTGTTCGCAAGAGGCTGAACCGAAATTTTCACAAAGCGTCTCTGTGAACCAATAAAATGAAATTAACAACCAAATTCTGACTGATTTTCTCTGTTTATCCCCTGTACGTGTGCTGATGCAATACGATTGTTATATTGGTAATAGATTGTTCCAAGTTACATAGGTTAAAAAAAATATATGTAGTTCAACCAAAAAATTTACAGAAAAGATACGAGAGGTAATAAGCCAAAGCATTGTACCAGGAAGAATTGATAAATCAGGGATAGACAACCCTGGATTGGTGGAAATCTACCTGAAAATATAAAGATCAGGATACAGCATGCTTTTTTTGTTTTGTAATGGCTTAATTTTTTCTTTTTTTATATGGCAGACTGTTTTATACTTGCCTGTTCTGCACATAGGGCTCGCAAATATCTAATGCATCGTTTACAGATCATGAGTAACGATGTTTAGAGGTTAAAGGAGCTGTAAGGGCAGAAGATTTTTTTTATCTTGATGCCTTCTATGCATTAAGATAAAACTTGTGTGTAGCAGCACCCCCTGATTACTTACCTGAGCCCCATCTCTCCAGCGATGTCTGGGACACTTCTGATTGGCTGAGACACAGCAGCAGCGCCATTGGCTCCTGCAGCTGTCAGTCAGCCAATTGGGGGAGAGGGGTCGGGGCTCAGAGTCTGAATGGGGACACGGAGCTGTGACTCTGCGCCAGTGCCTCATAGGAAGCTGCTCACTGTGGGGGCACTCAATAGCAGGGGAGGGGCCAGAAGCAGCAAAGAGGGACCCAAGAATAAGAGGAGCCGGGCTACTCTGTGCAAAACCAACTGCAGAGAGGCGATAAGTATAACATGTATGGTTTGTTTGTTAAATTTTGCCTTCAGAGCAGGAAGTCCTCTCAAAGTAGCGGCTGCCAGGGGACATCCGCAACCAGCTTTACCATACCTTCCACCTCAATCCTTATTTATAACTTCCTCCCAGGGAGCAACCTGGGAGGAAGTTATAAATGAGGTGATACTGATCACCAGTGCACCCATCACATCTGCCAGGGGATTCCTCGTGCTCACTATAAACCAAATATCAGGAGGGCACTATCTGGTGGGGCCCATCAGATGGCACGCATCCAGGTGTAGGACCACTCCCCTGATCCAGTGTCTGATGAGGGAAGCCACCTACCAGTTACTGACACCTGGTATTATATGGTGGAATGCAGCAGTATGTGCAGTTCTGCCTACCAAAGAATGTGTGAGGCCATCAATGCTTCTACCGTGTTTCACATGCCATCCTTGTGGTTGACACAGGCCAACAGAGTGGTGATGTCTGAGTGATTGGATCCCTACCGGGTATGCACGGAAAGGAACCACCCATCGCACCTGACAAGGCCTGATCGTTTGCTACTCCAGGACAACCAAGTCTCTCCTGCAACCAATGTAAATTCGAATCCAGGACTCCACCCCAGTCAGTCAGGCTGGCGTTCATTGTGACTACTGTTCAGTGAAGGGTATGGAAGGACTTCCTAGCCGCTAGGGAGGATCAGACTTGGATACGCCAGTCTCCCAGGCAGGGTCGAGGCAGATGCTGTGAGATTCAGGACCCATCTGAATTCCTGCAGATTGTGATCTCTACATTATCTAGCGGTATAGAAAGAGTCTCCGCTTGGAGGAGCAGGTTGTCCAGGTAATTAATTACAGAATTCTCCCCATTTTATCAGCAATGCCAGGAATGGGCACCTTTGGTAAAACCCAAGGAGCAGTTCGCCACCCTCTCTAATTATGGTTTCATTAGACCCTTTGTGACAGCTCTAGAGGCCCTCTATTCCTGCCCTTCCTCCCAGGTTCAATTAGCTTCTCACTTGTCATCTTCCTTCTCGCTGACTAACGGTACCAGACAGGGATGCCCACTATCACCCCTTCTATACGCTTACACCCCAATATTGGAGGAGTATGTTTACGCCAAAGAGAATATACATCGTCCCTGTTTGCACATGACATTCTCCTAACATTGACTAAACTCCACATCTTACTTCCTAATCTCATGTCCCTGTTGAAAGACTTTAGCTCTATATCTGGCTACAAAATTAACACAAGTAAAACGGAAGCCCTACCCCTACATGTTCAACCCCCAGATCTTACCATACTCCAAAACAACTTCTCCTTTCATTGGTGCACAGACTCCATCAGATATTTGGGGGATTAATATAACTCCCTCGTACTCTACCCTATACCAAGCTAACTACCCCCCACTCTTTCAAGACATTGATAGACTTTTGAAGCAATGGGACTCTTACCCCCTCTCCCTTCTGGGCCGCATCAATGTCCTAAAGATGTCTGTTAGGCCAAGACTCCTTTTACCTCTTTGACACACTTCTGATTCCCATCCTAATGTTGCAACTAAAGGCCATGCAAAGACCCTTTCTTAACTTTATCTGGCACTACGGGGTCCATAGGGTTGCAAGCTCGGTGATGCTGGCCGCTGCATGGTGTGGCGGACTGGGAGCTCCAGACTTGATTAAGTATTACTTCGCTACACACCTCAAACCAATTACCTGGTCATACAGGAAGGCTCCTACTGTCTGGACAGAGATTGAGATGAGCATAACTAAATCAGCACACATCTGTGCCATGATTTGGACAGATCTCAAACCTCCATGGGTTCACTTAGAAGCATATGTCTGGCTCCAATGCTGTTTTCTCTAGACCTATGGAGGAAGTGCTCGAGACTATTCTCTCTTGCCTCTCTCTTGATAAACATATTGTTCAACCCAGATATCCTTGACAGCTTGGCATACGATAGAATGTTCCCGTGGACCCAAGCAGGTATATTCCAACTCCGCAACATATTACACCCCCTTACCAGAACACTTCTATCATTCGCAGATTTGCAAAAACAGCACCAGATCCCCAAACAGCTTTTTCACTCCTATTTGCAAATCAGACATTATTTTGGCTCAAAATCCCTCACAAAATTAACAAACCAACCCCATTTGAACTTCTATGCTCTCAGGGTCCATAAAAGGCCCATTTACTCTCTGACATTTATAGACTACTTCACGACTCTACGCCTATTACTGACTCATCCCATTCCTACATGCGAAAATGGTCCCAGGTGCTAAAACGCCCCATACCACTTCCGCAGTGGCAGAAAATATGGGAAGTCATTCCCAAGTCGTCGCGCTGTGTGGAACAGAAAGAGACAGCCTATAAGATACTACTCTTCTGGTATAAAACGCCTGAAATTATACACAACTATGACCCCAAGACCCCTAAGGTGTGTTGGAGATGCCAGGGAGACGTAGGATCCCACTTTCACATTTTTTGGGACTGCCCCTTGATCCGCCCATTTTGGTTGACGATTCAGACCTTCATCCAAGATCTGCTTGAAATCTCCCTCCCATTGGTCCCTATGCATCTTTTACTGGGCCTGCTGATCTCTGGACTCTCCAAACATGCCCAGAAACTTGCTACCTTTATTCTATTAGCAGCTAAAAGAGCCATCCCTGTGCGATGGCTCTCCCCTACTCCACCCGTTCTCTCTCAAGTTTTACAGAACCTGGAACAAATTTGCAGAATGGAACGGCTCACTGCAATAGTCCACGATACCCTACCACAGTTCTCTAAAGCCTTGTACACACGGTCGGAGAATCCGTCGGAATGTGTCCTATCGGATCGTGTTGTCGGATAATCCGACTGTGTGTGGTATGCATCGGACTGATTCCGTCGGACCCAATTTTCCAACTTGTTGGAAATATTTCCCCACCAACTGGCTCGATCGGACATACTCCGATCATGTGTAGAGAATTTTGATCGGACAAAGTGCCACGCATGCTCAGATCAAATTCCTACATCAAAGCTATTGGCTACTAGCCTGAATGTAGTCCCATCGTAACGAAATTACGTCATCACGTTCTGAAAGATCGGATTTTTTGACAACTTAGTCCGACCGTGTGTATGCAACAGTTCGGACAAAATCCGACGGATTTGGTTGTCGAAATCTCCGACCGTGTGTACAGGGACTAAGACTTGGGACCTATGGGATCATTCCTAACTTAATCCTGCTCCTTACTCTGTGCCCTCTAACAACATGTTAAATGCTTAAATTGGTATACTTATCAGCTAAACACCCTCCTACAAGATAGCAGTGATCTTACTCCCTACCTTTTTTGACATATGTATTTACAGTGAACTGTGATATGTGATATAAACATCTATTGTTTCAATGGTACCATGACTGTGCTGAATCTCCTTTTCTCTCTCTCCCTTTCTTTTTTTTTTTTCTTTCCTTTTCCTTACAATCTCTCCCCTTTATTTATGATTTGTATTGTATGCAATCCCTAATGTTTAATTGCGCACTTTTATAAGTGTATTTCTGTTATCGTTCTACTTTCAATAAAAAGTACAATTTAAAAAAACAAAAAACCCAAGGAGCAGAGGACAAGCTGAAGGGCAGCTCCATGATTCGATAATGTGTGTCCCCAACGGTAAAGCCCAGGAAAAGTTGGTGCCCCACACAAATGGGACTGTGCAGGCCAGAAATGGCTACAAATATAAAAGTGAAAGGCCCCACGCTATTTAATAACAAGTAGTGATTATTAATAAGGTTTAAAAAAAAAAATGAAGCTGCTCCCCTCAAAGTACATAGGTGCTATCTTTGTCTGGTTTGGGCTAGGAGGCGCTGTATGTGTTAATTTATGTTCAATTATGACAATACTTTTACGTAAACAAATCAAAGCGCATGGCACTAATTAATAATATAATGCACAATTTATGAAGCCTAATAATCCAGTGGCAAAATGAATTAATAACAGTGATTAAAAATAATGCATCGGAAACAAAGTCCATAAATCTTTTTTTGCTGCAACTTCAATTCTTAAGACCATCACCAATAGAAAACTTCATGTAGATCACCCAGAGGATGTGAGTGAATTGCCTACTCACCAGAACACCGTGACCTCTTTAACTAAAAAGAAGGTCAGGTTAAGCTGTCAGCATGGATCAGTGGTCCTGCTGATGAGCCAAGGAGATATAAATGGGAACCTTATTGTTTCTCCACTGCGATATCCCATTAAAATATAGATAGAAACAGGACCATAGTGTAACACAGTTTATTTAAAAAAAAAGAAATATAGGTAAAAACATGCGGCTGGAACATCTACAACCACCCTGGAGTACCCCAAACAGTTCCCTGTCTGAATACAAAATGGGTAGATTTCTCTTAGGCCTCTTTCACACTTGTGCGACTTGCAACTTTGGACTGAAAAGTCGCATGACAAGTCGTTCTCCATAATTCCCATTAAGTACCATTCATATCTGTGTGACTTCAAGTCGCACCAACTTCAAAGTAGCCCCTGTACTACTTGGGTCTGACTTTGATGCGAGTTACACAGGCATTCCCTTAAATCGCGTCAAAATCACGTGACTTTGAAGTCGCAGTAGTGTGAAAGGGGCCTCAGTAATTTCCACTAGCCGTTTGTGCTCACAAGACAAAGTGGTGACAAAAGACTGGCTGACTACCATCAACAGCTCTTCGTGGTTAACATAATTCTCTTTAGGAGATTCTTTCCATCCTTGGCCCTTGTGAGCCCCCTACCCCTTCATATGCTCTATTCTTGGAAGCCCCTTTGTGTTAACCATGTACTTAGAGGGGTTGATTTACTAAAGGCAAGAAGACTGCACTTTACCTCATTTAAGCTCTGGAGTAAATGCACATGCAAAGCTTCACTTTGCAAAGAATACTCAATCACATGCAAGGAAAATAAAAAAACAGCATTTTTGACTGCACATGATTGGAGGATGGAAGTCAGCAGAGCTTCCCCTCATTTACTAAGCTCTAGAGCAGGGATATGCAATTAGCGGACCTCCAGCTGTTGCAGAAGTACAAGTCCCATGAGGCATAGCAAGACTCTGACAGCCACAAGCATGACACCCAGAGGCCGAGGCATGATGGGACTTGTAGTTTTGCAACAGCTGGAGGTCCGCTAGTTGCATATCCCTGCTCTAGAGCAACTGCAAAGTGCACAGTCTATTTGCCTTTAGTAAATCCATACCACCCAACTTTTTGAGATGGGAACAAGGGACAGCAATTAGCAAAGGAATGTGGGCATAGGACACACCCCCCCTGCCAAATGCAGCAATTTAGAAATCGGATAAAAGGTTTAGCACTGGGAATCACTTTTTGAAAGATAAGTAGTGCATTTTATATACAACTATATAGATCAGACCAACATGAAGGATAAATGAGGAGGACAGAGGGACATTGCTCCATATCAGGGACAGTCCCTTGTAATCATGGACAGTTGGGAGCGCGTGTGGCACAGTTACCAGTGCCTAACCAAAAGCTCCCGATCGCTGCTTGAGTTTAAGAGTTTTTGGTTCACGTGGCCGCTATGACATCCAATCGGCGGTCACATGCTCTTAAGTCCCGCCCTGTCTATCGGCCACATAAACCTCTTAGCCCACGTACACACGGTCGGAGATTTTGCCAACCAAATCCGTCGGATTTAGTCCTACGGATTTTGTCCGAAAATGTTGCATACACACGGTCGGGCCAAGTTGGCGAAAAATCCGATCTTTCAGAACGTGATGACGTAATTTCGTTACGATGGGACTAGATTCAGGCTAGTAGCCAATAGCTTTGATGTAGGAATTTGAATGTGAGCATGCGTGGCACTTGGTCCAATCAAAATGCTCTACACATGATCGGATTAGGTCCGTCCGGCCCAGTTGGTCGGGAAATATTTCCAACATGTTGGAAATTTGGATCGGACGGAGATTCGGACGGAATCAGTCCGATGCATACCACACACAGTCAGATTATCTGACGACGCGGTCCGATAAGACTCATTCCGTCAGATTCTCCGACCGTGTGTACAAGGGCTTAAAGGGCAGAGAGGCGTCGGTGGCAAGAGGTTAATGCTTCTAAAAGCAGCCTTATTTTAGCCAAAGTATGCATGCATAATGTGAGATTTGTATTTAGAGTGGCATTTAGGGGCATAAAAAAAAATGCCCAAAACCTGCATTTGGAAAGGCGTTTACTGTTACAATTTACGCACATACGTGCATAAAGGTGTGTAAATTCATTCTAGTGGCAAGAATAAATGAATATTTTAACACATATATGCTTCAAAATGCCATACTCCTGTATGAGCATATACAAGCATAATTATGGCTGCTCTGCAATGTGTGCAGAGATCGTGCAAGGTAAGCTTCCTATACATGGGTCTTCTTGTGGTGAGGATCTGAGAAGTGGGATATCGAATGAAGCAGTGTCCCCTGCATTAATTAAAGTGCATTTGCCCTCCTATAGCACAGGGAGATCCTGCTAAGAAGAGTATCTATCAATATGGCTGTGAGGAGGAGTTAGAATGGGAGTGTTTATCAAGTGGAACATCGGGACACATTGTGCATAACCCTGTACAGAAACCCAGGCTGGGGGATGAACCACGTGCATGTTAGATCTTAAAAAGAGTTCTAGCTAGCTGGTAATTTCATTGGTGGAGGACTTTCCCTTGGTGTACCCTGTCACTTCTTTGAGCGTGTTGTGTGCGGTGTCACTATTGAGGACTGAAGATTCACCCCTTCATTTTTTGTGGACTATTTATTTATTTAGTTTCAATTCATTTATCACAATTTTTTTTCTTTCACTGTTAGCGTGTTAATTCACAACTATATCTATGTGATTAAGATTGTCATTTTATCGTTTTATTGCACGTTGAGATCAATATCTTGTAGTTGATCATATAACACATATATATCCGTATAAGGGTGTATAGTCTTTTATATACATTTTTTTTTAAGATTCAGCGCAGCTTTAGTTTATTGATAATTATGCACCAAAATTAGCATTTTCTAAAGCTGGATTTTTTTTTTCAGCTCCTGGCAGAAAGATTAGGGGTATATAGCAGTATTTTAATATGTCCATGTGCAAGAGGCCTATGCTATATACAATATTGCACTTAAAGTTTTAGGCTCTAAAGCCCCCAGATCTTGTATAAAATCCTATAGAATTTCACTTTAATACTAACAAAAATGCTATAGATAACCAGAAGGCATTTCCATGTAGAAATGTAATGAGATAAACCAGTAGCGGTGCATCCATAGGGGTGCAGGGCTCCGCCCCCTCTCTCCTGCCACCCCCTCTAGCACCAATAGATAGATTCACGCATTGCATGAATCCATCTATGGCCGCCGCTGCCACCCCCTATTCAGGCACCTGAATTACAGCGGCGGGGGGTGAAATGAAATGGTTCAGAATCTTCTTTCTGTTACTGAAATTTTATGAAAGTATAACAAGAAAAATAAAGCAATACAAAAACAAAATCTGCACTTAAAATAGCAGTACACATTGTAGAAATTCTGCTCTCCAAGCACAAAGAGCGACAACAGTCCGATACTGTAATAGAATATAGGAAATACAAAACTTACAGACATCAATTTATAAGAGTGAGATGGTCATCTAAGACTTTAGGATCATGTGTGCGCAAAAAGATGTCAAAGAAGGAACAGCATCCATCAGTGGCGGCTGGTGCTCATTTTTTTTTTTTTTTGGTGGGGGGGGGGGGGGCACAAACAAACTGAAAAATACTGAAACAGAAACATCAATTGCAGCCACTGTGCCCATCAATTGCAGCCTCTGTTCCCATCAATTGCAGCCTCTGTGCCCATAAAATGCAGCCTCTGTGCCCATGAAATGCCGCCTCTGTGCCCCATCAATTGCAGCCTCTGTGCCCATCATAATATATGCAGCCACCCCTCGCCTCCCCCCCCCCCCCCTGCTGCTGGCATTCAGCCACCCGGGCTGAACTCCTGAATAGGGGGTGGCTACAGTGGCCATGGATAGACTCATGCAATGCACAAATCTATCCATTTGTCATATAGGGGACAGCGTGACAGAAGGGTCGGCACTTGTGCACCCTTAATGGATGGGCTGCCTCTAGCATCCATCCAGACTATCAAGGCAATATCGTGCAATCAAAACCACAGATGTGTCCACGATTCCATGACACATATGAAATATATGGGTGGGGGAGCTTGCCAAAAACAAAAAGTTTAGGTGGCTTTGGCCTACCCTGTTCAACTGGAGCCTACAATAGTTTACCCACACCAAGGGTGCAGCGCAGTGCACCTACGGCTTTCCTGCAGGTTAGATGCACTTTGCCATAGACTTCTATTATATCTTGTGGGTGTGGTGCACTTTCAGAAGTGTGCCAAACCCGCAAGATATAAAGGAAAGCTTCAGGTGCACTGTGCTGCACCTACGGGCGTGAAAGCAGCCTAAAAAGTTGTTAACCCTTTTATAGGTGCCAATATGCCCATTGCAAAGGTGCAGTGTATGTGTTATTTAATACTCTGACCTTCTTTTCCTCATCCAACATCTGCTGGCATCGCCCTCCAGGCTGCTAGAAAGGTCCTAGGTGAAGTGCACTTGGTATCACTCTGGGACAGGAGCCAGCACTACAGAGGAAGCTTTTCCTGTGTAGACAGATCCCTGTGCTCTATTCACCCCCTCCATGCCTAGTCCGCTTACATTTCCCTAGTGGTTCTTCCATTCATCCATAGTGTTAAGCCCGCTCTCCTCCTCCACAACTCTGCCTCTCCTCCTCCCTCAGCTTGCATTTACAGGACTGTCGGTTTCTCTCAGCATGTAGCGCTGGCTGTGCGGGAGCTCCCTGCGGGATTAGAGCACTCCCCCCCACCGGGACTCCATGGCTCACATGTTCCTGCTGGTACTTGGCTCCATCCCCAGCCGTGCCCAGCCTGCCTATCAGCAGTGATACCAATGGCGGCTGGTGCTCCATTTTTTGGGGGGGGTGGCAAACAAACCACCTGTTACTCGGTCGATTGCCACTTACCCCATCCAGGTCACGGCAGCTTTGGTGGCTTCCCCCTGCGTCTCCTCTTCTGTGGCTTCCCTCCTGCTCCAGGCTAAAACAGTCGCTTCTCCTCTTGGCAAATCAGGTTTTAGGACCTGCTTCCTGGCTGGCCAGAAGGAGAAGCAGGAAGCAATAGTGAATATTAATTCACTATTGTCACACAACTGGGTGGGCTCGGGGCACAGTGCTCTTCGTCCTGAACCCACCCTTTTTGAAGCCAATTAGAGCCTTAAGGCTCTAATCATGTGCTTTCAAAAAACAAAACAAAAAAAACCTTTAAAATCCATGCATCCAGCACCCTGCATGTAGATTAGTGGACGTGTGCATGGATTAGGGGGCCGGCACCCCTGCACCCCTAATGGAGCGGCTGCCACTACTATATACAAAAGTTTTGCCTTTCATTTTTATTTTAACCACTTGACCTCTGGAAGGTTTACCCCCCTTCATGACCAGGCCATCATTTGCAATACGGCACTGCGTTATTTTAACTGACCCAAATAAAACGTATGTATTTTTTTCCCCACAAATAGTCTACAAACCATTGGATATTTTTTTTATTAGTAATGGCGGCGATCAGTGACTTAGAGTGGGGCTGTGATATTGCGGTGGACATTCTGACGCTCACACTTTTTGGGGACAAGTGACACTAATACAGTGATCAGTGTTAAAAAAATATGCACTGTGACTGTACTAATGACACTGGCTGGGAAGGGGTTAAAGAGATACTTTTTAAAAAAAATCAATATTGCCCCATCATAGTACTCTTTTATAAATCATTAGTACATGTTGTGGCTGTGCTGTCCCTCGGGTTCTGTAAACAGAGCTGATATTCTGCCCTTCTTGTACGCTCCAGATGCCTCCCCCACCACCGATCACTGTGCATAAGAAGCTTTGGTAACAAAAGCCTGGTTACCCTTTTTAAAAATGGCGCTGAGCGCCGCCTGGCATTGTGTAATTTCCGGGTTGCAAATAACGCGATGCTGCGGCTTTTCACAGAGATTGGGGTCGTACTGTGTCCTAGCAACAGGGAGCAGTCCGATCGCCACGCTGTGCACCCCTGCGTGAGCGGCCGCTCTTGGACGCCATTATATGACGGTGTCCCAGAATGAGAACCCCATCATTTGGCAGTGGGCGGGCGGCAATTAGTTAATTAACCCCTTCATGCTGCAGCATAAACGGGTTAATTAACACTGACACAGGTGCCACTAATGCACCAAAAAAGGTTATTTAACTGCAACTGGAATGCATCAGTGAACAGTGGCAGCACTTTAATCCCTTCATGCTGCATGTAACGAGAGCCACTTTGGGCAGGGGGCTTGTGGAACCCAGTTTACCTTAGAGCAGTGGTTCTCAACTCCTGTCCTCAGTGCCCACTAACAGGCCAGAGTTTAACTTTGGGGATATGCAGACTAGAATACTGCAATTACTGAGCAGCAAATGATATCACATGTGATGTATTTCAGTTATCTTGCAAGCCTGGCCTGTTAGTGGGTCCTGAGGACAGGAGTTGAGAACCACTGCCTTAGAGAGCTTGGGAAACCCATTTTCCAGCCCTCTTCCTGGCCCTTTTATGTGTAAGTGACCCTGTGTCTATTAGGGGCACAGGGTGACCGAGAACCTCAGTCGGGTCAGTCCTAACCAGACTCACAGTACAACCACACCGAACTCAGCATAGCATTTTACCCCTGTTATCCTGGGTTGTATATGTGTGGTTTGTGTTGAGGGAATGAAGGGACTCTTTCACTTGGGATAGTAATATTTCTGAACAATATCCCTCAAAAATTATATGAAGATAAATAATTCCACCTTTCAGACTTCTAGAATATTGTGTGTCTCAGACCATTGCTTTGGTTTTGAGGTGGAGTGGGGGTTGTTATGTGTTTGTTAAGTGCCTGTATCCCAGTTTTTTATTGTTTCTGTCTGCCTTGGGAGCAAACGATTATGGAATGTATATGTGTATGTGGATTTGGATTAGCTGCTGGGGGGGGGGGGGGGGGAATTTCTCCTTCAACATTTGAACTGAGAAATAAAAGTTTATTTTGCCCATTTCAGTGAAACATTTATTTGTTAACACAATGTGAAAGTCCAATTAAACTGGTACCCATGTATTAATGAGGAATAGAAGACTCTTTGCATATTGAACAAACCTTTATTTTGTTTTAGACAATGTTTCCTTCAAGTTGCTAATTTAGTCTTCACACCATTTTTCCTTTTTGATAAGGCACAATCTGTTTTCAGCGTCTCAGTACATATCCCAATAATCCCGCCACGGACACAATTCGTTCTATTGACAGCTGTCACAGCCACAGCAGAGATAGAGGTAGGAGAGTGTTTTCAAAGCTTCATAATCCAATGTAATTAGAATGCAGAAATTCTCATTTGAAATAATAATTTTAGGACAGGAGGTACTAAGTGACCGTTAGACTTTATGAATAAACAAACATTACTGAGGAGTAGACAGCGGTGATCAAACCATCAGGCGCGATCCTGGGATATAGCGCGTCTCACACCAAACGTTGGTCTCTCCGCAGTTTGATGTTCGCCTCTTGCACTGGAAGCAGCGGCGATACTTCTCAAACTGATCAAGAAGAAGATCACTACTAGCCCTGGAGTATAAGAAAAACAAAAATGTCAGGTTGCTCTGTAATATGGAAGTTGAGGATTTGCTTTCTTTCTGAAAATGAAAGCTGTTGGTCTGCAATGTGTAAAAAGGCTGTTTGATCCTGTCTTCTCTGATCCTCCTCTTCTTAGCCCCTGTACACACGGTCGGAGATTTTGACAACCAAATCCGTCGGTTTTTGTCCGTCGGATTTTGCCCGTCGGATCTTGTCCGAAACTGTTGCATACACACGGTCGGACTAAGTTGTCGAAAAATCCGATCATTCAGAACGCGGTGACGTAATTTCCTTACGATGGGACTACGTTCAGGCTAGTAGCCAATAGCTTTGATGTAGGAATTTGATCTGAGCATGCGTGGCACTTGGTCCGATCAAAATTCTCTACACATGATCGGAGTATGTCCGATCGAACCAGTTGGTCGGAAAATATTTCCAACAAGTTGGAAAATTGGGTCCGACGGATATTCCGACGGAATCAGTCCGATGCATACCACACACAGTCGGATTATCCGACAACACGGTCCGATAGGACACATTCTGACGGATTCTCCGACCGTGTGTACACGGGCTTACACAGTCCCCAAACCATCTCCTGATAGAACAGAGCCTTGGGGACAAGCTGCACATGCTCAGTTTGGTGTGTATTGCTAGAGATTTCTTAGGAGAGTGCTTGTGATCAGCACAGGGCCTATCGGCACTGTCCAGCCAGAGTGTCAGGGGTCATGCAACTTCATGGGACAGTCAGAGGAGAATGAAAACTCCTCCTACAAGCTTTAACCAGACACTGATAGCAGTCCCAAGACTGCTATATACTGCTGATGAGAAAGAGTATTTAGCAGTTTAGGTTTACTAAAATAATTGCATTTCAATGTCCTGTGTACTGTGGGAGACCAAAATGCAGGGTCCTGGGTTTAGTAACACTTTAACTTGCCCATAGATAGATTCAGCAGGGACCAGATGAATTTCGATCCATCTATGACCATTCCCACTCAAAAGAAGTTCAGAATATGGCTGCAATGGATGAGTGCCATCATCCCTGATAAATGGAAATGGAGAAATCCCTCAAGGGGTGGGACTATTGCGGCACTGGTAGATTAAAGTCAAAGAGGTAATAAGAGTTGTAAAAATATTGAATTTTATGACATTATTTGTAATAAAATTAGATATTTTTACTATTCTTATTACCTCTTTGACTTTAATCTACCAGTGCCACCATAGTCCCAACCCCTTGAGAGATTTCTTCATTTCCATTCAAAAGAAGTTGACCTAAAGTTTGGCTTCTGTCAAATGGGACTGTTGGAAAGTTTTTGTCGATCAGTGGTGCCGCTTACAGCTGCTGATTGGTGTATTCTGACAGTGGAGTCCCACTGTCAGAATACATTGGCACAGCAGGGAGGATTCCTCCTTCCACCTCACATGTGTGAATATGGAAAAAAAATTTCATCATACTGATGGCTGATTGAAAAAAAATGGCCAGCCTTAGATTGTAAGCTCTTCAAAAGCGCAGACTGATGTGAATATACAATATTTAAAGTGCTGTGAAGTTGTGCTATATAAACGTAATATTAATATTAATTACACAGGTTCTGTGGCTAATTAAGGTGGTAATTAAACTTACTTGATGCCTTATCTGCATTTAATTAGCCTCAGAACCTGTGTAATGCATATGTGTTCGGGTTTAAAGGCATGAGGTGGCAACTCTTAACTGTGACACATCTTAGCGCTGCACTGCAGCCTTCTGCGGTGAAATGCAGACATGCTGCTTTTTATTGCAGTGCACTGGGCTGAATTGCACTGCAACGTTGGCCAGCGAAGCCTGCTACCCGACATTCAAGTAAATGAAGTATATGTTTTGTACACTTCAAATAAAGCTTGAACAAAACCCCCAAAAAATAGGATTGTGCTGATTCGTGCACCACACTGTCCCTAGCGCAGCTGACAGTGCAGTGTATCCGGCTGCTCTGCGTTGTGGTGTGAATTCACCCTGAGTGACAACACAAGATGTACAGGGAAATTACTAGTGTTTTTCTGCAGCAACTGCCGAAGCATGCCGGTTGGCTCTGTGTTTTGAATCCTGTATCTCTTCACCAGCTGGAAGGACGCGGCTTGCCCATGTTGGGGTTATAGTGTGATTGGACTTACCGGATGAAGCGCCCTTCCTCCTCCTCCTTCCGTCTCTTCAGCTCAAAGCTCTTGGACCAATCATCCTGCAACCCTCTTTGTAGTCTCTGCATCTTCTCAAACTGCACCGCTCTATCAGACAACAACCTACAGGAAGGCAAGAACAATATTCCACAATAAGTGTATACTCTATTGCAGGGATATGCAATTAGCGGACCTACAGCTGTTGCAGAACTACCATGAGGAAGACTCCGACAGCCACAATCATGACACCCAGAGGCAGAGGCATGATGGGACTTGTAGTTTTGCAAGAGCTGGAGGTCTGCTAATTGCATATCCCTGGTCTATAGTGACATTAAGGCTTGGTTCACACTGCTGCGACCTCTAGGTTGTGTGACTTCAAGGCGACTTTGATGTTTTGCAACTTTGGCCAACTATAGCAAAACAGAGTGTTACACATATTATTGAACTTACAAAACCCTCTGAAGTCGCAGCCAAAGATAAGACAAAGAAACTACTTCGTTGGGACTTTGGTGATCTTTTTTTTATATATATTATCTTTTTATCATTAATAGATTCATGGAAAAACACAGCAATTGCAAAACAGATGAGCATATCTGCCCTTCAGCCTACTCAATGGTTATTTGTACATTGCAGTCTCTGGCACTCATGTTGCAGGAAAGACGCAGAAAAGTAGTGCAGAAACATATTTTTTTTTGGCCACTGCAACTTGAGTCGCAGCAATTAAGATGGAACTCATTGAAATGAATGTGTTTTGACTTGTCATGTGACTTTGTGTCGCACGTTGCAGCAAGTCGCATGAGAAGTGGCAGCAGTGTGAACCAGTGCTATCGCTTCTATGAATACAGGAATAGATTTTCTCTGTCCAAACCAAATGTGTAAAAATAGGACCACTTATCATCTGGTGTATGAAATGAGTAATGATATTAGTAATGTTGCTGCCTGGAGGATCCAATTGTAGTTGGTTAGCTCACTTTTCAGTCACTTAAAGGGTAACTCCACCTTTGTGGAAAAAAATATCAAATAAAAAAAAATTATAGCATAAGCAAAAAAAAACACTATAGTGTATACAACGGCTGCACAAGTCATATTGAATTGAATGTCGTTATCCACTTGACCTCCGGAAGATTCATGACCAGGCCATTTTTTGCGATACGGCACTGTAACTAACTCTCCCCGAAGAAGATTCAGAGGCAACACTTGTTGGAGCAGGAGCATTTATGTGACCACAAGAATTACTCTGTGTTAAAAAGGTTGAGAAAGGCTGCTCTAGATAGTAGTGACTACTCTCTCCAATTAATTCAGAACAAGTAAGTGAAGAGCTCTGTGGGAGGAGCCTACTATCCTGTGTCTCACTGAGTTACACATGGCATTACTGGTCAGACTTAGATGTAGAGATGTCACCACAGAAGCACCAGAAAGATATTAGAAGCCAGGAGTAAATGCAACCACCTGCATCTACCTAAATCTGAAATCCCAATTTTATGTTGTACTGTAAAAGGAATATTGTACTTACAGCTCTTTAGTGGAGTGCAGCATGTCTGACTCCTTCCTCTGCTGCACCAGATCATTGAGTACAGCCAATCGCTTACGTTCTGCGGCAGTTTGCAGCTGGTGCTTAGAGACCTCCTGGGCCCGCCTTTTTTTTTCTGCCAGCTTTTCATTGGTCATATCGTTCAGTCCAAATACCGGCTCTGTAATTTCGGGTTCAGGAGGGGGAGCAAAGCATGGTTTCATTTTGACCTGTGACAAGGATTTAATAGGATTTTTTAGCACTTTGTGTGAACATTTGCACCAATTAGGGCTGAAACAACTAATCGATTAATTGACAACTAATCGATTGTTAAATTAATCGATTACTATTTTCATAATCGATTAATCGGCCAGTAACAAAATGGGGTTAAAGTTAATGAGTCTGATGATATTTACCAGATTGACCATTTAATAGTATATCTCTCCTCTAATAGTATATACAGTGTATCTCTCCTCTAATGGTATATACAGTATTTCTCTCCTCTAATGGTATATACAGTATATCTCCTCTAATAGCATATGCAGTATATATCCCCTCTAATAGTATATACATTATATATCCCCTCTAATATTATATACAGTATATATCCCCTCTAAAAGTATATATAGTATATCTCTCCTCTAATAGTGTATATAGCCTCTAATAGTATATACAGTATATCTCTTCTAATAGTATGTACAGTATATATCCCCTCTAATATATACAGTATATCTCTTCTGTCTGTTATTCTCAGAGTGGATTAGATATTTTGCTCCTTAACCATATAGTTGGTTATTTATATTTACCACTGCATATAGAGATATTTAAGAGTAAATTGCCTTTTTTTAAACTTTACATATTAACTAAATTATACACCACACCTTTTTTTACGGTAATTAACCGATTAATCAAAACAATAATTGGCCAGCTAATCGATTATGAAAATAGTCTTTAGTTGCAGCCCTAGCACCAATACTATATTATGTCATATGGTTCCTATAAAATGGTGGTGCTTGGCTCCAGTCCACATTACCTTCTTAATGTTTTCCTCATTGCTAGGAAGCAGAAAAGCTGTATTAGAGGAAACGCTATTGAAAGAAATATGGGGGCTGCTTTTGCTGAACTCCTGAAAAGGTCTAGGTTCCTGGCTAAACCTGGCTTTCCGAGTTCCATGCTTGAATCAGCAACAGGAGTGGCAAGAAAACCACTTGTCTGTATACTCGTTTCAAGTCAGTAACTCAGAATGTACTAAACCTAATGGGTAATACCTGCACAGGACTATTTTAGGTATCTCCCGATAGCACACGCTTATAGATGTCAGTTCTTAGGTCAACCAACTATACTGGAATATTCAGAGCTTGAATCCACCCCTTCGGGTGAAAGATTTGGAGAAACCCATGTCTCAGATTTACGGGTCCCTGCTGGTTGCTGCCAACCCCGAGCTGTCCTCCATCTGCAGGAAATGGGTGGGGGACATACCGGGGCTGCATGAAGATGACTGGAGGGATATTTGGGATTTTCCATTCTCCCCTCTGGTCTCAGCCAGGGATAAACTGGTCCAATACAAAATTGTACACAGAGCTCACTACACAACCCTTAGGCTGCACCAGATGTCGTTGGCACATTCCCTGGCATGCTGGCGCTGCTCTTATCAGCCAGGGGACTTTTTTCACATTTTCTGGGCTTGCCCAGCAATTGTACTTTATTGGAAGTAAGTTCTCCATGTGATAGCTAGGACCTCTGGGACTAGTGTCCCTTATGACCCTAAATATTGTCTGCTGGGGCTAGTGAAACAAATGCCAATCCTTAGAGCTAGGAAAATACTCATATCCCTATTGCTGTATTATGCACGCAAGGCCATCACGATGAACTGGAAACAATCATCTCCCCCCTCTGTCAGTTTCTGGAAAAACCTGGTCAACGCCAGTTTACTCTTTATAGAGCCACCTACTCGGACAGGGGTTGCCCACGCAAATTTGAAAAGGTGTGGACCTGTTGGTTAGAAGATAATACTACAGCAACTGATGCGGTAACCAACCCTTAGATTAATATTATGGATATAGTATGCTGGTATGCTGACCCAAGCATTCTCGTGTCATAATATCCTGCCAATATACTATTGAGCACAGTTTCTCCTGCACTGAACCTCTCCCCACATTGGGGTATAGCTAAGTAAGGTTGTGTTTGTTGTTGGTATGCCCTGTTGCGGCTTCAGAGGCAGTATGTTCTAGTTATATGATGTGCCTGGTTGTGGTCTGCTACCGCATCAGAAGATTTGCCCCTGCGTGGGTAATGTTTGGCCCCTGTGTGGGTTAATTCTGTATGTTAACTAAAAACTCATTAAAAAAAAGCTAATAGGTAAATATGACAGCCAGGCAAACAGAAATGTCAGAATTATCATTCAATAGCAGCTCACATAGTTCTTTTAGTACAGTTCTCCTTTACCCAGTGTAAGAGAACAAAGCTAATTATTTAATCTCTATAAATAATGCATGGTTAACGCATGGTTTTGTAGGGTAGGGTATGGTGTGCAGCGCTACTAGATTTCACCAGTAGGTGGCACTGCAGGTAAAGTCTGAAAACACCTTCTGATCCCACTGAAACATGCTATTCCTCTCATTCCCTTATTCACATACAAGGCCACCTTTAGAAATCATGGCGCCCATACAGTCTGCCTGACAGCCCTCCCTACAGCATGCCTGAGAGGGGACAGGGACAAGGGACTTCAAATACCGTATTGTACACAAATTATCCCACCAGCCGTAGCTCCAAGCTAAAAGGTTCTGTGGCAGGGGCCAGGGATAGAGAGGGGACTGTGTACTCATTTTTGGAGTCAAGCTGAGTAATCCTCCATGCTGCATCTTCCGGCCTGCCCTGATGAATTCATATAGCAGAAGAGGGTGGAAGTTTAAAGGAGTACAGCCAAAGCTCGTTTGGCTGTGCTTCTCCAATTCTGCACTCCTGTGACTCATTTTCAGCTGACAGCGAGCTGAAGCCGATCCTGCCTAGGGAAAGATCGCGACCATATAGTCAGGATCCACCTAGGAGCTTTGACCAGCACCTGGCTCAGCTTCTCAGCGAGCCACTGAGAGACAGCCATCTGCTCCCACTCCCTCCACAGCCCAGCTCTCCAGCTGAGAGTCACCAGCTCTCTGCTCAGAGCAGCAAGGAGAACTGAGCGATCACCCTTAGATATGGCAGGTAAGTAAGATTTAAAATAAAAGCCCAAACCCACAGCAAGAGTCCCCTATCTGTCCCCAGCCCTTGCTGCTGAACTGATGGGACCCAGGCCCAGTACAGAAGGGCCAGCTCTACCCCACTATCGGCAGCCTTGTTCATATTCATATACAGTATCTCACAAAAGTGAGTACACCCCTCACATTTTTTAAATATTTTATTCCCCTAAGTGAAAATGTCCAAATTGGGCCCAAAGTGTCAATATTTTGTGTGGCCACCATTATTTTCCAGTACTGCCTTAACCCTCTTGGACATGGAGTTCACCAGAGCTTCACACTTTGCCACTGGAGTCCTCTTCCACTCCTCCATGATGACATCATGGAGCTGGTGGATGTTAGAGACCTTGCGCTTCTCCACCTTCAGTTTGAGGATGCCCCACAGATGCTCAATAGGATTTTGGTCTGGAGACATGCTTGGCCAGTCCATCACCTTTACCCTCAGCTTCTTTAGCAAGGCAGTGGTCATCTTGGAGGTTTGTTTGGGGTCATTATCATGTTGGAATATTGCCCTGCAGCCTAGTCTCTGAAAGGAGGGGATCATGCTGTGCTTCAGTATGTCACAGTACATGTTGGCATTCATGGTTCCCTCAATTAACTGTAGCTCCACATTGCGGGCAGCACTCATGCAGCCCCAAACCATGACACTCCCACCACCATGCTTCACTGTAGGCAAGACACACTTGTCTTTGTACTCCTCACCTGGTTGCCACCACACATGTTTGACACCATCTGAACCAAATAAGTTTATCTTGGTCTCACCAGACTAAAGGACATGGTTCTAGTAATCCAGGTCCTTAGTCTGCTTGTCTTCAGCAAACTGTTTGCAGGCTTTTTTGTGCATCATCCTTCTGGGATGACAGCCTTTCAGACCAATTTGATGCAGCATGCAGCATATGGTATGAGTACTGACAGGCTGACCCCCCCACCCCTTCAACCTCTGCAACAATGCTGGCAGCACTCATACGTCTATTTCCCAAAGACAACCTCTGGATATGCCGCTGAGCATGTGCACTCAACTTCTTTGGTCGACCATGGCAAGGCCTGTTCTGAGTGGAACCTGACCTGTTAAACCACTGTATGATCTTGGCCACCGTTCTGCAGCTCAGTTTCAGGCCAATCTTCTTATAGCCTAGGCCAGTGATGGCGAACCTTGGCACCCCAGATGTTTTGGAACTACATTTCCCATGATGCTCCGGCACTCTGCAGTGTACTGGAGCACCATGGGAAATGTAGTTCCAAAACATCTGGGGTGCCAAGGATCGCCATCACTGGCCTAGGCCATCTTTTTTTTTTTTTTTAACTAATTTCTCTTTATTAAATTTTTATACGCAAAAATACAGTGACTTTCACAATTCACAAAGACCGTCATCTCGTGCATATGTAATGAAAGCAAAGCCATGTATAACACTCGGTTAACCACCGGCTTACCAACATAGCTATCCCCCAACCCCCCACCCAACCCACCCCCCCCACTTCGAACACACTCTGTTAGCCACCGCCACCTCGATCGTGGCTGATTATTTGGAAAATGGTGGACGCCATTGGGGTCGAGAAAAAGGAGAGAGGGCTGACACAAATAAGAAGCAGTACACTGAGGGTGGTACAAGAGAGAAAAAGCCCCCCCCCACCCTCGCAACCCAAAGTCGGGCTAGCGGACATTAAGTCTATCTCTCGGGAACCCCACTCAGGGGGTATCCTATGTAGCTCAACCAGGGGTTCCATAGAGCCCTAAATTTCTTTAAGTTGTTTTGCTTAATAAACATTGCTCGTTCACACCAAATTGTGGAATTGATTGCATTTACCCATGATTCTAATACAGGTGGATTTTTCGCTTGCCAATTTATTGCTATTAGCCGCCTGGCCTGGTACAGGCACCTTAATATAGACGTCCTTGTTGGGAAGGGAACTCTACCCTCCTCTAGAATCCCCAGTAAGCAAATCTTTGCTTCTGGTTTCAAAGTAGTTTTGAAGGTCCTGTTTATTCTATGTACAATTTCTATCCAATACCTGTATAGTTTTGGGCACTTCCACACCATATGGATAAGATCGCCTGGTGCCCCACATCTGGGGCAATCGTCCCTGGGTTTCCTACCCATTTTCCACATCTTTTGGGGGGTATAATATACCCTATGTATAAGAAACAAATGAGACATACGCTGTGAAGGAGAGATAGACACCAAACTCCCCTGTTCAAGTGTCTCGTCCCATTGCTTCTGGGTTATTAGCCCTACATCCCCCACCCATCCCCACCTACTCTTGTCAGGTCCCTCCCTCTTCAAAGTTTTATCCCTAAGTTTTATATATAGCCTGGAAATCTGGCCTTTTATTTGCTTTTGATCAATAAGTCCCTGGAGCAAGGGGGTTTCAGTCCTTACAATAACAAGCGACCCATACTGTGCTAGAATTCCATGCCTCAATTGCAGGTATTTGTAAAACGTCTTGTTGGAGATACTAAATTCCTGCCTAAGGTCTTCAAAGGATTTAATTAAATTCCCTTCATATAATTGCACTAGCCTGCTAATCCCCTGTCTCTCCCATTCCAAAGATCTATCTATACTGTTTAGTTCAACCAGGTTTCCATTATGCCATAGGGGGGTATATTCAGTCACTCCTACGTATCCCATTAGTTGCTTCGCTATCCACCACACCTTCCTCGCTAGTTCATTAGTAGGATGCCTGTGTGCAAACGAGTTGGCTTCCAAAACTTCAACCAATAATTTGTGCGGTGCCCTGTCAATCATCAGTCTGTGGTTTGGGTGCCCTCCACTATGGAGCCCAGCCTCAGCTAAGTGCTGGAGCTGGGCTGACAAAAAGTATAATCTCGGGTGTGGTATCGCCATTCCTCCCCTCCCGGCGGGGAGCTGCAATGTCTGCAGCCTAATCTGAGCTTGCCCCTTCTTCCAAATTAGATCACGAAACAGGGATTCCAGCTTCTTGAACCACTTCTGGTTGATCCAAGTTGGAGAGTTATGCAAAATATATAAAATTTGTGGCTGCCAAATCATTTTAATTAAATTGCAGCGCCCCGCCGCAGAGAGAGGGAGGCAACACCAATTGTCAACCTTCTGCTTCAATTTCATCAACAATGGTACTAAATTCTCCTTAACATACTGGTTTACTTCTCCAGTTGTACTTCAACTTGGACACTACCTCCAAACACGTAATTATAGGAGGTAGTACGTCCCCGGGTCTGGTCAACGGTAGGAGGGCTGATTTATTCCAGTTGATTACCAGGCCTGATTGTTGCCCAAACTCCCCCATCATCTGCATTACATTGTCCAAGGTAGAGCCCATGTCCCCAATAAAGAACAGGACATCGTCCGCAAACAAGGCAATTTTATCTTCCCCCCAGCCACATCGGAATCCCTGGATGTCCGAACGCGATCTCGTCAGGACAGCCAGGGGTTCCATAGCCAGAACAAACAGGAGGGGGGACAACGGACATCCCTGCCTCATCCCCCTCTCCAGCTGGAGCACTTCGGAGAATACAGTTCCCATCTTGACCTTTGCCCTAGGTCTCTTATACAGTAACTTTACCCATTGAATAAATAGAGGGCCAAAACCAAAACGCTCCAACACTCTCCATAAATAGCCCCATTCCAAACTGTCAAAGGCCTTAATGGCATCTAGAGCTAGTATAGCTCCCGGTCCATCGTTATTCCTGGGTGTTTGTATGTTAAGAAAAACTCTCCTAATGTTGGTGCTGGTTGACCTGCCCGGGATAAACCCAGACTGGTCTGGGTGTATTAAACTATGGATACAATTGCTCAGGCGGGTCGCTAGGGCCTTGGCCAGTATTTTTACATCGGAGCATAACAAGGATATTGGCCGATATGATGAAACTTCCTGGTGGTCCTTGCCCTCCTTAAGTATTAGAGTGATATTTGCCTCCAGCATGGAAGAGGGAAGTTCGCCCTCCTCCAATGCATGGTTTAATGTTTCCAAGAGTTCTGGCAACAGCACTTCGCCATATCGTTTATAAATTTCTGTTGGTAACCCGTCAGGGCCTGGGGATTTACAATTAGGCATTTCAGCTACTGCATTTTTTAACTCTTCTAGCGTAAGTGGTAGTTCAAGACTCATTTTATCCTGTTCTGATAAAATTGGAATTGCTGTTTGATGTAAAAAATCCACAGAATAGCCCTGTGTAACTGATTTATATAAATTTTTATAATAGTCACCAAGTACCTTTGTAATTGCAGAGGGGCTAGAGACAAGGTCACCCTTCGATGTTTTAATTGCTTGTATCGCTGTAGAAGAACTATTCGTTTGAACCAAAAGGGAGAGGGCGCGGCCCACCCTCTCCCCTTCGCCAAAATAATGTTGGCGTTGAAATATACGTCTGTTCTCTGCCTTCTTCAAGAGTGCCATTTTATATATCTGCTGGGTATCCAACCATACCTTTTGCCTATCTAGTGATGGATCCTCTATGTACGCTCTCTCTGCCAGGATAACATCGTTTCTAATTGCACTCTCCTGGTCACGGGTTTCCCTCTTAATTGTCGCAATTTGCTGTATTAATATACCTCTAATATAGGCTTTTAAAGAGTCCCAAACCATTCCAGGTGCCGCTGAGCCCTTGTTGTTTTGGAGGAATTCCATGACCCTATCCACCAAATAGCTAGATCTATCGATCAGTTCCAACCAGCCAGGGTTTACCCTCCACTCCCCAGGACCTGTTCTATCTCCCATGCTCAAAGTGATGAACAGTGGGGAATGGTCTGAAATCCCCCTTGCACCATACTCTATATCCTGTACCAGCCCCGATGCCTCCTTGTTCCCGAGTACCATATCTATTCTTGATAAAGTGTGGTGGGTATTAGAGAAGCAGGAGTACTGTCTCTCTTGGGGATGTCGCATTCGCCAAAGATCGCTCAACCCTATTTCTGATAAGTACCCCGATAATCGACTTATTCTGTTCCCATCCGGGCGAGGGAATCTGTCCAAGCTCCCGTCTAGTATTTCATTAAAGTCCCCTAGTATTACCCACGGGATACCTAGTTTATCCAAGCTAAATGCGAATAATTTATACATAACCTCCAACTTGAAAGGAGGAGGTATGTAGATGTTAGCTAAGATATAATGTTGCCTACCAATCAGGCAATACAGAAAAACAAACCTACCCTCCTCGTCAATAGAAGACTCCTTGCATAGAAAATCCGTTCCCCTCTTTACTAAAACACTCACCCCCCTAGAATAAGATGAATGGAAAGAGTGATAATATGCCTGGAATTTCCGACTATTTAACTGCAAAGCAGTGTTTGGGGTTAGATGCGTTTCCTGTAGAAAAAGCAGGCCATGTCCCCTTCCCTCTGCTTCCAGCATGATCGCCGATCTCTTCTTTGGATCTCCCAACCCCGTCACATTCCATGAAATAATACTCAAATTACTCGTTGACATTAATAATTATTTGAACAAAAATTGAAAGGGGCAGGAGGGGGAGGGACACCCCCCACCCAACGTCCACCATTCTCCCAATACATACAGCGCGTGTTCGAAGACCCACCCATCCCCCTCTCCCCCACCCATCCCCGCCCATCAGAGCATCCCCTAGGGGTCTCTATTGTGGCCCACTTACTTCAAAACCCATCCAAAAGTGCCCGGACTAACCCCCCCCTCCTAGATGGTCCGACCTCCCCAAACCCAGGAACAATGCTGAGTATCATATCCATCCTGTTACCCCAATTAGTTAATCCCCCCTTGATCCCAAGGGGGGTAAAAGAAGAAAAAAGAAGAGAGGAAAGAAGAAGAAGAAAAAAAAAAAAGAAGGACCCCAACCACACCTACTTTTTGACATTTCTAAGCAATCGTGATATATTCACTTCTCTTGCCCCCCCTCACTCGTTCTAGGTACCCTAATTATCTGTGACACAACACTCCCCATTCTTTTATTACCGTGATCCCATAGATATATACCTTCTGTGGAAAAAAAAAAAAAAAAAGAAGGGGGGAAGGAGGGAGGGGAGAGGAAGGGAGGAGGGGAAACCCCCTCGACACCCAACCATTTCATTCTTAAAAGTCATAAACAACCACAGAACATCCACCTCTCCCACCCCCCCTCCCCCACACTGGATACCTATCAATTTTCTGTGACACAACACTCCCCATCTCCTAAGTTAAAGTTCAGCAATTTTAACAATATATACCTTTTGTTCAAATAATATATACCTCTGCAAGACACCAAAAGAAAAAAAAAAAAGGGGGGGGGGCTATCAACTTTCAATGACATAGTGCTCTCTTGTCCATTAACTTACATAAACCCATTTATTCAAATAAATTCTAGTGATATATACCTCTATGAGGAAAGGGAAAAAAAAAAAAAAAAAGGGGGGGGAGAGGAAGGAAGAAGGGGAGACCCCCACAGCACCTAACTATTTCATTCTTAAAAATCATAAACAACCCCGGGACATCCACCTCTCCCACCCCCCTCCCCCACACTAGATACCTATCAATTTTCAGTGACACTACACTCCCCATCTATTAAATTTAAAGTTCAACAATTCTAACAATATATACTTTTTGTGAAAATAATATATACCTCTGCAACAAAGGAAAGGGGAAGAAGAAAAAAAACCCAGAAACCCAAACCGCCCCCCTCCCCCCTTCACATAAACCAATACTAGATAATTCTACAAGGTCTCTTTATGTTCCTCCAACCAGTTTGTGGCCTCTGATGGGGAGTTAAAGAACAAGGTTGAGCCCAAGGCAAACACTCGTAAACGGGCGGGATACAGTAATGCGTAATCTATTTTATGTTTTTGTAGGGCGCGCTTGATAGGAATAAACTCAGCCCTCTGTTTCTGCAAATCCAGTGAGAAATCCGGGTAGAATGATACTCTGGCCCCTTTATAAAAGATATTTCCTAGTTCTCTAATTCTTCGCATCAGTATCATTCTATCGTTGTAATTAACAAATTTCAATATCAATGGCCTGCAGCGGTCCTCTGATGATCGAGATCTAGGGGGGACTCTATGGGCCCTTTCAATAGAAAAAAGTGGGGAAAAGAGAGCATCTCCCAATAACTCCTTAAACCAAGTCTCTAGAAAAATAATGGGATTAGAGCCCTCGCTTCCCTTTGGCAAGCCAATTAAACGCACGTTGTTCCTGCGATTCTTATTGTCCATATCATCCATTTTTGCTGCCTGTATAGCTATCTGTTTCTGGAGTCCAATTATTTTTTGCTGAAGAGGGGAGAGCTCATCCTCCACCGTACTTAGCCTCCCCTCAAGTTCAGTTGTTCTATCAATAGTATTGCTCAATAGTTGGCTCATAGAGTGCAATTCGCTTTTAATACTGCTTAGTTGGTTATCGAGTCCAGAGATAAAATCTTTGCATTCGTTAATTGCCTGCAATATCTCCCGCAACGTGGGTTCACCAGTCCTCGTCCCAGGGGGTTGTGATGACCCCTCCGAGCTATGGAGTGCCTTGCTTTCCCCCACGGGTAACCCGCCCACCCCCCCTCCAGAGGGTGTAGTAGCTGGGTCTAGGGCCAAATTGCCTGTGCTTCTCCTATCCCCAATTGTCCCCTGCGACTTTGTTTGCCCTGTTGGGTGGTGATGTCCTTTCCTACCGGGAGAGGTCGCATGGGCAAAACGCTCGAGTTTTGCTGCCGCAGAAGCTTGGTTTAATTTTTCTTTAGCTGCACGTGTTTTTTGGTTCCCCTCCCCATATGGTGCCTCCTCCACAGCTCTTTTACTGAGCATAATGATATCGACGTGGCATAAGCTGGATCAACAAAATAATAATATTGCAGTGTACAGCAAGCTGACAAGGCATACGCAGCAGGAAAAAACCCGGCGATTAATAGATCATATGTATATAAGCTGAACAATCCACTAGGGGAAAAAAAAAAAGGGAGAGAGGAATGCAGCAGCCACTACTTTGTTAATATTTTCTGCTCTGTTCTTTGCTCAGCCCCTTCTCCAGTCAATACAGTAGCGTAGTCATAAGAATATTATGTCCTTTAACTAATGCTCCATCAAGTCATCCATTAAGGGGTCATCCATTAAGGGGGGAGGAAGGGGGAAGAGGGAAACGTTTCACAAGGATGAAAAAAATACTGGATTACTTCCTGTTTTCAGGCACCAACAATGTTCTTAGTCCAAAAAAGAAAAACCCAACCTTCGCCTCTCCCCCTCCTCACCCTCCCTGGTTACCAGTGCCTAAGCTGATGCTTTAGGCTATGCACTGTCCGGTCGTTCCACTGCTGCTCCTGGTCGGTCTCGATCGTGTGTCCAGCGTGCCTCGTATTTCAATCCATCTCGCCAAGCGCTGTGGAAGGCCTCACCACGGCTCGCACCATCATCGAGCCCCTTCCAGCCTGTCTCTCGAGTCCCTTCGGGTACACGCTCGGGATCTCGCGATAACCCGAGTCCAGCCACGAGAACTCGCTCGGATGTTTTCGGCTGCTTCCGACAGTTTCCACGGAGATAGGCGGTGACAGCGGTATCAGGCGTCACGGGATTCGATGCCAAGCGGGAGCCAGGAGATCAAGTTGTAAAAGGCGGCATACATCTTCCCGATCAGAGGGGAGGAAAGGAGGTAGAGGCAGAGAGCCCAGGCACTCTCGTCACGCTCTCACTCACTCACACGCCTTCATTCCGGCCACGCCCCCACGGTGTCCCCCGGCCTAGGCCATCTTTATGTAGAGCAACAATTATTTTTTACAGATCCTCAGAGAGTTCTTTGCCATGAGGTGCCATATGTTGAACTTCCAGTGGCCAGTATGAGAGAGTGAGAGTGATAACACCAAATTTAACACACCTTCTCCGCAGTCACACCTGAGACTTGTAAAACGAACGAGTCACATGACAACGGGGAGGGATAATGGCTAATTGGGCCCAATTTGGACATTTTGACAAGCCAGCGGTTTAGACATTAATATCTGTGTGTTGAGTTATTTTGAGGGGACAGCAAATTTACACTGTTATACAAGCTGTACACTCACTACTTTACATTGTAGCAAAGTGTCATTTCTTCAGTGTTGTCACATGAAAAGATAGAATAAAATATGTACAAAAATGTCAGAGGTGTACTCACTTTTGTGAGATACTGTATATATATATATATATATATATATATATATATATATATATACACACACACACACACACACACACACACACACACACACACACACATACATACACACATACATATACACACACGCGCACACACACACACGCACACACACACACACACACACACACACACAGAGTATATATAAAAATATAGCCTCTACTAATAAACATTTATTATATCAGCCCTGAATTACCTGCGTGTCCAGGGCGCTCTTGTAAGACAGCATCAATTCATTCTTCCCTCTTAAATATTTTGACCTTTGCGCTGCCAGTCTATAGAAAAGAACACAGCCATATAAAGAAATATTAGTTCCATAAATTCATCAAAAAATTATTGAAAAGGCCCAACAGATTATTTTTTTATACCAGGTGTTTACAGTATATAGCGCAGAAAAACTACACAGTGCGGTTGATTTACTAAAGGCAAAAAGACTGTGCACTTTGCAAAGAGCAGTTGCTCCAGAGTTTAGTAAATGAGGTAAACTTCACTTTTCAGAGAGTAGCCAATCACATGCAAGAAAAATAAAAATAAAAAAACTAATTTTTTTTTCCTTGCACATGATTAGATGATGGAAGTCAGCAGAGCTTCTGCACATTTACGAAGCTCTGGAGCCACTGCTTTTGCAGAGTGCCACTTCACTTTGCAAAATGCACAGTCTATTTGCCATTAGTAAATCAACCCCACAGTGCTATACATACGATTCATTCCCATCACTCCCTGCCTTCGAGGAGCTTACAATCCAAGGTCCCTATCTCTCAAAGTACATACACAAAATATTCTAGTGCCAATTTGGACAGGAGTTAAAGTGGTTGTAAACCCTTACAACACACTTTGACCTACAGGTAAGACTAGATTAAGGCTTACCTGTAGGTCCAAGAAATATCTCCTAAACCTATACGGTTTAGGAGATATTTGCCCGAAGACAGGCACCGCTGTCTATGGCACATGCGCCGTAGACGGCGGCGCGCAGGCGCACTGAGCGCGGCATCTTCAATGACGGAGATGCCGCGCGTGTCGGCTCTGATGGATGTCAGCGGTGACATGTTTCTTCTAAAATTGCAGAGACCAACTATAAGATTTTAACTAGATGGCACTATACTCTTACAATCCTTCATAAAATGCTCCCAGACACTTATGCCTCGTACACACGATCAAACAATCCAGTGGAAAAGTCCGGCGGACTAATCCCCCTGTATGTAGGCTCCGGCGGACTTTAGTAAGTATTTTTGCACTCCAATCTGTCCACCGGACTCGCATTTCGGTGGACAATCCGGCCGTGTGTGTGCCAGTCCGCCCTACTTTTGAAATGAACGGACTTTTCCCGCCCGGAGAAAAGTCCGCTCATTTTGAGCGTGTCTCCAGGTAGCCGGGGCCAGCAAAGGAGGCGTCGCTGGCCCTGTCACTTGGTATGGACTTAAAGGGGAACCCCCTATGCCGAAAAATCGGCGTGGGGGTCCCCCCCAGGTCCATGTCAGACCCTTATCCGAACACGCTACCCGGCCGGCCCCAGAAAAGGGGGTGGGGATGAGCGAGCGCCCCCCCCCCCCTGAGCCGTACCAGGCCGCATGCCCTCAACATGGGGGTGCCTTGGGGAAGGGGGGGCGCGCATCCCAGCCCCCCCCACCCTATGTGAATGAGTATGGGGTACAATGTACCCCTACCCATTCACCTGTGGAAAAAAGTTTAAGTAAAACACAACACACAAGGGTTAAAATAGTTTATTGCAAAGCTCCAGGGGTCTTCTGTCCGTCTTCGGGGGTCTTCTCGCCTGGACGCCTGGCTATCTTCTGCTAGCTCTTTTGCTAGCGGAGGAGCCCGGCTTTCTTCTTTGCCGCTGCCCTCTTCTTCCGACTTCGGGGGTCTTGTCCCCCTCTTTGGTTCTTCTTGCCGGGCCACCGTGCCTTCTTCTATCTCTTTTACAGGCGGCGGCCCGGTCTTCTGTCGCCGCTGTCGCCGTCTTCTGTTCTTCTCTTCAGATGTTGCCTCGTTGATGCCTCCGCTCACAATGGCAGGGACGTGGCGCGCGGCGACTTATATAGGGACATCACCGGATTATGTCCCCGCCCATTATGATGTCACAGTCCCACAGTCAGCAAGAAGAACCGAAGAGGGGGACAAGACCCCCGAAGTCAGAAGAATAGGGCGGCGAAGAAGAAAGCCGGGCTCCTCCGCTAGTAAAAGAGCTAGCAGAAGATAGCGGAGGAGTCGGGCAAGAAGACCCCCGAAGACGGACAGAAGACCCCCGGAGCTGTGCAATAAACTATTTTAACCCTTGTGTGTTGTGTTTTACTTTTACTTTTTTCACAGGTGAATGGGTAGGGGTACATTGTACCCCATACTAATTCACATAGGGAGGGGGGCCGGTATCCGGGGCCCCCTTATTAAAGGGGGCTCCCGGATTCCGATAAGCCCCCCGCCCGCAAACCCCGACAACCAACGGCCAGGGTTGTCGGGAAGAGGCCCTTGTCCTCATCAACATGGGGACAAGGTGCTTTGGGGTAGGGGGGCCGTGCGGCCCCCCCCTTCCCCAAGGCACCCCCATGTTGAGGGCACGCGGCCTGGTACGGCTCAGGTGGGGGGGGGGGCGCTCACTCATCCCCACCCCCTTTCCTGGCCGGCCGGGTAGTGTGCTTGGATAAGGGTCTGATATGGACCTAGGGGGAACCCCCATGCCGATTTTTTGGCGTTGGGGTTCCCCTTTAAATCCATACCAGGTGACGGGGCCAGCGACGCCTCCTTTGCTGGCCCCGGCTACCTGGAGACGCGCTTTTGGGTAAGAAAAGTCCGCCGGAGCCTACACACGGGGGGATTTTCCGGCGGACTTGAGTCCGCCGGACTTTTCCACCGGATTGTTTGATCGTGTGTACACGGCATTATTCTATTGTACGGGTGAACGAGTCGGGACACACACATGCTGTTGCTAAATGCCAGTCTTATTAGTACTGGCAGTTTTAGACAGCATTCATCCCTTTGTATTGACTCCACTGCAGAACTTTGTTTTTTTGGTCCTTGAATGCCCCCTATGGTCACCTTTAGCACATGATTCTCTGGACACAGAGAGACACCTGTGACCCTTTAGTGATTTGACCAATATTTCAAGAGACCAAGAAGGCTTGTGCCTCTATTTGGACAGCATCCCCTGAAGAAGCCTGATGTATGGGTGAAACATGTTGGGAACTCCATCTTATAATGCTGTATCCATAAAATCTTGTTGATCTGTACTTGCCAATTGTGTTTTAACAATTTTTTATTTTTTCTAAAATAAAAAAATTCTTATATAGTTGTTACTATTTTCAAATGAATTTGCACCTTTAAAATCCCAATCCCTCCTTCTACATTTAACTAATTGGTAAGAGATGTGGTGCTATTATCAAGTTGATCTGTCCGTGATCAAAAAACTCTTCTTTCTTCTGTACTTGCAAGTGCACAGCCTTTAGTAAATCAACCCCAAAATGTTTCTTCTGCAATAAAGGATCTTTGCAGTTTTCCTATTTGCCTTTAGTAAATAAAAGCCCAGTGTGCCTCCTCTGTAATAAAATACCTATCATCTTGCAATCTTTTGATTTAGGGCCGCACTTCCACTTTAAATAATGCAGAAAAACGTTTAATGCAAAACTTTCTTTCAGGCTCGTTCTTTGTCGGAACTGGTATTGTTCTGAGAAAGGGGTTAAAGGAAATTCTGCTATTGTCAGTCATATGAATAACCTCTTATAACGGCTGAATATGTACAAAAAGAGGTCGCGTGTATCATGCTGGGGGGGGGGGGGGGCACTTCAACTGACCGGCTATAAATATCAGCGGGGAAATTCTTTAGAAGTGTAAGAAGGGATCAGGGGGCAGATTGTCCTTCCTAAGCATTACCCAGCAGGAGAACAGAGCTTTAAGACTCTGATAAACATGAAACTGAGCAGGTTATATGTAAAAGATGAAGAAGACTTGTAACCGTATTCCTGTCCTATGACCATACATGTTGTAATGGTAACAAAATCTTCACTTACAAATGAAAATGCCGTTATTTAAAGGGATATTAGTATTTACAGTAAAATCACCTCGTTGTTTCATCATTTACTCACTAATTTTCCTGCAATCTCCATACAATAGAAGACATTGGTTGCTGGCCCAGTGCTACGCAAATTCTACTTATATATGCTTTGGCAAAATAAAAATACGCAGCTCATTTCCGAAATACATCCATGTCGTTTCCCTTTGAAGACAGTGGAATCACAGAAAAGTATCTGTTGATCTTTCAAAAAATAAAGTGCTAAACTCAGCTTCTCATCCCAATGTGAAAGTCCAAGTGCTTTAAGAGCCCTTTCACAATGTCAGCGCCGAAAAAACGCTCGCTTTACCAGCGCTTTTTGAGCGCTAGTGGGGCGCATTTAATCCCTGTTAGTGGCCAAATAAAGGGTTAAATACGCCCACAAAGCGCCGCTGCCAAAATCTCTTTGCCGGCACTTTTCAGGCATTTTGCAGGCGCTTCCCATTGATTTTAATGGGAAGGGGCGCTTTAGGAGCGATGTATTCACCGCTCCAAAAGCACTGCGAAGAAGCTGCTTGCAGGACTTTTTTTGACGCCCTGCCAGCGCAGCGCCTCAGTGTGAAAGCACTCGGGATTTTTTTAAGCTAAAGCGCCTGAAAAATGCCCCAGTGTGAAAGGGATCTTAGTGTGAAAGACATCTCAGTGTGAAAGCACTCGGGCTTTCACATTGGGATTGCAGATGAGGCTTCTTTCAAGCGCTTTACAGGCGCTTTTTTAAAACGCTAAAGCGCCTGAAAAACGCCTGAAAAATGCCCCAGTGTGAAAGGGGTCTATATATGTTTTTTTAGCAGAGACTCTAGGGAATAAAATGGCAATCGTTGTAACTTTTTACTTCATACTGTATTTGCGCAGGAATTTTTTTAATGCGTTTTTTTTTTTGGGGAAAATAAACAATTTCAGAGCTTCATGAATTTAAAAAAACAAAACAAAACAGTAAAGCCCATTTTTTTGTATGATGTGAAAGATGATGTTACGCCGAGTAAATCGATACCTAACATGTCACTTTTTAAAACTGCGCACACTCGTGGAATGGCGCCAAAATTTGGTACTTAAATATCTCCATAGGCGACGCTTTAAAATATTTTACAGTTACAGAGGAGCGCTTGGGCTAGAATTATTGCTCTCACCCTAACGCACATGGTAATACCTCACATGTGTGATTTAATGTTGTTTACTTACGTGGGAGCGACTTACATATGCATTCGCTTCTGTGCGCAAACACGCGAGGGCGGGGCACTTTAAATTGTTTTATTTTTTTTATTATTTATTTTACCTTTATTTTTTTATTTTTACACTTTCTCTTTAATTTTTTTTGATCACATTTATTCCTATTACAAACATCTCTTGTAATAGAAACAGTGCGTGACAGGTCCTCTTTATGGAGAGATGTGGGGTCTATAAGACCTTTCATCATCTCCTCCAGGCTGAAAAGACCCAGATGAAAAAAAAAACAAAAAACTGTTTCGGCCTTTCCAGCCGCGTCCCCGGCTTTGTTTACACCCACAGGCCCGGACGTGACGGGCCATAGAGAGGTATAAAGGGTCATAGAGATGTTCACTAGAAATCTCTATGATCTACTTCTGGCGGCGGCCGACTTGTTCTCTGGCTCGCGATCATACGGACGAGCCCGGAGAAGCACCACAGGGCGGCGGGAGAGGGTGATGGTGAATGATCAAACGGCTGAACTGCCACTGTGACTGTTCTTACGGTGCACAGAATCGGCGGCACGTAAAATATGATATCTGAAAGATGCCTGCAGCTGCAGGCGCCATTCAGATATCCTCACTCAAAGTTCAGGACGTCATATGACGTCCTTGGGCTAGAACTGGTTAACCAGTTCCCAGCCGCCCACAGTACATTTACTGAATGCATGTTCCCCCTGCTAACCTGCACTATCACTGGCTACAGAAGGATTTTGTCAGCAGGTCCCAGCCAATGATTTAGGGCCGTGCCTGTAGTCAATCACAGCGCAGAATCCTGTGTTTACAACCATACAGGATTCTGTAAACACATCAGCAATTTTGCTGTTTCATAATAAACAACCAGATCTGTTAGTAAAAGCAGCACACATCACACTTGTATGCATACAGTTAACTCCTTGATTGCCCCTGATGTTAACTCCTTCCCAACCAGTCTCATTAATACAGTTTACAGTATTATATCTGATCACTATATTAGTGTCACTATTGATGTCACTGTCAGTCAGTTAGTGTACCTCCCAGCAAGGGTTAGTTAGTTCCAGATTGCCCGCCACACTATCACAGTCCCACTTTAAATCACTGATCACTGCCATTACCTGTTTGCCCACTGACAAAGAAATGAAGGGTCTATAATTTTTACCATAGGTGTATTTTAAATGACAAAGACAGAATATCAACGAAAAATCCAGAAAAAAAACACAAAATTCAAATTTTATAAACTGAGTTGCAGTTCAGTGAGTAAAATAAGTATTTGATCCCATAGCAACCAACATAAATTCTGGCTCCCACAAACTGGCTACAGTATGTGCTCATGTGGTACACAGATTAGTCCTGTCAATTTAAAGCGGAACTTTAGTCATTTTTTCAACTTTCCATCTATTAAATCTTCTGCTCTTGTTATTTTAACTTTGGATAGTAAAACATTTTTTTCTGCCAGTAAATACCTTATACAGCCCACTTCCTGTTTCTTGTCTGGTCATTAGCCTAGGCTTATGACATCATGCACAGCTCCCGCTCTTTCTCTCTCTCTAACTCTTGTGAGAGTTTACCAGGAAGAGAGGGGGGGATGAGTCATGAGAGGGCCAATGAGAGCTGCAGGGCTGCAGAGCTGGAGGTGTGCCTCTGTGTGTCTGTGTAAATCCAGGAAGTGAACAGGCAGCGGCTTCAGCCGCCTACAGCTAAAATGGCTGCAGCCAGACTCAGTGGAGGGAAATTTCTGCAGCATATTTGGCAAATACAGAATCACAGTATATCCCCTTCCCGACTGGCGCACGCCGATGTATGTTGGCAGAATGGCACAGGCAGGCATATTGGCGTACAGGTACGTCCAATCTTAAATGCCGCCCTGCCATCGCGAGCGCGCCGCCGGCGGCGTGCTCGCATGCCGGTCGGGACCCCCGTGAGTCCGGTCGCGGGTCCCGCGGACTCGATCGCCTCGGGAATACCCACGATCGTCTCAAGGGGTGGCTGAACTGGGAGATGTCGTTGTAAACAGCATCTCCCTTTTCTGCCTAGCAACAAGTGACGCTGATCTCTGCTCCATGGGATTGGAGCAGAGATCAGTGTTCACTAAAAGAAAGCCCAACCCCCCCACAGTTAGTAACACACCCCTAGGAACACTTAAACCCTACACTGCCACCCACTGGTTAACCCCTTCACTGCCAGTGTCATTTACACAGGAATCACTGCATTTGTATAGCAGTGATTGCTGTATAAATGACAATGGTCCCAAAAATGTCCGATGTGTCCGCCATAATGTCGCAGTCACAATAAAAATTGCTGATCACCGCCATTACTAGTAAAAAAAAAAATTATTAATAAAAATGTCATAAAACTATCCCCTATTTTGTAAACGCTATAACTTTTGCGCAAACCAAACAATAATCGCTTATTGCGATTTTTTTTTAACCAAAAATATGTAGAAGAATATGTATCGGCCTAAACTGAGGGAAAAAACTTTTTTTATATATTTTTGGGGGATATTTATTATAACAAAAAGTAAAAAATAATGCGTTTTTTTTTCAAAATTGTCGCCCTATTTTTTTTTATAGCGCAAAAAATAAAAACCGCAGAGGTGATCAAATACCACCAAAAGAAAGCTCTATTTGTGGGAAAAAAGGACGTCAATTTTGTTTGGGAGCCACGTCGCATGACCGCGCAATTGTCAGTTAAAGCGACACAGTGCCGAATCGCAAAAAGTGGTCTGGTCTTTGGCCAGCAAAATGGTCCGGGGCTGAAAGTGGATAAATAGAATAATATGCAAAGTGGTTTGAGGGAAGGTTCAGAATGGCAAAGATGTTTTTATTACACATTATGTGAGCAGACTGCAGTTCCTCTTTAAGAAGATGCTCCTAATGACAGCTCGTTATGTGTAGAAAAGACACCTGACCACAGAATCTTTTTCTTCCATTCAAACAACATTATGGGCAAGATCAAAGAGCTGTCAAAAGGACGTCAGGGACAAGATTGTAGACTTGCGCAAGGCTGGAATGGGCTACAGCACTATCAGTAAGAAGCTTGGTGAGAAGGAGACAACTGTTGGAGCAATTATTTGCAAATGGCTGAACTACAAAATAACCATCAATCGCCCTCGGTCTAGAGCTTCATTCAAGATTTTGCCTCATGGGGTGAGGATGATCATGAGTGAAGTGAGGGATCAGCCCAGAACTACACAGGAGGAACTTGTGAATGGTCTCAAGGCAATTGGGATCACGGTAACCAAACAAACCATTGGGAACACAATACACCACCATGGATTGAAATCCTGGAGTGCCCGCAAGGTCCCCCTCCTCAAGAAGGCACATGTACAGGCCTGTCTAAAGTTTGTCAAAGAACATCTAAATGATTCAGGAGAATGTGGTCAGATTAGATCAAAATTAAGCTCTTTGGCATTAGCTTGACTCGCTGTGTTTGGAGGAAGAAAAATGCGGACTATGACCCTCAGAACACCATCCCTACAGTCAAGCAGGTTCAAACATTATGCTTTGGGGCAGTTTCTCTGCTAAAGGTACAGACTGACTTTCCGACACTGAAGATGGGTCGTGGATGGGTCTTCCAGCATGACAATGACCCAAAACATACTGCCAAGGCAACAAAGGAGTGGCTCAAGAAGAAGTACATTAAGGTCATGGAGTGGTCAAGCCAGTCTCCAGACTTTAATCCTATAGAAAATGTATGGAGGGAGCTGAAACATTGAGTTGCCAAGTGACAGCCAAGAAACCCTAAGGATTTAGATAAGATCTGTAAAGAAGAGTGGATCAAAATGCCTTCTGAGATGTGTGCAAACCTGGTAACCAACTACAAGAAACGTCTTACCTCTGTGCTTGCCAACAAGGGTTTCTCCACCCAGTACTCAGTCATGTTTTTCTTGGAGATCACCTACTTATTTTACTCACTGAACTGCAACTCAATTTATAATATTTGTATTGTGTGTTTTTTTCTGTATTTTTGGTTGATATTCTGTCTCTATCATTTAAAAGACACAAATGATAGAAATGATAGACCCTTCATTTCTTTGTAAGTGGGAAAACTTACAAAATCTGTAGGGGGTCAAATAATTATTTCCCCCCACTGTATAAACCATCATTTGTAGACGGCATAACTTTCACACACACCAATTAACCACTCACCGACCGCGCTAAAGCCGAAACATGGCTACAGCGCATTCATCCAGTTTTGGGACTGCGTCTATTGACGTCCTCCCAAAACCATGCCCACCACACTCGGCTTGCTCTGTGATTGCTATGTCCTTCAGACACAGCTGATCACAGACTGAGGTAAAGGACCAACCACAGTGGCCCTTTACCATGTGATCAGCTGTGTCCGATCACAATGTGAACACCCTTGCCTGATATCGGCATTCCTTTCCTCACATGCTGTCACAGCGTGAGGGGAGGAGAGCTGGTAACCGGAAAGTGTGAAAGGGGACATCTACAATGATAAATCAGGGCACTGATCATCAGTGTCCTGATCATCAGTGCAGCCCCAACAGTGCCTATCAGTGCTGCCAATCAGTGCAGCATATCAGTGCCCATCAGAACAGCGGATTAGTACCCACCAGTGCAGCCTTATCAGAGCACATCAGTGAAGGAGAAATATTTCCTGTTTGCAAAATTTTTTAAATCGACCCCCAAGAAAAACATATATTTTTCAAATTTTTTTAAATTTTTTTTTATGTTTAGCAAAAAATAAAAAACCCAGTGGTGAATAAATACCACCAAAAGTGTGAACAAAAGTGTGAATAAAAAGATAACATTTTTGGGTACAGTGATGCATGAGCGCGCAATTGTCATTGAAAGTGTGACAGAGCTGAAAGCTGGTCGAGGCATTAAGGGGGTCAAAGTGACCAGTAAGCAAGTGGTTAATATACACTTATTGGGATTTTTTATTTTTTTACCAAAGACATGTAGCAGAATACATTTTGGCCTGCAGGCCCTTTAAGAGCCAGGAGCTCCGTGACTGTGATCGTGGACATCGAGTCTCAATGACCGCGGGCATACCCGCGATCGTCTTACGGTGAGGAAGAACGGGGAGGTGCTAATATAAACAAGCATCTCCCCGTTCTGCCTAATGACACTGTCACTGCCTGTAAATTGGGAACGGTGATCAGTGACATGTCACACACAGCCCCTCCCCTCCACAGTTAGAATCACTCCCTTTTACACACTTAACCCCTACAGCGCCACCTAGTGGTTAACCCATTCACTGCCAGTCACATTTACACAATAATCAATGCATTTTTAATTGCACTGATCGCTGTATAAATGTGAATGGTCCCAAAATCGCACCAAAAGTGTCCGATGTGTCCGCCATAATCTCGTAAGTCATGATAAAAATTGCTGATCGCCGCCATTACTAGTAAAAAAAACAAAAAAATTTATAAAAATACCATAAAACTATCCCCTATATTGTAGACGCTATATCTTTTGCGCAAACCAATCAATAAATGCTTCTTGCCATATTTTTTACCAAAAATATGTAGAAGAATATGTATCAGCCTAAACTATGGAAAAAAATATGTTTTTATATATGTTTTGGGGGTATTTATTATAGCAAAAATTAAAGTGTTTTTTTCAAAATTGACGCAATTTTTTTGTTTATAACGCAAAAAAGAAAAACCGCAGAGGTGATTAAATACCACAAAAAGAAAGCTCTATTTGTGGGAAAAAAAGGATGTCAATATTGTTTCGGAGCCACGTCTCACAACTGCGCAATTGTCTGTTACTAGTGACGCAGCGCTGAATCGCAAAAAGTGCTCTGGTCTTTGGCCAGCCAAATGGTCCGGGGCTTAAGTGCTAAAGAGTTAGCTGCTTGTGGATGGTGCTAAGTCAGCAGGTGACCATACCTTCTGGAAAGACTCTGTTTTGGGAGGTATGTCAATGAATAAATTGGCATTTGAATAGTTTCACTGGTTTTCTCTTACCCAACACATGAAATTCAAACTACTAACAATAACAACATACAAGACCACCCTCTACTCCTAATGCCTCCTGCTCTCTAGCTCCCTTGTCACCTCCTCCCATGATTGCCTCCGGGACATCTGTGGAGCCTCCCCCCTCCTCTGGAACTCCCTACCCCAACCTGCCTATCTCCTACTCTGTCTTCAGTCTTCTCTTTAGACAATCTCTAAAAACTCTTGTCCTCAAAGAAGCCTATCATACCGCTACCTAACAACTAAACTTTTTCTTTTTACTCATCTCCACACAGTTATTACCTTTTGTACTTTTGTATCGCTCATCCCTTTAAGATTGTAAGCTCTCATGGGCAGGACTCTCCTAACCATTGTAACTATACTGTCTCACTTTATATTGTAAAGCTATGAAGTTGTCTTTATATGAACTCTGTATAATATTAATATTGTACAATAAGTAAAAGCAAACAGGGTCACTTATCCAGCGCTCAAGATAAGAAGTAAATGAAACTAAGCAGCTGCTATAATCAAATATAACATTAAGGAGAAAGCAAAAAAAGTTCCAAAGAATATAGGTTCTTTCCAGCTTAAGCTGCGCTGCTTAAGCTGGAAAGAACCTATTTCTTTGGAACTTTTTTGCTTTCTCCTTAATATAATATTAATATTAATAATTATAATAAAAACATTTGGAACTATGTGTGAAGTCATGCCACCCCACCAAGGCAACATGTGGCTCCTTAAAGCAGTATTAAACCCAAAAACTAAAGTTTTATATATTGCAGCTCACAAATTCTTAAATGTGGTGGCTGCATTTGTTTTCTTTCTTTCAATAAAGGCAGCTGAAGACCCCCCCAGTGTGTGTCCATAAAATAATAGTTTCTCAAATCAATGTATGAGTAAAGCCTCATACACACGATCGGACTTTGTACAAACGTTCCTGTGGATTTTTGTACAAAGGGCGTCGGCCGAGAACTTGTATTGCATACACACGGCAGGACTTTTTTAGCCAACTTTCACCAAATCACGTGGTTTTTCTGCTCTTTACCGCCACCTTTGGTCAACTTCTGTATTGTTGTCTGATCTTTTGCATTGGTTCTGAGCATGCGTGTTTGTACTTTGTACAAAAGTCCTATGGTTTTCTGTACACACGATCAGACTTTGCTCCATCAGACTTTTGTTGCCAGAAAGTTTGTCCGTTCACACAGCTACAAAAGTCCGATGAAAACCCTAAAAGTTTGTCCGATGGAGCGTACACACGGTCGGATGTTGCTCCAAAACAGCTAATTTGCATGTTTGTTGTCAAAAAGTCTGATCGTGTGTATGGGCCTTAAGAAGTAGCTGCATATGGGTAAGTTGCCACACCCAGAAAATCCACAGCTAAGTCATGTGATGTCAGAGGTCACATGCGATGTGTAAGATGTTGGATGAAAAGGACATTTACTCATCAGCAAGTTGAATCTGTTCCAGTCTGCCCAGCAATTCCTGGTCCTGCTTCTCTTTTTCCTCCTTCCCTCGCCTGTCCGCCATCTGCTTAGTCAGCGACTGGTAACATTGCTCCTGTTTTATTAATGCTGGAGGGGTCAGAGGCCTCTTCTGAAAAATGTATGATCTCTAAGAATAAAATGTAAATAATGATTGTTAAGAAACAGAAGTGTGAATCATGCTTAATATTAAAGTCTAATCTAAAGGTTGTTAGATACAGTAAACAATTTGGTGTGGTAATTTGGCCATGTTTATCAAAACTATGTAAAATTAGGCCATTTTGAATGAGGAATTTCTGGCATTTAACCCCCCACCACCCTCCCCTCATCTGATGTTATGGCCTGCAGATTCCCTCCTGAATCCTGAGGGGACCCCAACACTTGACAGCTAATAGGAAATGTGCACTTCATGCTGGAAGCAGAATAAGGATCCCACCTCTGGTGCACAGTAGCAGAGAGAAGGCCTAAGAATGTCACGTGACCGCAGATGGGCAAGTAAATGGGACATTTGGGTAAGGTTAGGTATGGTTATTTTAATGCCAGGATTTGGTTGGAGGGGAATGAGGACAGGTGGGGGTTTTGAAGGGGAGGAGCTTTGAGATCAGCTTTAAATGGTAAGTGTACCTTCAAACAAAGTACACTTACTATGCCTAGACCTTCTGAGCTACACTACACAACCCTAGCCAACTGCATACTTACCCGATTTCGACAGGAGCAGCCTACTCCAGTGTTTACATCTTGCTTATCAAAGCCTTCCTTATGGCTCACCATACAGGAAGCCCTTTTAGACATGTATAAGGTCGTCTCCCAAGGGTTTCCAATTTTATGAGATGGCACTCGTTGCAGACCCAACCGGGACAGGTATTAGCGGCTAGCCTTCTACTAACCGATTATGGCCCATGGAAGAGACCGAGACTTTTGTCTGCGTCTCGCAGTCTGAGCAAGGAAAAGAGCTCAGTTCAACCTCTGACTCCATGGAGTGAGCAGTTCATTTTCTAATGATGGACAACAACGTGATGAATGCTGAGAGCGAGGCTTGGATTAATTCTCTGAATAAAGACAACAAAGCTTCCCTTCTGGAGGGGATGGAAGGGTGTATTATTAATCTTGTACAGGTTAATGGTCAGAGGAAGTATGGTGGCCCTCCTGCAGACTGGGTTGGGGAAGCTCCTCCAGAATCTATGAAGATACATTAATTCCACTTTTTTCAGACTATTGGGACATTGTATGATTTTGTCTCCTAGATTGTTGTAGACTGTTGCCAAACTGGGACTAATCAAAGCTTGGATGTCTGAATGTCGATTAGTTTACTGTTAATTAGATAACTGTTAGCTGTTGACTGTTCATTAGATGTACTGATGATATTACTGTTTGCAGTTTGCATTGTTTAGGATAATGTGCTAAAATAGTAAATACTTTCCTTTTCATGCTGCCCATGCCACATGGTTCAACAGAAATTCTCTGCTGAAATCTGCTAGGAAACTGACACTTCCAGAAGCGTCATTCTCTTTGGCCCTCTGAACTCCCAAATAACCTTCAACCATGACTTCAGGATACAATAGTAACTGGGAGAAACCAGTGAGCACCGTATGACCCAAGAACATCAACACTCCTGGAAATGTTGATTTCCCAGCTGAGGATTTCTATTGAACCATGCAGTGTTCTGGCAGCGGTGGCAAAGTATGTATTCATTCTTGCAGGTACACTTGCTTGGGCATTATTTTTTAACGTCAGGATCGTTTTAAGCTGATTACATTAACTATGAATATCTAATAAGTATATTGTGAAAAGGTTATATATTAAAAAGGCTACATACTTTTATTTCTATTTTTGTTGCCAACCTACTAAAAACTGTAGCGATCCTCTTCATTCAAATACCACAAATGACTCATCTGTGCTTTAATCAATAAAAATAATGGTTCTTGGTGTCATAAGGGGAGATTTACTAAAACTGGAGCATGCAAAATCTGATAATGCTCTGCATAGAAACCGCATCAGCTTCCAGGTTCTACTGTCATAGCTTAATTGAATAGCTAAAGTTAGAAGCTGATTGGCTACCATGCACAGCTGCATCAGACTTTGGGTGCTCCAGTTTCAGTAAATCTCCCTCCAATGCGTCAGTGGTATGCAGTCACCCTTGATTTCAGTTTAGCCCAGTGAGTATCATTAGGAGATCAGCAAGGGTAACACTGACAAAGAGAATATCACTGTGCTCACATAAAAACCTGTGTTCCTGGCATTGCGTTCATTCCTGATGGCTTCCGCAACCCCCATGTTGTATGCTGTGTCTTTTTGACTTTGTTCTCGAATTGCTTGAGATTTCATCTGTATAGAAAGAAAAAGTAGACATTTTAAAACTTCTATTTAGCAAACCTACCAGAGTGAGTAGGCTGTTACAAATAACTGTGCTCTATCAATTACATTACGAACAACACTGTACTTTACATTATGGAAATGTTAGCTGTGCTTAACCAGTGTGTCTATCATTACTAACAATACTGTAGATGCTAATGAAGACTTTAGTTTATCAGGAGTTTGGTTTACTTAGGTTAGTCTCTATCTCTAGGTAACCTATAACCTTTTATTCAGGTGTTCAAGATATTTTTAGACATGTTTTAGAGCAGCATCGCTCCAATCCAGACAATGTCTTTCAGGGAAGGCCTTGCATTGTTTCAGAAGGACAATACTAAACCGCATACTACAGCATGGCTTCATAGTAGAAGAGTCTGTGTGCTTAACAGGCCTACCTGCAGTCCAGATCTTTCACCAACTTAAAATATTTGGCCTATCTTGAAATGAAAAATACGACAAAGAAAAGCAGTTATAATTCTGCAAGAATGGGACAACGTCCCTTTCCCAGAACTCCAGATACTGGTCTCCTCAGTTCCCAGACATTTAGAGTATTGTTAAGAGAAGAGGGGAGGCTACACCGTGGTAAACATGGCCCGGTCCTAACTTTTTTGAGATGTGTTGCTGCCATCAATTTCAAAATGACCATATTTTTTCTTAAAATGGTACATTTTCTCAGCTTAAACATTTGATGTGTCTACTCTTTTCTGCTGTAAATAAAATATGAGTTTACGAGATTTGCAAATCATTGCATTCTGTTTTTATATAGATTTTACACAGCGCCCCAACTTTTCTGGAATTGGGGTTGTATGTTATGATAGCATTGTAGTTAATACCTGGGACTTTAGCATGGCCTCTTGGTCTTTCATGTGCTGGTATTGCTGTAATATCCTCTCCTCTTCCTTTTCTTTCAGTTTTCTCTCCTCTGTGAAGTACACCGGGATATTTTTCTGGGCCCGCTGTAGACACAGGTAGCACAGCTCCTAAGAAAAGAGACAACAAAAAGACTGCTGTGAACTACATGCAGCTATATAGCAAATAATAAGAGGCGTTATCCACATTTTCTTTTGCATTTTTTTTTTGTTTGTGACCTGGTCAGATAAATACAAAATGCTTGATTCACTAAGAAGTTATTGGATCATTACTACTTACATATTTACAGTCTGTAAGGATGAATAAAGAAATAATTTCATCCAATTCAACGAGCGTGTGTTTATGTTGCTACCAATTTCCATATCCCTGTAGGTTATGTTTTTTGCTTTATTTATCTACAGTCTGATGATACTACTAACTGTGGAAGAAAGTTCTTGCATCGTTACCACTTTAAAAGTAAAAGTAAAAGAACTTCTAAGCTTCTAAGGATCCTTTCACATGGACATGCTGTCTGTTCGTTTTCCATCTATCGACAGATGAAAAACGGACAATAATGCATTCCTTTGGTCAAACAGATGTAAAGGGATGATCATCCCTTAACATCCCTGTTTGTTCAGGTCTGTTTTTTAAATGCAACAAGTCTCTATTTTTGTTCCGTTTATAAAAAACGTTAGTGGACCTACACGAATGTAAATGGAAAAACGGTCCGTTTTTTAAATTATATATATATATATATACCATATTTTTTGGCGTATAACACGCACAGGTGTATAACACGCACATTCATTTTAAGAGGGAAGTTTCAGTCAAAAACTAAAATTTTTGTATTGGCGTATAATAAATAGAGTATATAAATCTAAACAAAAGAGTTGCATGGGGTCCCCCCCAAAATCCATACCAGAGTCTTATCCAAGCATGCAGCCTGGCAGGCCAGGAAAGGGGGGGGGCAAGCAGGCACCCCCCCTCCCTGAACCATATTAGACCACAAGTCCTTAACCACTTACGCCCTGGACCATTTTGCAGCTAAAGGACCAGGCCCCTGTTTGCGATTCGGCACTGTGTCGCTTTAACTGACATTTGCGCAGTCGTGCGACGTGGCTCCCAAACAAAATTGGTGTCCTTTTTTCCCCACAAATAGAGCTTTCTTTTGATGGTATTTGATCACCTCTGCAGTTTTTATTTTTTGCGCTATAAACAAAAATAGAGCGACAATTTTGAAAAAAATGCAATATTTTTTTATATTTTGCTATAATAAATATCCCCAAAAAATGTATAAAAAAACATTTTTTTTCCCTCAGTTTAGGCTGATACGTATTCTTCTACATATTTTTGGTAAAAAAAAATCACAATTAGCAATTATTGATTGCTTTGCGCAAAAGTTATAGCGTCTACAAAATAGGGGATAGTTTTATGGCATTTTTATTAATAATTTTTTTTTTACTAGTATTGGCGGACACGTCAGACAATTTTGACACATTTTTGGGACCAATACAGCGATGGGATTTTGGGATTAATACAGCGATCAGTGCGATTAAAAATGCACTGATTACTGTAAAAATGTCACTGGCAGTGAAGGGGTTAACCACTAGGGGGCAGTGTAGGGGTTAAGTGTGAGTGTGTGTTTTTTTTTACTATAGGGGGCGTGGCTTGGTGTGTGACATCACTGATCGTCTTTCCCTATGACAGGCAACAGACGATCAGTGACAGGCTCACTAGGAAGCACGGGGAGAGGTTTGTTTACACTTACCTCTCCCCATTCTTCAGCTCTGTGACCTGATCCCGGGACACCAGCGGCGATTGGGTCCCGCAGCCACGGTCACGGAGCTCAGGACCGGGTTGCGAATGTACCTGGCGGCGGCGGGCACGCGACCCATGGCTGGGCTCTTAAAGTCCAACGTACCTGTACGTGCTTGTGCCCAGCTGTGCCATTCTGCCGACGTATATCGGCGCGAGGCGGTCCTTAAGTATTTGACATAGAGGGTGCTTTGGGGGAGGGGGACTCCCCACCTTCCCAAAGTACCTTGTCCCATTGTTGATGAAAACAAGGGCCTCTTCCCCACAACCCTGGCCTGGTGCTTATGGGGGTACGGGGGGGGGGGTCACTTATCAGAATATGGAAGCCCCCTTTAAGAAGTGGGCCCCCAATTCCCTCAAGTGAATGAGTAGGGGTACATAGTATCCCTACTCATTCACAATAAAATGACACGTGTAAATAAACACAGAACACCGTTTTTGACCAGTCCTTTATTAAAAAAACAACCCGCAAGAAAAAAAAAAAAAAACCTGGCGCTTGCTGGCGCCAAATGACATTAGGGGCAGGGGGAACTGGATGACCCTGGTCCTTTGTTTACTTATCTGATCTCATAATCCTAGAACAGCAGTGACAAGTGATTATTTTATTGATGTCATTCTACCCACACCTAACAACTGTATTTTCATTTTCTCCATCAGCTCATCCCCCATAGTTATTACCTTTTGTTTCAACTTGACCCTCCCTTCTAGATTGTAAGCTCTAACGAGCCCTCTGATCCCTCCTGTATTGATTTGTATTGTAATTGTACTGTCTGCCCTCATATTGTAAAATGCTGCGCAAACTGTTGGCACTATATAAATCCTGAATTATAATAATAATTATATTTGTTTCTAAGTCAGCTGCACAGCCTGGCACTTAGCATTGCATTATGTTTGCATTAACAGGATCATTGATGCCGGACAACCAAGTCCCTCCCCGTCCCTCTTACTCTCCTCCTCCTTGCGGGATGCAGGGTTGACTGGGGCTGTGGTTATAAAATAAAAGGGGGGGGGGGTGGTTTACTTGGGCTGGCTGGCATCTGTGTTTACATCAGTAAGCAGTATATGGACTGTCAAATATATTTTTAGGCTCCATGCACACTGAAGCTCAAAAAAGCTATTTCTGGACGCCAGATTGCTGGCAGAAAACGCTGGTTGAAAAACCTGCTTTTAACAGCGTTTTATACTAGCGTTAATGAGCGTTAATGAGCGTTTTACAGCAATAGCGTTAATGGGCGTTTTTTATAAAAATACACAGAGGACACTCCAAAAATCCCACAATGCATTGAAAAATAGAATGCCGAACACTAATGAACGAGCGTTAATGAGCGTTAATGAGCGTTTGTCGTTTTTTGCCGCTGAAAAACGGCACTTTGAACACGAATTTCTGGTGTTCAGAAAAAAGCCCATAAACTCCACTGCTCATTAAAGCTGAAAAACGTCCATGTGTGCATGGACACATAGGCTAACATAGAGTGGAGTTTATGGGCTTTTACAAAAAACGCCCAAACGCCAATAAACTGCAGTTTATCAGCTTTAGTGTGCATGGAGCCTAAATAGTGAGTGCACTACATCAAATTAGCAGTATCTTGATGAATGGGAGGTGAGTTTTTAATTGACCCCAAACCTGCATGTTATCTGCGGTGCTCCTGTGGTTTTATATTGGGGGTGGGGAGGATAGTCAGCAGTTTACGGTTAAGCACTCAAGTAGCGAGAAATGCGTCAACTTTACCTGCTGCCCCCTGCTACATTGTGATGTTTTTACCTGTCATGTTGTGAATAATTCTTTTAGGTGTGCGGTCATCCAGATTGTTTTTTTTCTTCTGACCTGTGTTGGACAAGGCGAGCGAGTACCCTCACAAGCAATGGAGCAGTAAAAGCTGGAGATAAGGGTTGATCACCTGGACCGGTGGGTGTTTATCTTATATGCATAGTTACATTGGACCAGATTGAACAAATGTAACTATGTAAAAAAAAATAAAAAATATGTACATCAATGCTAATTAATGTGTATATGTAACTTTCAGGTATTTATTACCTTTCACAGGACAGGGAGGCTGGCCTAAAGGTTACATATTCATTTAAATCCTGGTGCCTTATATATTATATAGATTATATATAAGGTCTCCTACGACCGTGAGTCCTAGGGGTGTCCCTGAACCTACAGCCGGGACCCCCCCGGGACTCTGGGTCTCCACTATCCCCTCAAACTGGGGCTCCCCGGATCATAACTGGGAGACTATTGTTAAACTCCATACATTTTTGGAATTTTATCACACTTGCTATGCTTTGACATTGTGTTAAATGATGGATAAGTAGTACGATCATACTTTTTATTTTTCTGCTTTGGTATATAATGATTTGTAAATCCTGGTGCCTGTGCAGTACATGGCTTGCAACAAGGTTCTAATGTTGGTAAAAGGTTCTTTAGAGAGCAGGAGGATGTGCATGCATGATCTGGCCGCTTTCAACTTAAAAGGATATTCATTGCGGTCCATAAAGAGTTGACATTATATGAATTCAAAAAGGAAGGGTAGGAAGTCAGAAAGAGGATGCAACTAGTAAAAAAAATTAGAAATTTTGGTGTTACTTGTCCCATAACTAATTCCCCACAACAGTGAATATCTAGTGGCATTTGTAGATACCCATAGGCATGCGTTTGCAGTACTAATTGGTAATGTCAGACTGAGGATAAGGCGGTTACCACTAAGATAAGACGTTAGCGCGTTAGCAGGTTTCATGCATTCTAAAGAACAGTACCTGCCCTGCACGACAGTGATCCAGGCAGGCAGGAGAAGTTGTTGTTCTCAGGATATTCATCTGGCTCACTTCAGGATCAGGTCTTGAGAAGTTCATAGAAAGTGAAGATCCTAATCTGCAAAACAAAGAAACCAGAGTGTAGTTCAAGTGTAGTTCAACTCCTCTGCATCCTGCTAAAAGGCTAAATTCACTTTATTTTTTCTTCTAAATTCCAGCTCCCCTATGTACCAATATAGCATTATTGTACTTTTTTTGCAAAAATAAAACGGCTTTCCAGTAATTCTACACCAGCTTACCTAACTCTCTTCATAGCTTTTTAAACGCACTGCTCAATTACTGCTGCCTTAATTCCCGGTCAGACTTTAAAGTGTTACTAAACCCAGTAATGTGAAAATAGTTCATCCCCCCTCCACGGTGCCCTCAGCTTATAAATCTTCTTTTTACATTAAAATACTGCCACTGTATACCTTTGTGGATGATCTGTATACCACGGTTACATGATAAACTGCACAGTTACTCCAGTGCTGACAGTTCAGGAAGGAGGAGATTTCCACTTCAGCCTGTAAACAGGCCCACATGTGTGATGTTAATATTATGTGACTTGGCTAGCTCTGAGAACAAGAAACTGTTCTCTCCAGCATAAAAGACACAACTGAGCATGTGCAGGTCAGCTACTCTGCCTGTGTTAGCTGGCCTTCCCCAGGGGATCTCTGCATACAGGATAAAACAGCCTTTTTACACAATGCAGAGGATAATCCCCTTAGCCACTTCAGCCCCGGACCAATAAACACCCTAAGGACCAGAGGTCTTTTTACAATTTCGCACTGCGCTGCTTTAACTGGTATTTGCGCGGTCATGCAATATTGCACCCAAGCGAAATTTGCGTCCTTTTCTTCCCACAAATAGAGCTTTCTTTTGATGGTATTTGATTGCCTCTGCGATTTTTATTTTTTGCGATATAAATGGAAAAAGACCGAAAATTTTGAGAAAAAATTATATTTTCTACTTTTTGTTATAAGAAAAATCGAATAAACTCAATTTTAGTCATACATTTAGGGCAAAATTTATTCAGCCACATGTCTTTAGTAAAAAAAAATGTCAATAAGCGTATATTTATTGGTTTGCGCAAAAGTTATAGCGTCTACAAACTAGAGTACATTTTCTGGAATTTACACAGCTTTTAATTTACGACTGCCTATCTCATTTCTTGAGGTGCTAAAATGGCAGGGCAGTACAAACCCCCCCCCCCCCCAAATGACCCCATTTTGGAAAGTAGACACCCCAAGGAAGTTGTGGAGAGGCATATTGAGCCCATTGAATATTTTTTTTTTGTCCCAAGTGATTGAATAATGAAAAAAAAAAGTTTACAAAAAGTTGTCACTAAATGATATATTGCTCACACATGCCATAGTTATATGTGGAATTGCACCCCAAAATATATTCTGCTGCTTCTCCTGAGTACAAAGATACCACATATGTGGGACTTTTTGGGAGTCTAGCTGCGTACGGCACCCTGAAACCAATCACTGCCTTCAGGGTTTCTAAGGGTGCAAATTTTTGATTTCACTCCTCACTACCTATCACAGTTTCGAAGGCCATAAAATGCCAAAATAACACAAACCCCCCCAAATGACCCCATTTTGGAAAGAAGACACCCCAAGGAAGTTGTGGAGAGGCATGCTGAGCCCATTGAATATATATTTTTTTGTCCCAAGTGATTGAATAATGACACAAAAAAAAAAAAAAAAAAGTTTACAAAAAGTTGTCACTAAATGATATATTGCTCACACATGCCATAGTTATATGTGGAATTGCACCCCAAAATATATTCTGCTGCTTCTCCTGAGTACGGGGATACCACATATGTGGGACTTTTTGGGAGTCTAGCTGCATGCGGCACCCCGAAAAACCAATCACTGCCTTCAGGGTTTCTAAGGGTGCAAATTTTTGATTTCACTCCTCACTACCTATCACAGTTTCGAAGGCCATAAAATGCCAAAATAGCACAAAACCCCCCCAAATGACCCCATTTTGGAAAGTAGACACCCCAAGCTATTTACTGAGAGGCATGTTGAGTCCATGAAATATTTTATATTTTGCCACAAGTTGCAGGAATTTAAAAAGTTTTTTTTTTTTTTGCACAAAGTTGTCACTAAATGATATATTGCTCACACATGCTATGGGCATAAGTCAAATTACACCCCAAAATAAATTCTGCTGCTTTTCCTGAGTACGGGGATACCACCATTTTGGGAGCCTAGCCACGTTCGGGACCCCGAAAACCCAAGCACTGCCTTCCGGATTTAAATATAAAATGCTACCAAAAAAAACTTAGCGATCGCAGGGATCAGGCCTGACTCTGCGATCGCTGCAGTTATGTGTTTAGAGTTTTGTAAGTGACAGTGATCAATCGATACTGCGCTTGGGTGGGCTGGGCGGAGGGGCAAAACGCAGGTGCCAGCAGGTATCTGGGCTGATCCCGCTAACAATGCGTTTTTTTGGAACCCTAAACTGCTGGGGACGCTAGTATAGATCTGATCAGATCAGATATTGATCTGTTCAGATTCTATACCACTACGGGAGGTTTATGCTTTGCGTGTAGGTGTTAGCGGTACTGGCACTAACCTAGCGCTGCCTGGGGCGACGCAGACCCTGACCCTAAAACCTAATTGATATCACCCGCCGGGTGATCAGGGGGTTAAACCTTTATTGGGTAATAAATGGTGGGTGCCCTGATGCTATAAAAAGCAAACTAACCAGAGTCACCCGTAATACTTATACGGTGATCACTGGTGAAAGGGTTAACTAGGGGCAATCAGGGGGTTCAAATTTTTATTAGGTAGTATATGGGGGTCCCTGGCGCTATATAAAAACCTGACGGGAAACCTAAATAACTAACTGGCTAACCAGCGTCACCAGTGACACTTATACTGTGATCGCTGGTGAAAGGGTTAACTAGGGGCAATCAGGGGGTTAAAACCATTATTGGGTAGTATATCGGGGTACCTAGCGCTATAAAAACCTGGCGGTGAACCTAAAAAAATAACTAACTACCTAGCGACACTAATGCAGCGATCAGAAAAATGATCGCTTAGTGACACTGGCAAAAGGGGGTGAAAGGGTTAACTAGGGGCAATCAGGGGGTTAAAACCATTATTGGGTAGTATATCGGGGTACCTAGCGCTATAAAAACCTGGCGGTGAACCTAAAAAAATAACTAGCTACCTAGCGACACTAGCGACACTAATGCAGCGATCAGAAAAATGATCGCTTAGTGACACTGGCAAAAGGGGGTGAAAGGGTTAACTCTAGGGGCAATCAGGGGGTTAAACCTTTATTGGGGGGTGATAGGGGGCTACCCTGGACCTAACACTAACTGCCCTGACAGTTTTTACTTTTACAACTGACACTGAATGCAGTGATCAGTAAATAAATGATCAATGCAATCAGTGACACTGTGACTGGGGGGGGAGGGGGCGGGGGGGATCGGGGGGGGGGGGTTTGTGTGCCTGTGTGTACCTACATGTCAGTGTAGTGTTGGTGCACACTTACTTTTTGTCTTCTCCTCGTAGTCCGGTCAAAAAGACCGCCCGAGGAGAATGACATCACTTCCTCCTTCCTGTGTATACAATACACAGTGGGAGGAAGCTTGTGATTGGCCAGGAGCGATCGAGAGGGGATGGCCAGAAACCAACGGCCATCCCCTCATCACGGATCGCTCCTGCAGCGAACTGGACCGCCGTATCCAGCGGGAGGGGGTCCGATCGGACCCCCCACCCGCTGGAAGGCAGGCACGTACATGTACGTGCTTGTGCCTGCCTGTGCCATTGTAATGACGTACAATGGCAATACGGCGGTCCTTAAGTGGTTAAGTTCCACAGTGAATATAACAAGCATGCTACGCTGCATATACAGACTGATTTTACTGTTGTGTGTTTAGTAACACTTTAAGTCATGACACAGGAAGGAGTTGACCAGCTGAACTCATTAGCACACACCCATCATAATCCGTCAGATTAGGCGACCCATCAAATCTTGTAATGGAACTGACATTCCGTCCAGGCCATCTTGGTACACTGTGCACTCAGCCGCAGTAAGCCTACAGTCTGAAGACACCAAGCGGACATCTTTTTACACACACCGAAGTCTTGCATTCCACATTTATTTTTACCAGTAGACTGAGCTTCTATTGTGAAATACAGTATTTAGAAGTCCGTGAAGTTGTTTTGATGTTGACATATTAAAAGCAGCGGTGTTCTGTCAGATTAGCGAACATGTAAGATCAACAGGCTTGCTGCTGCTTTTAAATACTGTATTTCACTATATAAGCTAAGTTTACTGGTAAAAATTAGTGTGAAATGCAAGACTTTGTGGGTGTAAAAAGATGTCCGCTTGGCGACTTCAGACTGTAGGCTTGCTGCGGCTGAGTGTGGGGTGTACCAAGATGGCCGTGACGGAACGTCACTTCCGATACAAGAATTGACAGTTCGCCTAATCTGACGAAACACCTGCACCATCTACCCTATGCTGGTCAACTCCTTCCTGTGTCTTGAACTAAAGTCTGACCAGGAAGTAAGGCAGAACTAATTGAGGACGATCCAGACTCCATAGTCGGAATGACGCGGTGCCTGGACTGATATTGGTGACGTCAGCAAAGAGCGGACTTCAGTCTGCTCTCTGCTGAAAACGGGTCACAGGAGTGCAAAACGAATTGCACTCCTGTAATCCATAGGCGCACAGCCAAACGAGCTTTGGCTAGACTTCTTATTTAATGGAAGGCTGTTTTATTTTTGCAAAATAAGTACATTCATGCTATATTGGTACATAGGGGAACTGGAATTTAGAAAAAAAAAGTGAACTCAGCCTTTAAAATCTTTAAGCGCTTTCCATTGCAGCAATTTACAAACTAGAGGAGGCAGTACAGTTGCAATAGAATTCAAGACAAGAGGGACGAGAGGACCTGCTAGTTAGCGCTTACAATCCAAATCAGTGGTCTCCAAACTGCAGCCCAGGGGCCAGATGTGGCCCTTTGTTTGCCTTTATTTGGCTCTCGGGGCACCATTCCCCTGCTGACACCATCAATGGGACATTATGCTTCCAATTTATACCAATGAGGCACTATTCCTCCCAATAAAACCAATGATTGAGCACTGATGCCCGGGCCATGTTCTGCTCCCGTTGGTCTCAGTCCCCCCCCCCCCCCAAAGCCTGAGGGACAGTAAACTGGCCGTTTGCTTAGAATGTTTGTAGACCCCTGATCTAACTCACAAAAATACTCATATGAATGATCTGTTCAGTGATTATTGGAATCATTGCACACGGTGGAAAAGCAGGGCTGATTGGGACCAGATACCCTTGCCTTGCATACTTCTTCATAACATGTCACTCATAACTTTGAACAAGGAGCCAGCTCTTGAAAGCAACTTTGCCTTAGTGGTGTCAGGGAAAAAGGTCATATACTAATACCCCTGAAGAGCTGGAATGAGGTACCGCTACTTTGTGCACCAAAGACAAGCTGCTCCATCTTTCCCAGCACCCACTTGCTTCTATTCAGTGATGATAATGAAACTTCCAGCCATCAGTCATTTATGATGATCATCTAGAATCTAGAAGCTTAGTTTATGTCACAGATGCACAGTAGAAAGCCTACCCCCCTCTGAGTTGAGTGTAAATGCTGTCAGCTTGAGAGTCAGGGGTAAAAGGTCATCTGACGTGTGACAATTGTGGCCTCGTCAACTACACTTCCTCGCAGAGGCTTTCAAAGAGGCAGTAGGTCATGCATTGACATTTTCTATGTCTTGGAATCAAGTTGGAAGAATGTAGTTATATCCCTGTATGACTTCATTTCTTTTATGTACCATTCTGGGGACCTGAATGTAATGTAATCTTCCTGTGATGTGTAATTAGGGTATGTACCCGTATTTATCGGCGTATAGCACGCACAGGCGTATAATACGCACATTCATTTTAAGAGGGAAAAAAATATATATTTTAAATAAGGAACTTTGAAGCAAAATAAGGATCAGTGCCCATCTGCAGTCTCACCATTGCCATCAATGCAGCAGCCTCGCCATTGCCACCAATGCAGCAGCCTCTCCACTGCCACCAATGCAGCTGCCTCTCCACTGCCACCAATGTAGCAGCCTCTCCATTGCCATCAATGCAACAGCTTTACCATTGCCATCAGTGCAGCCTGATTGATGCCCATCTGCAGCCTAGAGGGTACGGGGGGGGGGGGGGGTCGAGCAACAACAGATTGCATACAGTGAGAATCTCCTATGATAGACAGAACAGTGGTCCAATGGCAGCCCAGGAGATGGCGCCCTCTATTGCAGAGGGTGCCAAGTAAACAGGAGATTCTCACTATATGTAATCTGACGGCGCTCATCCCGCCCTCCTCCCTGTCCCCTCCGAGGCAGCTAAAATTGAAGAATTGGCATATGACACGCACATGCTATTTGCACCCGATTTTCATGGTGAAAAAGTGCGTGTTATACGCCAATAAATACAGTACTTATTTAGATATGGCAGTGACAGTTTGTTGTATTTTTGTTATGTGAGTGGCAAATAAATCATTTTGTATTTATAATTAAAAAATAATAATTCTCCTTTGAGTCTGTGTATGGCTGGCTGTTCAGAACTTTAGAGTAAAATCTGAACATTCGGCTGAGCTGTTTTGGAGGCTTATTTTGTCATGCAAAGCCTTCTTATAGTTCTTATAAACTGGAAAGTTGAGTTGCCTGTTTAAACTAGGGAAGCACTTATCTTTAAAAATAAAACTAGAACAGCTGGAATCTTGCTGCAACAGGCAATGCTAGGTTCATACTGTTTCCTTAAATTGTCGTTGCATTGCAGTTGGCTAACCCCAAAAAAATAAAAATTAAATAAAAATTAAATAAAAAAACAACCTTTAAATAAAAAACTGGACCCAAAACAAATGTATTCATGTATTCAGGTGAGTGATTTAAAAAAACAAGTGCAGCATCTGGTATGTGGTCCAGCATATCAAAATGTAGGCAACCTGAAGTGTGCAGGCTCACTCATCAACACTGATTGAAGTGCTAAGCCTCCTGGAAGTGGATGTAAATGCCAGGCCAGATATGGTCTTGTTGACATAAGCGTTTGATTGCTGATATGTAGGTGGATGCCTAATAACCTGATTAGAACAATTTGTTCAACTCTACATTTGCCTGCTGCCAATGTAGGTGGGTGTTACCAGTAGGGTTGCCACCTCATCCCTTTAAAAAGGAACACATATGAATTACACAGGTTCTGTGGCTAATTAAGGTGGTAATTAAACTCACTTGTTGCCTTATCTGAATTAATTTAGCCTCAGACCCTGGGCAATTCATATATGTTTGGGTTTAAGGGGATGAGGTTGGCAACCCTAGTTAAAAGTTTAGATAATACATAAAAGGCTCACTAGCTGCACAAGCCTATTATAAGGCCTAGGGGTAATCCACCCATGGTACCTGGACAGAAGGCCACCCGCTTCTGTGAATGGCACCTGTACCAAGTGAGTGGCCCTGTATGGTTACTATGCAGAAGGGCAGACGCTTCTGTGAATGGCACCTGTACCAAGTGAGTGGCCCTGCATGGTTACTATGCAGAAGGGCACCCGCTTCTGTGAATGGTACCTGTACCAAGTGAGTGGCCCTGTATGGTTACTATGCAGAAGGGCAGATTCTTCTGTGAATGGCACCTGTACCAAGTGAGTGGCCCTGTATGGTTACTATGCAGAAGGGCAGACTCTTCTGTGAATGGCACCTGTACCAAGTGAGTGGCCCTGTATGGTTACTATGCAGAAGGGCAGACTCTTCTGTGAATGGCACCTGTACCAAGTGAGTGGCCCTGTATGGTTACTATGCAGAAGGGCAGACTCTTCTGTGAATGGCACCTGTACCAAGTGAGTGGCCCTGTATGGTTACTATGCAGAAGGGCAGCCGCTTCTGTGAATGTCACCTGTATGGTTACTATGCCGAAGGGCAGCCGCTTCTGTGAATGGCACCTGTATGGTTACTATGCAGAAGGGCAGCCGCTTCTGTGAATAGCACCTGTATGGTTACTATGCAGAAGGGCAGACGGTTCTGTGAATGGCACCTGTACCAAGTGAGTGGCCCTGTATGGTTACCATGCAGAAGGGCAGCCACTTCTGTGAATGGCACCTGTATGGTTACTACGCAGAAGGGCAGCCGCTTCTATGAATGGCACCTGTATGGTTACTATGCAGAAGGGCACCCACTCACTCAGACTGCGACAATCACCGTAGTAGCAGAAAATACAGTACTATGAGGATTATCTGCTTTCATGGGGATTCCAGAAGGTATGGCATAAGCTAGAGCAATGTAACTATGCAAAAAAAGCTATACCTGGAATATAGCTTTGAGTAATTATACTCAGCATTCTTCAGAACATTAAAGCTAAAGGACATCTGCTTGTTCTGTGAGAACCCAGATACAAATGATGCATAATAAACAATATCTCAGAGGCTACAGTCTGTTGTGTGGCCTTGGAAGACCCAGTTTCCATTTCACCAAGTAAGAAATCCCTACCAGTTAGCCCCCCTTCCTCCTCCTCTGAGTACACTTTTCAACATCTCACTGACAACTGATACTTTTGAATAAAACTCAGATAATCCTCTGAATCATTTAAAACCATTAAGAGAACATTTTGTCAGCAGGAATTAATAGTTTATAAATCATTTAACAATACGGAATAGAGAGCTGTTCTTGGAAATATGAACTGCTCCTGTGGTCGTGATGTGGGATTATAACATAGGCTGGTAAAAATACATTCATTGCAGTTCATTGTAGCCTTCACAATTTAGACAATAAAACTGAGACTCTCTTTTTAATAAAGTGTTAGTAACAGTTTTTAAAGCCCAACCCAAAAATGGATTTATTTTTTATTTTGGAGGAGGGGTTATTTTGGAGGAGGGGGTGACATCATCGTGGCTCCAGCCAATCACAGCGCCAGAGCCGCAAAACCCGGAAGTAACCCCCGGGAGTGATGTCGTCGGCCGGTGCTGTGTACGGGCACCGCAGAGAGGGCTTCGATCTCAGGTTTACATAATGAGCTAGTATGCTCTGCATACTAGCTCATTATGCCTTTGTCTTGCAGGTGTTGGTTTTTTTTGTTTTTGTTTTTCCCAAAGTGGGTTTACAATCACTTTAAGGATAGCAATCACATGAAGCCATTTTTATCACATAGTTTTTTTGGATCCTTTTTAAATCATAATGATAACAGAAATCACCCAAATGGCCCTGATAAAAAGTTTACATACCCTGGAATGTTTGGCCTTGGTACAGACACAGAAGGTGGCACACACAGGTTAAAAGGGCATTTAAAGGTTAATTTCCCACATTTGTGGCTTTTTAAATCACAATTAGTGTCTGTGTATAAATAGTCAATGAGTTTATTAGCTCTCACATGGATGTACTAAGCAGGCTAGACACTGAGCCATGAGGAGGTAGAAAAGAACAGTCAAAAGACCTGCGTAACAAGGTAATGAAACTTAACAAAGATGGAAAAGGATATAAAAAAGATATCCAAAGCCTTGAATATGCCAGTCAGTACTGTTTAATCACTTATTAAGAAGTGGAAAATTTTGGGCTCTTTTGATACCAAGCCAAGGTCGGGTAGACCAAGAAAGATTTCAGCCACAACTGGAGGAAGAATCGCTCAGGATACAAAGAAAAACCCCACAGGTAACCTCAGGAGAAATTCAGGCTGCTCTCCAAAAAGACAGTGTGGTTGTTTTTAAGGAGCACAATTCAATGATACTTGAACAAAAAAGAGCTGCATGTTTGAGCTGCCAGAAGTTAGTTTTTGCTGTGCCAATGCCACAAAAAAACCAATGAGGCATGTCAAGGTGTTATTGGGCATATTATAACCAGGCTTTTTGTGGAATTTGTGCAGTAAAGGCTTCTTTCTGGCAACTTCACCATGCAGCTCTTTCTTGTTCAAGTATCATCGTATTGTCCTCCTTAAAAACCAACCACACCATCTTTTTCCAGAGCCGCCTGTATTTCTCCTGAGGTTACCTGTGGGGTTTTTCTTTGTATCCGAAACAATTCCTGTGGCAGTTGTGGCTGAAATCATTCTTGATCTACCTGACCTTCGCTTGGTATCAAGAGATCCCCAAATTTTCCACTTCTTATTAAGTGATTGGACAGTACTGACTGGCATATTTTATATACTGACTCCTTTTATATACTTTGTATCTGTAGCTTCCAAACTTGAGGCCTCCCTCTTATGGGGCAGCCAGCGTATGTTTAAGGGCAGCCTTTAAGCATTGTCCAACAATTTTTACAGCCAATTGTTTAGTTTTGCTTTATTCTAGATACAGAGTATAAAGCCTAGTACACACGGGCCAAATGTCGGGCGGCATCGGCTGGTTCAATAGAAAGCGGCCAACATTCCGCCCGTGTGTACTGCAGTTGGTCCAACAGAAGCGGGTGTCTGTCGAAGGGGCATGACCGAAAAAGGCAGATCAGCGCTCTCAGTCATTGGCTGACCGGAGTGTTCTGGTTTGGGGGGTTAGTCCCTGCTATCAGAGCACAATAGCACAGCAAGGGAGATTGTTATACTAACATTACATAGTTAGTACAGCGGCTCCTCCTGAACTGTCAGTTTTACTTAGTTCAGCCCTGTATGTACAAGGCTTTAGCGTTACATTTTCTTTAATGTTCTTGTTTCTGTGACCACAATGGGGAGGATTTCACTTACTTTCTGTCCCTGTGACAATTGTGCAAGAAATAAGGAGGACCGGTCATCACAAGAACAGGAAGGCACAGATAGCAAAAAAAGATTGTAATAAATTAAGTAGCCAATAGCTGCCCTTGCGTTGTATTTGGTCCATCGGACTAGCACACAGACGAACGGTTTTCCCGATTTTTAGTCCGCTGGACTTGAGTCCATTGGATAGATTTTAAACATGTTCTATTTCTAGGTCCATCAGATTTTCTTTATAAAAAGTGGTCGGACTAGCCCACACACGATCGGATTGTCCGACAGACTAATCCCGCCGGACCTAGTCTGCCAGAAAGTCTGGTCGTGTGTACGCGGTATGAGAGTTTCTATTTGTATGCAGTCAGGCAGGCCCTTGCACTACATGGTTTTGGTAAATCTGAAGATAAAAATCTGCAGAAAATGTAATAGCGTGTATGGGGTCTAGCCTTCCCAACGCTATACAAAATTGGCTGCAACAGTAAAGATTTCAGGATGCTTGCCCTTTATTTGATGTACAGAGCCAGCAATGACTGGGATATCATACACATATAAATAGATTACAAAAATAAATAAATAGAATGATCAGCCAAATCCTTGTGACGGCTGATTAGGTGGGTTGATCTCACCTTTCAGGAGCAGTTTTTGGTTTTGTTATTTTCTCCAGATCTTCGTTCAAGCTGATCCCAGTGACTTTGGCAGGCATAATACATTGTCTACTCAGCAGGCGCTTTGTTGGTGTGTTCTCTGCTGAAGGGAATGCAGTATAAGCTTATGAAATGCCTTGCTCATTAATCACAGACATAGATGCATAGCATAGGATATCAGTCATTTATATGGAATACACCGATCAGCCATAACACTCCGATGACCCATAAGAAGAAGGGGTGAGTTTGGTGATGAAGGGTTGGAGGGAAGGAGGAAGGACATGACCACTCCGCATTTGTGCCACCCAGGGGAACCCTTCTCGGGATTTCTATGTAGGACCCCAATATGTGGCCAGTTCACTTTTTTTGAAGAAGGGCTTGATATTCCACTGAGGTATTTTATTCAAACCTGCAGTACCATATTTTCCTGAACTGTTCACCATGGTTCTGATAAGAAAGTGTTAAATCCTCCATGTCTCTTATTTAACTTACTTTGGCTGAATATTCAATTTCTTATGCCTTACCTCTTCTGCTTGTGATTGGCTCTTCTCCTATTTGCACATTTTCTATTGGCTGATCTATCTTAAGTTCTTCCCCCTTCACAAGCTCCACATTCTCTTCAAGGATTGTCTCCATGGCAGGTGGTTTGTCTGTGACTTTTTCCTGAATTCTGAACCACATTAATGCAAGAAATAAATATGTGTGTTGTTATTAAAATGAGAAATACTACAAAATTTCAAGTGTAAGCAGTGGCAACTGGAGCTCCATTTTTTTATTTGGGGGGCGGCAAACAAATCACCTGCCACCCCCCAATCCCGTCGCTCAGTAAACCAAACATCACCCCCCCCTTCGTTCGCCCGTCCGACCACCAACCAGCCCCGCACCTACCCCATCTAGGTCGTGCCCAGCTTCGGCTTCCCCCAGCATCTTCTCCTCCTCATCGGCTTCTTTCGGCCAATCAGATTTTAAGACCTGCTTCATGATTGGCTGGGAGCAGAAGTAGGAAGACAATAGCAAATATTAATTCGCTATTGTTACACAACTGAAAGGGTGGGCTCATTTTGTCACACAAGTGAGCCCACCCTTTTTTGAAGCCAATTAGAGCCTCAGGCTCTAATCATGTGCTTAAAAAAAGAAAGAAAAACCCATTGAAATCCATGCATCCAGTCCCTACATGACGATTAGGGGCTGGGCGCATAGATTATGTCGCGTACACATGACCGGTTTTCCCATCGGAATAAACTCCGAAGCTGAAACTGTCATGCGTACACACGATCACAGGAAAGTCTGATCGTTAAGAACGCGGTGACGTACAGCACGTATGACGGGACTAGAAAAAGGAAGTTCAGTAGCCAATAGCTTCCGTCTCGCACTTGCTTCAGAGCATGTGTCGTTTTTGGTCCGTCGGAACAGCATACATACGAGCGGTTTTCCCAATAGGAATTGGTTCCGTCAGAAATATTTAAAACATGTTCTATTTCTAGGGCCGTCAGAATTTTCGTTAAAAAAAAAGTCAGATGAGGCATACATACGATCGGAATATACGATGAAGCTTCCATCTGACTTTTTCTGTCGGACATTCCATTCGTGTGTACGCGGCATAAGGGATAATAGAGAGGCCGCCACTGTGTGTAAGTGGTAATAAATTGTTGCTGAACATTACTTGCCAGACTCAGCGCTGCAGACCAAGAAAAAGTAATATTTTGGTGTATTTTAGAAATAAATAAATTAGGTAAATCCTTCTGTATCAATTACCCTTACCTTTATACATTTGCTCCATTCTTCCTTGTATTCATGCATTTAGCTGTAGCGACTGCATGACTTAAAGTTGTGTAGTTTGGTTTACAATTCTGCAAATTTCTTTTTTGCATTTGTTAAATTTGACCTTTGAATAATGTAATTTCATATTGCTGTCAACAGAACAGACAAACAGCAGGAGGTACACTTTACTTGAGTAGGCTTTATGGGACAACTTGCCACCCATGATTTGGTGGGTGAGTAGAAGAAATAAGGTTCCCACCACTGAGGAACTATGCTACCCAATGTCAACACCCTTCGCAGGGCTCTTAGCCCACGTACACACGGTCGGACATTCCGACAACCAAATCCGTCGGATTTTGTCCGACGGATCTTGTCCGAAACTGTTGCATACACACGGTCGGACAAAGTTGTCGGAAAATCCGATCTTTTAGAACGTGATGACGTAATTTCGTTACGATGGGACTACATTCAGGCTAGTAGCCAATAGCTTTGATGTAGGAATTTGATCTGAGCATGCGTGGCACTTTGTCCGATCGGAATTCTCTACACATGATCGGAGTATGTCCAATCGGAGCAGTTTGTCGGAAAATATTTCCAGCAAGTTGGAAAATTTGGTCCGACGGATATTCCGACGGAAACAGTCCGATGCATACCACACACAGTTGGAATATCCGACAAACCGCTCCGATCGGACACATTCCGATGGAATCTCTGACCGTGTGTACAAGGGCTAAGAAACGACAAAGATGCTGCAAGGGTGATCTGCCTTGCCATACATAACAGCGCAGGACCTTTACGTGGGGTCACCCTTTTCAGAGGGACTGATTTAACTAGTGGCTCCATTAATATTATAGGAGCTCTGTTTTTTTCAAACACAAGGGACACATGGGTGAAATATATATTTATATCCATGCAATTAGTCCTAAAAAAATAATTATTTGAAAGACAACGATATATTTATTAACATTTAAAACAAAAAAACAGCAGTTAAATAAGCAGCATTAAATATATTCTTCAAAATATTTTATTTTCCACAAAGTACCTAGGGAATAGAAGAGCGCTGCAAGACCGAGGACGCATTGGTTGGTCTTCCCCAGCAGACATCACAGAATCAGCTGTCCCAGGCCTCTGATGGGGAAACATAATACCATAAGCATTCTAATCAGAAACCATAGACTAAAATGTACACTGCTGCTGGTAAACGCTCGTTTAGTAGCAGTTGGGCGTTTTAGTCAGCTGCCCCAGAATTCTCCTCTATGTTATCTTATCAGTACATGTACACAGGGTCGTTTATAGTCGTTTCTAGGCAGTTGAGTTTAGAAGCATTTTTTTGGAACGCAAAAAAAAAATGCGTTCAGGACTGATGTTCAGAGGCATTTGAGGCGCCAAATGCCTGTAACAGCGTTTCGTTTCCAGGCAATTTTCATTTTTGGCTATTTGAAAAAAAATTATAATTTAAAAACGCTTCTAAAACACAAACGCGGTAAATGCATCAAAACCACAAAACACGGCATGTAAACGGTTACTATCTGTCAAGTTAAATCGTTCAGGAGAGGTTGTAAAAACATCCCGTGTACATGAAGCCTTATGCCCCGTACACACGGTCGGATTTTCCAACGGAAAATGTTCGCTGGGAGCTTGCTGTTGGAAATTCCGACCATGTGTAGGCTCCATCGGACATTTTCCAATCTGAATTTCCGACACACTGGATCTCAAATTTTCCAACAACAAAATCCGTTATCGGAAATTCCGATTGTGTGTACACGATTCCGGCGCACAAAATTCCACGCATGCTCGGAATTAAGAGTCGCACTGGTTATTGTACTTTATTTTCTCGGCTCGTCGTACAGTGAATGGAAATCTTACCAAATATTAAAGCTGAACTCCAGCCTTACCTTCAGGCTTGCATAGTTGTACAGGTTTCTCTCCTGTACTGGAATTGTGTACTCTGATTATACGGCACACTGTGAGCTTTTCAAAACTTGCATTAGAGCCAGATAGAACATTTACTATCTGGGGAACATCCAGCATCACCTAGTTTTTTCCTCCTCAGCCTCACTGTCCCTGGTCAGCCCCTTTCATTCTTTGGATTTCAATTCTTTCAATCATGGCTCAACATTACCTAGGAAGTCTGCCTAGGAATGCTCACCTCCAGATGGACATCTACCGTTAAGGCATGTTGATGTATGCATATCTCCTCCCAAGAGCCAGCCCACTGCTTGCATCAGGCAAGCTGTGTACCACACCCTGCCATCCCCTCCTACCAGCCATTATCTGCCTGCACTACATAGAGAAACACAGTGATGGTGCCTCTGGGTCTAACAAAAGGGTATACAGGGATGTTCTATTCCTATGGACCGAGACATGCAGTTCCAGTTGCCGGGCAAGAATTATTGTCTACATTTGGCCCTGCTGCTAGCAAGCAACGGGGTTTAGGGCTGATGGTCGGCTCTCTTGTAAAAGCAATCTTAGCAGCTAACTTGCCTCTGGATCGCTTTTACAAGTAGCAGGAGGGGGCATCCAACCCTCTTACTGCCTTCCGTGGGCTGTCTTGTCCCACCGGGACAACTGATGAACCAGAACCGCTCTGTCCGCCTCTATGAAATATAGGAAACAGGAAGCGATGAGCATACATGACTTCCAGTTTCCCCAGCATCATTTTTTTTAAAAGGGAAAGCATTGGATCACACCAATTTTGGTGTGACCCAATGCTTTTAAGGGCAGAAGAGGGATCTGGGGTCTTATTGACCCCAGATCTCTCCACCAAGAGTACCTGCTGGTGTTTATATTCCTTGTGACAACAATAAAAAAAAAAAAAAATAATGTAAGTGACAGTGTAAAAATGTAAATAAATAATTTAAAAATATTTTTTAACACAACCCTGCCCCCACCCCCCCTGCTTGCACGCAAAGGCGAACACATGCATTGGTCCTGCACGAATGCAAACAGCAATCGTCTCACACAAGTGAGGTATAACCACGCATGTCAGATCCCGATGTCAGATCATATTTTCCATCCTGGGAAAAAATTATTTTATTTATCAGGACAAGTAGATTGGGACCCTGATTTGGGTTCACACTTGTGCGATGCAGAAAATAGTTTGACTCCATTGCAGGTTCCCGCATCACACCTGAATCCCTGGCGGGCCACACTGCCCTCTCCGAATCGCTGGGGGTGTCATTATCAGTTTGGAGTGCTGACTGTAAAATGGTACAGGAATCGGAACACAAAGGTGTGAACAATCATGCGATCCGATTCCAGTGCGGACTAAAAAAAGGGTCCTGCAGCATTTTGGTAAGAATGCAATGCAAATTCAGCCATACAAACTGTATTCTGCAGACATTCCATGTGATCTGAACAGCAATGCGTTGCGAATCACATGCGATGTCTGGCTTTGCACAAGTCAAATTGTTTTTTAGAAGCTTTCGCTCCCCTGAAGATTTTATTTAAAAATTACATTAGCATGTTGATCAAAGAACAAGGAAAGCAAAATACCAATCGGATTAAACCTCATCATGTGTTAAAAGTATTTTTTTCTTTTACTGTTGGATATAGTGTGGAAAAGTTGGACCCCTTTAAAAACTGTATTGCTGTCTGTGTCTCAAGCTAAATTACAAGCAAGCTACACAACCAAATTGTATTATCAATTCAAACACAGAAAAAGTGTTCATGAATTTTTATTGTGATCAACGAGTATTACTGTAATGTTTTTTGGGGAACTCCATTAAATAACAACAATGCCTAACAATCTTGATACCCCTTAAATGTATTGCAGAACTTCAATTGAGACCCTAGGAACCAGACGACTGTAACAAGATAGACTTACATTACACAGAGATTTCACCAGAGACCCAGTTCCATCCATGCTATTTACAAAGTCTTTGTAAAATTTCATCTTGACTTTCTGGTTGCGTATGATTAGGGAACCAATGCCCTTAAAGCCAAACTCAACATTTTGTTTGGTAGCGACAGAGCGAGAGAAAACACCGAGCGTTTCCCTCACACAGCTCTCTATAATGTCTCTGTTGTAGGAGCAGGAGAAAGACAAGGCGATGAAGTTCAGAGGAACAACCGGGATTTCACCTGAGAATACAAGAGTACGAGTTACAGACAAATACTGTGTACATTCACTATTTAGTGATCAATGCTTGTTGGTGTAACTTTCCCTTACAAATCACTTTAAGACAGGGGTCTCAAACTGGCGGCCCTCCAGCTGTTGCGAAACTACAAGTCCCACCATGCCTCTGCCATGCTTGTAACTGCCAGCCCTGCAATGCCTCATGGAACTTGTAGTTTTGCAAAACCTGGAGGGCCACCAGCTTGAGATCTGTGCTTTAGAATATAGGCTTGTGCACGGGGTGTGCCGGGTGTGCCTTGGCAAACTCTAATCACTCCATGCTGTCTCTCAAGGTCTGCTGTGAAATGCTACATCCAAGGAGTGTGTAGCCCATGCTGCCTGTGAAACAGTTTCACATTCAGTAGATAGTGAGGCTTGCCAGAGCCGCTCAGTGTGTAAAACTGTCAGGGAATGTAACTACTTGCAGAGAGAAAGACCAGCTGTCAAAACTCAGCGGTGATGTTAGGGGGTGGGCGGGACCAAAAAGCTATCAAACACCAGCAAATAGGATGGGGTCTGGGTGGGCCCACTACATTTACGTGGATCCACCCCCTTTCTTAAGCAGCCCAATCATTGGCTGGTGTTGATAGTTGCTCGGACAGCTGATCTTTTTCTCTGCAAGCAGTTACATTACCTGACAGTTTCACACACTGAGCGGCTCTGGCAAGCCTCACCATCTGCTGCATGGGAAACTCCCCCTTTCCCCTGTTAGTGCCCATCAGTGCTGCCAATCAGTGCCACCTATAAGTGCCAATCAGTGCTGCCTATCAGTACCTATCAGTGCCAATTAGTGTCCATAAGTGCTGCCAATCAGAGCCCATCAGTGCTGCCTATCAGTGCCACTCAGTGTCCATAAGTGCTGCCAATCAGTGCCCTTAAGTGCTGCCAATCAAAGTCCATCAGTGCTGCCAATCAGAGCCCATCAGTGCTGACAATCAGAGCCCATCAGTGCTGACAATCAGAGCCCATTCGTGCTGCCAATCAGTGCCCATTAGTGCTGCCAATCAGTGCCCATTAGTGCTGCCTATCAGTGCACTGAGTGCAGGGATGGGGAGATTAAATCAGCAGCCAGGCCCATTGTCCATGGTGGGGGGCGGCCTGGTGGGGCAGGACTGAAATCTGTCGATGTTTATTAATGCCACATGTCAATCTTTAGTATAATAGGTAATCACCACACTACTATTTACAATAAACTACTGGAGGTAAAATAAAAGGTGTCAGTAAAAGGCCTGCAGCTAAGCATCATTTATTACATGTTGCCACACCACAAAAAAAAGAAAGTGCAGCACTAACTTACTAATCAATAACTTAACAATATTGGTGAACCCTCTAATGTATGGGAATCTCAATATACTTCAATATTACCACAATACTGGTCTCTGTGATATGCAACTTCAACATAATACACATCGAGCTGAAAACAAGACATGACAAATTAAATTTATCGGGGATGGTGGAAACCCCTCTACAGATAATTGCAATACAAATTAACTTCAAGTACAACAACTTTTTAGTTGGGAGGTTCACACCATTATAGCACTTTGGAATTTTTATTTTTTAGATTGTTACACGTAATTATATATGTTTTAGTTACTATTATAATGTGAATTATTGCACTTGAAGTAAGTTTTCCACCACCCCTGCTAAGTCCTTGTCTTTATGGACCTTGCTTTGTGCACTGGTGCGCAGTCATGTTGGAACAGGAAGGGGCCATCACCAAACTGTTCCCATAAAGTTAGGAGCATGAAAGAGAGAGGAGCTGGTAATTAGCAGACAGCTGAGTGGCAAGCTTTGAGAAGGAAGGGCTGAGCCCAGCCCTGACAGTACCCTCTCCTCAATGACCCCTCCCCCTCGGAGGACCACCAGGCTTGAGGGGAAAACATCTATGGAAATCACGGAGGAGGACAGGGGCATGTATGGGATGAGACCCAAGAGTGTTCCTCCAGACCATACCCTTTCGAATGCACCAGGTACTGTATGCGCTCACGGAACCTACGGGAGTGAACAATAGACTGTACTTCATACTCCTCATGGTTATCAACCTGTACAGGGGGAGGACGAGGCACCGAAGTGGTAAAGAGGTTGAAGACCAAATGTTTTAATAAGGAGACATGAAATACATTTGAAATATGCATATTAGAAGGAAGGTCTAATGCGTAAGCCACTGGGTTAATCCTGCGAAGAATACGGAAAGGCCCAATAAACGGAGGTGCGAAATTCAGAGAAGGAACACAATGTCAGAGGTTGCGAGATGACAGCCAGACCCTGTCCCCAACCTGGTAGGGAGGTCATCATGGAGTCTGTACTTATCATTAGCATGTCGCAAAGCCTCTTGGACTTGTGCCAGGGTGGAGCGAAGACCACAGAGATGCTTCTCTAACGCAGGAATGCTCTGCAGAACAAATGAGTCAGGCAACATGGAAGGTTGGAAACCATAGTTCGCCATAAACCGTGACAATCGGAAAGCAGAATTCAAGGCACTATTGTGAGCAAACTCTGCCCACAGTAAGAGGTCTGACCAGTTGTTATGATGGTCAGGAATATAGCAATGTAGGAATTGCTCCAAGGACTGATTGCCTCATTCTGCGGCCCCATTAGACTGCAGGTGATACGCAGAGGAGAAAGCAAGATGAATTCCCAACTGTGCACAAAAGGCTCACCAGAACCGGGACACAAACTGACTACCCCTGTCCCCTAAGTGAAAGATCTCCCAAGCAAAAATGGAAACCAGTTCCTTAGAAGTGGGCAACTTCTTAAGTGGAATACAATGGGATATTTTCGAGAACCGGTCAGCCACCATAAGGATAACTGTGTTGCCCTTGGAGATTCCACAATAAAATCCATAGACAGGTGGGTCCAGGGCTTCTCTCCATTGGGTATGGGTGCGTACAGACGATCAGACATTCCAACACATTGCAATGTAAGTAACATGATGTAAAAAAATATAAACAAAATTGCTAGGTTGACAATGGACTGATTAATTGCTGATATAGGCATGTATCGGCATCCTAGTATGCCCGATGCGTTTCGTGTATGAACATTCATCGGGGCGGAAGCTCACAAGTATCAATAAAGAGTATATTTGTAATTAGTCTAGTGTGACACTGAACATAACAGGAGAAGGCAAATTTGCCAGTCCTGAGTACTTACATACAGGAAGTTGATGGTGGGGTTATGTTGAATGAAAAACCAGGACCAAAAATTAGGTGTTCGCCCCGGGAGCTGAGGTAAAATCGAACCGTGTGCAAAAGGGGCACACACAGATAGCCCCCCAGAACACAAGCCGCCAAACCTGGTAGTGAACAAGAGTGATGGGGAGTGGTAACTACCAAAGAATCAAAAAATAATTAAATAAATGAATGTAATACATGGTGAGTGTCATGGTATGAGCCCAGCCACAAAAAAAGGCACAATCTCTCCCTCCTCCTAAGGGTTCTCTCATCCTTAGCGACGCGTGAAACCCAAGTGCATGGGTTCATCTTCACATACTCGGTATGAGTCATGGGAGGTCAGGGAGGCAAGGGTAGGACTGCAAAGTTCGGAGACAAATGTACAGGAGGCTTACGCAAGCGCTCCTTAAAAGGGAGTCTTGAGTCAATGAGGATGGTAAACGTGATCAAGCTCTCCAGCTCAGTGGGTATATCTCAGGCTGCTATCTCACCCTTGATAGTATCCAAGAGACCATGAGAAAAAGGAGCCATGAAGGCCTCATTGTTTCAAGCAACCTCTGCTGTCAGAGTACAGAATTCAATGGCGTAATAGGCAACAGTTCTCGTACACTGATAGACATGAGGCACTTGGCAGCAGAAGCGGAGCATGCAGAAACGTCAAATACCCTTTTAAAATAAGCCAAAACTCAGGGTAAGTCAAGACATCAGGTTTTTGCGTCTCCCATAGACGGTTTGCCCAGGCCAATTCTCTCTCAGAAAGCAAAGATATCACAAAACTTACTTTGCTTCTGTCCGTGGGAAACACCTGGGGCAGCATCTCAATGTATATCTCAACCTGGTTCAGAAACCCTCTACATTGGACTGGATGACCCCCTAAATCACTGGGGAAGCAGAGAAGAACCAGACATACCTCTTATAGAGGTAATACTCGAGGCAGTTGCCTGCATAGAGACTGGCGCAGCAGCAGGATGGCCTGCAACATAGGTTGTAATAGAGCAGCCACAGTGGGAGATTCCAGGTGAGCCGTGAGACTCATGAGCATTTGTAAGGCCATGGCAAATTGACCAATGCGGTTATCCTGCTCATTCAATGTGGAAAAAATAATACCAAGAAGTGGATTCACTGCATCTTCTGAATTCATGGCCTCCGCCTACTGCCAGAAACCATGAATCAGACAGACAGAAGTACAATTAAATCACACTTGTTTAATAATAATAAAAAAAGGTAAACAGAGTAAACGTAGTCAAAACATAGCCAGAGTTCAGGAACTAGAACGGATAGTCAGACAAGTCAAAACATCAAGGAGCCAGAAATGAGCGTAGTAGAACAGCAAGCAGGATCTGGAGCCAGAAGGAATGTCAGCCAAGCAAGTCTTTAACAGAAACAAAGGAGAGCGTCATTAGAGATGTGACCAAGGTGAAGGCATCGATCATCTGGACTGAACGGCTTAAGTAGGCAGGACTGACGATCAGGATATCATCAACAGGTGAGGCACTGTGGAGAGATAGGAGCTGGCAATTAGCCGACAGCTGAGCGGCCAGCTTTGAGAAGGAAGGGCTGAGCCCAGCCCTGACAACATCGTTCTCACCTAGACGAGATTGGTGGCAGGGCGCATGGCTGAATTAAAAACACATTTTTAAATGTGAACAATCAAAAAAATCTATATATACATATATATATATATATATTGGCATGCTAAGTTTGTGCGGGGAGGGGAGGCTGGCAGGGAAGAAAAGAAAGTGAGGCCGACTATTGTACATATTTTCATTGAAGTCCCTTACCAGTTGTGAATACTTTATTGTACTTCAATCCATGAATCTGTGAAAATTTCTCAGACAGAAGAAAAACTGGACGTTGAACCAGGATGAACTTGTTGTTGCCAACATCTAATTTGTGTCTTGATAGAGTAAAAGTTCCCAGTCCGGGGATCTGCACCCCCTAAAATATAAACCAGAAAACAAGACAAAAAAATGAACATTATTTTTTCAGGAACCTCTCAGTTTTTAAGCAGTCCCAAGCTGGATGCTCAATAGCGGTTGAGCCTTTCCCATAACAGTACTTCAAAGCGGAACTTCCCCCGAAAGGGAAAAAATCTGCCTTTCCACCTCCTCTACCGCTTTTGGACACACTTTTTGGGGGGTTGGAGTGGGTACCTGATTTTGACAGGTACCCTTTCTTCTTTGCCCGTAGCCTTCTGGAACTTGACCCCGGAAGGCTGAGGGACTATACACAAATGCGGAGTGGAAAGCCGGCTGTGAAGACACAAGGAGTCACAGCCAGCTTCCCTTATTAAAAATGCTGGTGCTGAGGACTTGAAGACCGGAGAAGAACCGGCCTGGATAAGGACAGCATTGGATCACTGGAGTCAGCAGCTACAGTATTTTTTATTGGGGGCCAGAAGAGCCTCTTTAAAGGAAATCTCGGGAACCATGTAGGCTACCATTTCAGACCTCCCTCTGAAAAAACATGTTGTCTGGCTGTACTTGGAAAAAGAATGCAGTTTATTACCCTAAAAAAGTATGCAGCCAGTGAATTCATGAATTATTATTCTTATTAATGCAACTGGATCTGACAAAGACATCTTTAATTATTTGGCACTGCAGATTTCACTACAGCCTGAAGAAGACAGTGTGCATCTGCAGCCTTAAAATGGATTTTCAGCCCTGCTCTCTATCGGGTACATCCCCTCCAGTGCTGCCATCATAGCGCATGCATAGACATGCCGAAAGGCTCTGCCTGACCTTTGACTCCTGGCAGAGTTCCTCAGCAGATATTCTCACACATGATGGCAAAGTCTCCTGACTCCCCCAATAAGCATCTTTGCACATGCGTGGAAAACCCCTTGCATGCGCAGATGGTTGGGGAAACCCATGCATGTGCAGATGTGCCACAGGGCTTCCTTGGGACTCAAAGCTCTGCAGCACATCTGCGCATGCACAGGGGATTGGAATGCAGTTCTTGCTCAGGTATAAGACCCCTTTCAAACTGCAGCGCCGTGCCGTTTTTGGCACTTTAGTGGTGTTTTAGCGGCGCTTCTTGGGCGCTAGCAGGCAGTTTTTTTAAGGCCCCTTGACAACAGTACCTTAAATTTTTTTTAAAAAGGTCAGTTTTGCTGCGCTTTGAAAGCGCGTTTAAGGCACTTTGGAAACGCTGCCCATTCATTTCAATGGGCAGGGGTATTTTGGGAGCGCTATTCATAGCACTCTCATCCAGCCCCAAATATGCTTCTTGTGGGACTTTTTCTAACGCCCGGCAAGCGCACTGCCCTAGTGTGAAAGCACACATTGCAGAGAATGGGAGGCAGTTTTCAGGTGCTTTACAGGCACTATTTATAGCATTAAAACACTTGAAAACTGCCTCAGTGTGAAAGGGGTCTAAGTGAAGAAGTGCTGCTTCACAGCACAAAAAACATCACCAGTAAAAAACTGTAAAAGAGGGAGGGTGGAGGAGGCAGGGCAACTTATACTTTTGGACAGGGATCTCCAAACATTCTAAACAAAGGGCCAGTTCACTGTCCTCCAGACTTTACAGGGGCCGGACTGTGGCCACTGGGAGTAGAAATTATCCTAGTGTCAGTGGGAGTAAACAATGCCTCTTTGGCATTAAAGTGAGAAATAGTGCCCCATCATTGGCAGAAATATCGCCCCATAATTGGTGTCAGTGGGTGGAATAGGCCGCCATCATTGCTATCTGTGGGAGAAATGGTGCCCCATCGTTGGCATCAGTGGAAGGGTGCTGCATCATTTGTGTCAGTGGTAGGAATATTTCCCCCTGATTGGTGTCAGTGGGAGGAACAGTGCCCTATTGTTGGTGTCAGTGGGAACAATAGTGCCCCATTGTTGGTGTCAGTAGGAGGAATAGTGCCCCATTGTTGGTTTTAGTGGGAACAATTGTGCCCTATTGTTGATGTCAGTTTGAGGAATAGTGCCCCATCGTTGGTGTCAATCGGAGAAATAGTGCTCCACTGTTGATGTCACTAGCAGGAACACTGCCCTATTATTGGTGTCAGTGGGAAGAACAGTGTCTTGTATCAGTGGAATGAAAAGTGAACCAAGGACCGGTTAAAGGCAAGCAAAGGGCTGCACCTGGTCCTTAGGCCGCGTACACACGGGCGGACTGTTCGCCCAACTTTGTCCGCTGAACAGTGTTTGGGCGGACAGTCCGCTCGTGTGTGGGCTTTCAGCGGACAGTTTCAGCGGACAGTTTGACGAACAAGGTTTTTCGGAAATTCCGTAAAACTGTCCGCTGAAACCTTGTTTCAGCGAACAGTCCGCTCGTGTGTAGGCTTGTTCGTCAAACAAAGTTGCGCGCATGCTCAGAAAGGATTTTCACGCCGAAAGTTATAATGCAGTGTATAGGACGTCGTATTTTTCGTCCCGTCGTACGTGCCGTTCACGTCATCGCGCACGGTTTCAGCAAACTGTTCGTTCGTCGTGTGTGGCCATGTCCGTCCATGCTAATTTTGAGCGGACTGTTTGCCGAAACTGTTTGACGGACAAAGTTGGGCGAACAGTCCGCCCGTGTGTACGCGGCCTCAGGCTGCAGTTTGGAGATCCCTGCTTTAGGATAAAGGTCTGCTTGAAGGCTGGTTTTGTCAGTGAAGCCTCCAGTCTGCATGTAATCACTGCCATAACTGACATAGTGATCACTTAATCAGGAACCACTGTGATTGGTTACTGATCATCAGTGGGGATGGAAACTGTCAGTAGTAGCTGTAATTGAGAGTCAGCAGCCATGCAAAGTGTCAGCTGCTGGCTCTAAAAGGAGTTAAGGTTTCTCCAGCAAAGGGCTGTGAAACAATCACCAGTCTGTCAAAATAGTTATGAAAACAAAGAACAATTTTGGGAATTTAAATGAAGCAGTGAGCTGGTAAAGTCCGGTGCTGCCACCCTCCCATCACACAGTGACATTTGTAAGTATTTCAGAGAGTGGGGCTTTCATAGTTAATTTTATTTTTATTATTTTTTCATATTTATTCCCCCTTTTTTTTTCCTTGATAGCGTCAGACTATATAGAAATTGTTTCTATCAAATGACATTACTCATCCAATCCACGTGCATGCTCCCGAAGAGTGAATTAATCCACAAAATGCATAGAGCTACTATATGACGTGTTTCTATTCATCATGTGTTTTAATTGATATTCTTTAGTATGTGTATTATGTGATATTAAGGCCCCTTTTGCACTGGGCGCTTTGCAGGCGCTACAGCACTAACAATAGCGCCTGCAAAGCGCCTTGAAACAGCCGCTGCTGTGTCTCCAGTGTGAAAGCTCCGAGGGCTCTCACACTGGAGTGGTGCACTTGCAGGACGTTAAAAAAACTCCTGCAAGCAGCATCTCTTCACCGTTCCTGCCCATTGAAATCAATGGGGCAGTGCGTCTATATCACCGGAAAAGGATCACATTTATTGTATAAGTCAATATTATAGTACATAATGGTAATATAATGGGTAACGGCCCGCTAGCGCCCGAAAAGCGCAGCTAAAACGATGGTAAATCGGCGCTAAAAATAGCACCTTTTACAGCCGACGCTGCTCCCGCCCCAGTGTGAAAGGGGCCTAACTGTCTGCAATCATGTGGCAAGTTGCTTTTATTGTATGTACATGTATATATATGAATTGTATTGGATATTGTATATTTATTCATGATTATCATTATGTACTATAATATTGACTTATACAATAAATGTGATCCTTTTACACCTACGTTCTTCATTGAAAGTCCCACTTCCTTACCCCCCCTACTGTCAAAATAATTATACTACAGCAATTATACATATTGGTGTATTTAAATTACCTTTTGCTGAGACATCTGATGTTCAATGAACTCGGAAACACAAGCCCATATAGTGGACACATCTAAAATATTGACACAGACATCATTAGAAACATAGGAAAATAAGTATTTCTGGCTCTTGTTATATTCCATACATATTTTAATTAAACAGAAGTGCACTATGCAGAGGGCTACTGCTTTTTTTACTGCTGATTCAGCTATGTTACACATGAAAGAAGATGAACGGAAATGTACTCATCATTTACAAACCTGGTTCACTTCACAGGTGCTTCCGAGAAGAATACTAGCATGCCCAACAATGGCAGCTAATGGACTTAATTATAAAGTGTTACATTTCTCCCTACTGAATCTTTTACATATACACGGTCTCTTGATTACCAGGTAAAATAATATGGGGATTCTCAGAACAATGCTCGTGTTTCTCACAGTGAAACAGCTTGTGAAGTGTAGTGCTATGTGCAGAAGAAAAGAACCATCAATTAGGACCTATTTACACTGGGGCATTGGTAACGCATTGTACAGTAGCGTGTAAATGTACAACGCGCTGCAAGACACCCTATTGCCCGTGCTTGCCAGACTCAGCCCACATGAGCTCCTGAGCCAATGTCCATGCAGGCCATGTCATCCTACGGATGGAATGCTAATGAGCCAGACACTTTGTAATATTTGAAAATATAACTTACTTAGCAAACAACTGTATTGCAAAAGGGATTCATCAGTTTATATGTCAGCTGCAGGACAGTCAACACATCCACAAGAAAGCAAGCAAACACTTTAAAGCAAGTGTTAGATTTTTTTTTTTCCATTATAGTTGTTTTAACCCAGTGGTTCTTAAAGGGGTTGTAAACCCTTACAAACCACTTTGACCTACAGGTAAGCCTAGATTAAGGCTTACCTGTAGGTCCAAGAAATATCAACAAAACCTATACGGTTTAGGAGATATTTACCTGAAGACAGCCACCGCTGTCTACGGCGCATGCGCCGTAGACAGCGGTGCGCAGGCGCACTGGGTAAGCCGCAAATCACGGCGATATGCTGCGAGTGTCGGCTCCCGTGCGCATGCCATCTCTGCTCCGGCGAATCACAGCACCGGAGCAGCGAGACCCACAGAGACCCACCAAGAAGATGGATGCGCCGGACTACAGGGGACAGCGGTGACTTCGCTGGCTCCTGTGTCAGGTAAGTGACACATAATGGACTACTATGCGATGCATAGTAGCCCATTATGCTTTACCTTTGCAGGGAATCAAAGAGGAAGTAAACCCATCAGGGTTTACTTCCTCTTTAAAGGGGTTGTAAAGCTTCACTTTTTTTTTTTTTTAAATAACAAACATGTCATTCTTACCTCCACTGTGCAGCTCGTTTTGCACAGAGTAGTCCTGATCCACGTCTTCTGGGGTCCCTCGCGGCTGTCCTGGCTCCTCCCCGCATTAGATAACCCCATCTGGAAAGTGCTCTCCCGGGGGGTTAGCTTGTGGTCACGCTCCTCAGTCCTGTATCCGGCGTCCATAAGCCGCTGACTACAGGACTCAGCCCCCCCCGGTCCTTGCATCATTGGAGCTGATTGACAGCAGCGCGAGCCAATGGCTGCGCTGCTATCAATCTATCCAATGAAGAGCCCAGAAGACTGGGCCAACATCAAGCGCGTTCTCGAGGCAGGACTTTCAAGGGCTCAGGTAAGTAAATGGGGGGGGGGGGGGGACTGCAATCGCCGAATGCTTTTTCACGGTAATGCATAGGAGGCATTAAGGTGAAAAAACATGAACCTTTACAACCCCCTTAACCTTTTTTGAGTCACGAGCACCTTTAAGACCCCTTTTACACTGAGACACTCAAAGACTGCCCATAAAACATTGAGCGTTTTAGCTGTGCTTTTGCAGCGCTTTTGCAGCGCTTTTGCGGCATTATCGGTGCTCTTTTTTTAAGGTCACGGACATCGCAGCCATCAACCATGCGCATTGGATCCCCAGCGGGCACGCGCCTGCTATCGCCCTTAAAAGTGCCGGCGTACACCTACTCCGATTTGCGGAATGACGACGGCTGATCGGCTAGTGGTTAAAGTGGTATTAAACCTTCACAGTAAAAAAATGTTGATGGGCAGGGATTTTATAACAGAAGAGACCCTTGTGGTCCCATCTGTTATAAATGCCTCTCCTGACCTGTCCACGCATGCATAGATCATACATTTATGTGTGCCATAGTGAAATGATTGAGGGCTGTGTTTGACAGCTAATAACCTGCTAATTCTAGCACATTATGGCATAAACCTCCAGGGATCCATTTAAAAAAAATAGAGAGGTATGGGGTTTGCGCCACCCTTTACTTTGTTCTCAGGGCTCCCTGAGCAGAGAGCTGGTAACTGTCAGTCACCACTGTCTGCTGTGCCCCCTCCTTACTCACTGGAGCGCTGGGCTGTGTGTGTGTGGGGGGGGGGGGGGGTGGCTGTCTCAGGCCCTTAGCAGCTCACTGAGAGGCTGAGCCAGGTGTCAATCCACACATGTGAGCAGGTCCCAAATTCATTGTCGCAATCTTGCCCCAGCCTGTATTGGCTCTGCGACGTCAGCCGACAGCAGGCTTCACCCCGCTGTCTGCCGAAAATGGGTCACAGGACTCCTGTGATCCATAGGAGAAGTACAACCAAACGAGCTTTGGCTGTATTTCTCCTTTAACCGCTTGCCGACCAGCCTCCGCCATTACACTGTGGCAGGTTGGCGCGATCCCGCTGCAATGCGGGGGTGCCGATGCTCGTGGCTGACGCTCGCAATGACCGCCGGCCACGAGTGATTACCGCCACAAGAGGCAGAACAGGGGTGTGAGTGAGTGTAAACACAGAGACAGATCGGGAATTCCTATAAGCTAGGAACTACAATCTGTCATCCCCTCTAGTCAGTCCCCTCCCCCTTCAGTTAGAAACACACACAGGGAACACAGTTAACCCCTTGATCGCCCCCTAGTGTTAACCCCTTCCCTGCCAGTGACATTTTTACAGTAATCAGTGCATTTTTATAGCTCTGATCGCTGTATAAATGACAATGGTCCCACAAATGTGTCAAAAGTGTCCAATGTGTCCGCCATAATGTCGCAGTCCCGATAAAAATCGCGGATCACCGCCATTACTAGTAATAAATAAATAAAAATGCTATAAATCTATCCCCTATTTTGTAGACGCTATAACTTTTTCGCAAACCAATCAATATACGCTTATTGCGATTTATATTTTTTTTACCAAAAATATGTAGAAGAATACATATCGGTCTAAACTGGGAAAAAATTCACTTTAAAAATAAAAAAAGGGGATATTTATTATAGCAAAAAGTACAAAATATTGTATTTTTTTTCAAAATTGCCTCTCTCTTTTTGTTTATAGAGCAAAAAATAAAAACCGCAGTGGCGATCAAATACCACCAAAAGAAAGCTCTATTTGTGGGTAAAAAAGCACGTCAGCTTTGTTTGGGTGCAACGTCGCACTGTCAGTTAATTGTCAGTTGTTAGTTAATTGCCAGTTTTTGCGACACAGCAAAAAATGGTCCAGTCATTCAGCAGCCAAATCTTCTGGGGCTGAAGTGGTTAAAACATTTTTTTTTATCAGATTTACTACTGTTTTAAGTAAGCCTTACCGAGGGTGAGCAACACTTGTAGTGGATAAATTTATGTTTAAATGCACCAGAGCCACAATGTAATCCGGTTCCCATAGAAGAATGAAGAATGGCTGCTGGGATCTGCATGTTTGAATAGTCAATAAACAAACATGATACAAGGAGAAAGAATGAGTACTGAGTCCCCATAATGTATTAATGTCGCACGGAGCTTTTGTGCAGAAAATCCCTGTGCCGATGCACAAATATATTTGCTTGTACATGTAAGCATAGAATACCTGTTTATATAAAACTCCTGGCAACGGTGCAATCACTCAACAAAACGACCACACTGGGTAAGGCCAGCACTGGTCACTGAACCCTATGGGAGGCATAGCTTTAGTGGAAGCACATACAAAGGCTCCCGAGTCTTCAACAGTCCTTCACTTTGCGACCTTTCTATTATTCGCTGGTCGCTTTGTAGACCATTAAATGGTTGGGGTTAATTTTAATTTAACCACTTCACCTCCAGCAGATTTACCCCCTTCATGACCAGGCCATTTTTTGTACTACCGCACTACATTACTTTAGCTGACAATTGAGCGGTCGTGCGATGTTGTACCCTAATAAAATCGATGCCCTTTTCTTCCTACAAATAAAGCTTTCTTTTGGTGATATTTTGATCACCTCTGCGACTTTTATTTTTTTGGGTTATAAACAAAAAAAACACTGACAATTTTGAAAAACAAAAAAAAACAATATTTTTTACTTTCTGCTATAAATCATATCCAATAAAAAATGGAAAAATCTAATTTATTCATCAATTTAGGCCAATATGTATTCTGCTACATATTTTTGGTAAAAAAAAAAATCCTAATAAGTGTATATATTGATTGGTTTGCTCAAAATGTATAGTGTTTACAAACCATGGGATGTATTTATTGAATTTTTTTAATTTATTTTTTACTAGTAATGGTGGTGATCAGCAACTTATAAAGTAGTGGGACTGCGACGGACAAATCAGATACTAAGTGACACTTTTTAGACTTTTTTGGGACCCAGAGACACCAATACAGTGATCAGTGCTAAAAATATGCACAGTCACTGTACTATTGACACTGGCTGGGAAGGGGTTAACATCAGGGGCAATTAAAGGGTTAATGGTGTGCCTAACCTGTGCTTGGTTACAGTGTGGGAGGTCAGGCCCGTCGCGCCAGGACAGGCAAAACAAGCAATTGCTTGGGGCCCCGAGCTGGCCTGGGGCCCTGTCGCGCCACTGGCCGGCGCTTCCTATAAGCTGCAGGCAGCCTGTAGTGTGGCTGAGTTCCTCTTCCTTCCTCCTGCAGTCCGTGCGTTACAGGAGATTCAGTTTCCTGTTCCCGGCCGGAATGACAGGAAGTGCACACGCTCACGTCCTTTCAGTCCGGCGGGCCGGGAACAGAAAACGGAATCTCCTTTCGCGCGGTACGCGGTAGTAAGGGGGGTTAAAAAGAACACGGGGGGGGAGTAGTAAGGGGGGAGGCAGTCATCAAGACCCATTTAGCAATAAAAATATGGTAGCTTGCTGACCATAATAAAAACAATTACAATAGCTTTCTTTACATTTTCTTTCTTGACCATTCCATTTCCATCTTATTGCTTCTTTTTTGAAGTGTGTGTGCGTGTGTTTTAAGTATGTTGGATTTAGTTATTGTGCACTTTTTTAATGTATATTTGATTTTATGGTACAGTGGTGTTTTTTTTGCAAATGTTCAATTGTTGAAAATGTTTTATGCACATTATATGCAACAGCAGTATTTGCATTGTAAACCTTTTTTATTTATATAAAGTGTTGGTGAACTTAAACTGTATCGCTATGTTGTGATTCCTGTAGGCTTTGCGTGCGCGCGCGCGCGGGGGGGGGGGGGGGTCCTCCATGTCCATTTTGCTTGGGGCCCCCAAATTCCTTCAAACTGCCCTGTGGGAGGTGCTTGTACTATGGGAAGGCAGGGATCCGTGTTCCTAATTTGCACTGGATCAATACCTTCCCTACTGACAGAACGCCAGTCTGCGGACTGCAGTTCTGATTGTGTCCTGAGTAATCGGCAGGTTCTAGCGGACATCGAGACCGCCGGACCTGCTGATTGGCTCCCACCATGTCCAATCATAGCAGGAGTGGGTTGCCGATGGCGCTTCCCAGACCCAAAAGTGCAGGATCACGTACTAGGTATGTGATCCAGCCCAGGAGAGCCGCCTTGCTATATACAGTTGTGCTCATAAGTTTACATACCCTGGCAGAATTTATGATTTCTTGGGCATTTTTCAGAGAATATGAATGACCACACAAAAACGTTTCTTTCACTCATGGTTAGTGTTTGGCTGAAGCCATTTATTATCAATCAACTGTGTTTACTCTTTTTAAATCATAATGGCAACAGAAATGACCTAAATGACCCTGATCAAAAGTTTACATACCCCAGTTGAAAGATGCAAGGGTCTATCAGGAGTCCAGAAACACATTGACCTTTTATATACACACACACTAATTACAAGCAAACAGATCCCAGGCGAGGATGGTTACCTTTAAAAACCATTCAAACCCCTTTGTGTCAACTTGTGTGCACATGTTATCATCCCAAAATCACAAGGGTCACTTGGGTAGTTTCTGTTGCCATTATGATTTAAAAACAGTAAAGCAGTAAAAAAAAACAGTAACTTTAAAAACAGTAAACCTTTGGGGGCACTCCGCACATGCTCAGTTTGGTGTGTATTGCTAGAGTGTATTGCTAGAGATTTTTTTTGAAGGGTGCATGTGATCGGCACAGGGCCAATGAGCACTGTCCAGACAGAGGGTCAGGGGTCATGCAGCCTCATAGGACAGTCAAAGCAGAATTTAAACTCCTCCTACAAGTTTTAACCAGACACTGTTAGAAGTCACAAGACTGTTATATACTGTTGATGAGAAAAGGTATTTAGCAGTTTATATTTACTAAAATAATGGCATTTTCGTGTACTGTGGGAGGCCAGATATAGTGAATGCAGGGTCCCGGGTTTAGTAGAATTTTAAGACATACTTTAAAATAACTTAAATAACTTTAACTTTAAATATAACATTGAAATGCCTCATGCAGACAAGACAAAAAAAAAGCTGCTTTGACTGGTGTTTGACACCTCTATTTTAGCCTCTGTGTTAGCCTATGTTTCCATGCAGACATAGGCAGTTACAGGAGTTATAGAAGAGGAGCATTTACAGGCTTAAAAAAAATCATAGTTGCGCGTTCATGAGAGGAGCGTTTGAGCAGAAAAAACGCTTGAAGTGCCTTTAAACATGTAAACTCTCCTAAATTCTAAACATGTTTAGCACTTGAGCATTTATCTATTACAATGGCAAAAAATAAATAATATTATGGCCAATGGAATGAATGAATGAATGCCCTAACACTCAACGCGCCTAAAAGCCTTTGCAAAATGCTGCTTTATGTGCATTTTTTGTTGCTGCTTTTCTCCTGCCAGGAGAAAAGGAATTCAGAGGAGCTGGACAAATGCCCAGTGTACATGGGGCCAAACAAGGGGGCTGACAGGAGAGAGCAGAATGACAGAGAGATGAGTTTACTAGTCTGCTGCTTCTCCATTCACTGTCCAGTCACAGCCTGGGGGTGGGACAAGACCTGTAAGTGTTACGTGGCTGTAGTAGTTAAAGAAGCCAACAGCTCCCCCTATCAAATATTGATATGTTCCCGGGTGTACTTACAGGGGTCGCCATTGCGATCTGGCCCCCTGCTCCAGGGGGCCCTTGTGGTCCCCCCTGTATGCTGGGATAGACATTCAGCGGTTGCAGGAGGGAAATGGTGGGCATTGGCTTCTCCACATGCTGCTCCTTCTCCTATCGGCTGCTGCAGGGGATACTGACAGGATGGGGAGCGGGGAAGGGGCCAGTAAATGTGTCATTTACCAGCCACTTCCTTTTTTTAATGAATAGAGTCAGTGATTGTTTTTTTTTTAAAATCAATTCATAGTTGGGCATAGTAAACAGCGTTTACTATGCCTCAGTTTAGTAATGAACGGGAAGCTCTGTACAGAGCTTATTCTTGATCATTTATTCTGTGGAGCTGAGGCTGCAGAAAAAGGGACTGATGAATCTGTTGTCAGTCCCTTTCTCTGTCTCAAAAGTGAGACATTTGGGGTCTGTTTAGACCCCTGATATTTCACCAAAGACCCCCATATTGTAAAAAATTATAAAAAAAACTATTGAGACCAGTGGCAGAACTATCAGGGTCACATTTGCGACTGGGCTCCGGGGTTCTGCCACCGCAGGGGGACCCCAAGACAGCAGAAAGGTGTCCCACTATGGACCATAATAAAGGGCCCAGGATCAGTGGGAAGGGCCCCAGTCAGGGGCCAGTGGGGCCCCTCAGGATTTTTTTTGCATCGGGGCCCTGAAGGTTCTAATAACGCCTCTGATATGTTCTATTTTATATTTAGGTTTAGTTTTCTTCTCTTTCTTTATTATTATTTATTGTCTTATTTTGTTTTGCATGTGGGCAGATTCTTGCCCAAGTGAAATAATGGTTACTTAAAGCAGTTGTATACCTGCTGAAGTTTTTTTTTTTCTTCCTGACCTGCAAAGGAAAAGGCATAATGAGCTAGTATGCACCAATCCACCCGAGGATGCTGACATGTTCCCTCAGTGTTTCTTCCGGGTATCGAGACTCCGGCGCTGTGAGTGGCAGGGTCCGGCGTCTGCCGGACTTTCAGCCGAGAATCCCCTGTGCACATGCGCCGCTGCAGTCAGCGGCGCATTGCGAGGGGAATATCTCCTAAACCATACAGGTTTAGGAGATATTTTTTTTACCTACAGGTAAGCCTTATGCCCCGTACACACGAGCGGACTTTTCAACATCCAAAGTCCGTCAGACCGAGTCCGTCAGACTATCCGATCGTGTGTGGGCTGCAACGGACTTTAGCTTCGCAAAAGTCTGACGGACTTTAGAAATGAAGCATGCTTCAAATTTTCCCGACGGAACTCCGCCGGACCCGGTCCCCTTCGAAAACTCCGCTCGTGTGTATGCTACTCCGACGGACTAAAACCGACGCTAGGGCAGCTATTGGCTACTGTCTATGAACTTCCTACGTCGAATCCAGTCGTACGTCATCACGTTCGACTCCGTCGGAGTTTGGTGTGATGGTGTGTGGTCAAGTCCGTTCGGTCGAAAAGTCCGCCAGAACTCCGTCGGAACTCCAGCGGAACTCCGGCGGAACTCCTTTGGAGGTCTGTCAGACTTAATTCCTCTCGTGTGTACGGGGCATTATTATAGGCTTTCCTGTAGGTAAAAGTCAAAAAATTGACTATGCAACCACTTTAAAAGGAGAAGACCAGCCTGAGCTTTTTAGGCTGGGCTTCTCCTATGGGTCCCAAGAGTGCAATTCGTTTTGCACTCCTGTTACCCGTTTTCAGCAGAGAGCAGTCTGAAGGCCACGCTCCACTGACGTCGCTGCCATCTGTCAAGGCACTGCGTTATCCCGACTTCCCAATGTCTTGATTGATGGCAGTCTCAGCGAGCTGCTGAGATGGCCGCTCCCCGCCCCTCCACAGCTCAGCCGCTCCAGTGAGCGTGGAGAAGCAGAGAGGAGAGATGCTGACTGATAGGCAACAGCTCTCCTCTCGGGGATCTGTGAAAACCGAGCCATCGGCGATGTTCGATCGCTCAGTTCTCAGTGCAGGGACAGATGCTGCATCGGTGTGATGCTGCATCCACCCGAGGTAAGTATGAATCAAAAAAAAAAAAAAAGCCATACTTCTCTTTTAAGTATAGTTGTTTTTGTTGAACCAGATGATAAGATATGTTTATATTGATTTCCAAAATATTAGAGGATTGTCCTTCTCAAGTATCACTAATGTTGTGATATATGGGTAGCGATCCAGACTATGGGCTTTTTGAATGTAACCTTTGAAACTATTTAATAAAAAATAATATTTTAAATTTTTTTATATTTAGGTTACTAAAAAAAGTTAAATATTTTTAAATGTCTTACTTCTGATAACAAAATAAAGTATATACAAAACCACAACAAGATCTTTTTAGGTATTATTAAAGCGGGAGTCCGCCGGGACTCCGCGTTTTTTTTTTTTTTTAAAAGCCAGCAGCTACAAATACTGCAGCTGCTGACTTTTAAAATAGTGACACTTACCTGTCCAGTGCGCCCGCGATGTCGGCACCCGAAGCCGATCTCTAGATCGGTACTCGGGTGCTGCCGCCGCCATCTTGGGTATGGGAATCAGGAAATGGAGCCTTTCGGCTTCATTTCCCGGTTCCCTACTGCGCATGCGCGAGTAGCGCTGCGCAATAAGGACGGTCCCCGCTGCCTCTGGGATCTGTGTGTTTCCCAGCAGGCAGCGGGGCACTTGCGGAAGGGGGCGGGCACTTGCGGAAAGGGGCGTAATCTACGCCCCTTTCCGCAGAGAGCTATCCCGGAAGTGGGTGCAGTTACCTGGATTATCCAGGTAACTGCACCCCCCTCCTCCCTGAAAGGTGCCAATTGTGGCGCCGGAGGGGGGGAGGATTCCGATGAGCGGAAGGTCCATTTTAGGGTGGACCTCCGCTTTAAGGTATAACTAAAGGCAAAACTTTTTTTTTTAGTTGTTGATAGAGTGGAGAGGAGAACACCTGTCAGTTTTTATTGCTGTCTGTGTCCCCGTTAGGGAGATTCACCCTCTCTATTAGTCCTATTTACTGTTATCATCAAAAGTGAAAATGAAAGAAAATCCCAAATGTTGGGTTGTCCCCAGTAATAGAGTATAATAACAAAGGGCAACGCTTCCAATGGGGACACTAGTTCTGGTGACAACCAGTGATTCCCCGATTTTCTCTCACTTCCTGTTTTGGCTATGGGACAGGAAGTAAAGGGAAATCTCCCCAATGGGACACAGATGGAAAAAAAAAAAAAAACTGACAGGTGTTATAACCCTCCCCCCCAAAAATAAAAAAATTGTTGCCTTTAGTTATACTTTAATACGATTTCTTTAATCCCTATTTAGCAACTGGGCCATGACAAACATTTTATAACAAGCAAGGTAACAATATACAGATTGGAAAATTGTTATATCATGTTCACTCTTACAATCGCACCAGTGGATTAGCATAGTGTATAAAGAAATGCATTGTGTGGCAGTCACCATTATCTCCTAGTAACAAGATATAAACCAGTTTGAATGGAACTTGATCAACAAAAGATTCAGAAAAGAGCAACCTAGTAAAGCAGCAAACACACAAAGCAACTGTCTCCAGAACTCATGACATATACATACATATAAATACAGTATCTCACAAAAGTGAGTACACCCCTCACATTTTTGTAAGTATTTTATTAGATTTTTCATGTGACAACACTGAAGAAATTATACTTTGCTACAATGTAAAGTGAGTGTAAATTTTCTGTTCCCTCAAAATAACTCAACACACAGCCATTAATGTCTACCAGGGTGTTGTCACTTGAAAAAAATAATAAAATATTTACAAAAATGTGAGGGGTGTACTCACTTTTGTGAGATACTGTATATCTGTACAGTACACATTTTTAAAATTATGGGCAAAAAATGTTAGTTCTAGGTGAGCATCTGGTTTCTGGTATGTCTTAAAAACCTAATCTCCCTGCAATAATTACAGACCGCTTCTATTCATCCAGAAGGTTTGGGTTTTCCTGCCCACCACCTTTGTGTGTCTCAGCATCACTTTATTCTTTCTCTGTAATAAAAAAAAATAAATCCACCTAGTGGACCAAATTATAAAGAAGGTCTATCTCAAGCCATACCACTGCTTAAAAAATACTACACATTTATAAGGCATAAAAATGTGCTTTCAAAATAAGTTTTCATTTGCTTCAGGTCTCCAAAGCACACAAAGCTCCAAAAAAAAAAAAAAAAAAAAAAGTGCAGGAAGTAGAGCCCGGTCATGTGACTTCTCAAGTCAAGTGTCCACCCTCTTCTACAATGATAGATGTTCACTGCATTAAGCAGACAACACTCCATGGGACCAGTCTTCGTGGAACGCTAGGGTTCTTCCATAGGTTTATGGTATTCCTCTAGCAGTGAGCAATTTCTGACTCTGGGATAAGTAATCACTGATGACCTTTAAGCCATCAAAGGGGTAAACTGTTAGCCCAAAAGGGGATACTGTTCCCAATCAATCTAAAAAGGCCCTTTTCCAATCACCACCTATACACCTATCTAAGAAGACCCATCTCTACTGACCACCTATACACCTACAGTATATAAGAAGTTACTACACCTATCTAAGAAGGACCTTCTCCACTGACCACCTAGACACCTATATAAGAAAGCCCTTCTCCACTGACCACCAATACATCAATGTAAGAAGGCCCCTCTCCAATGACCACCCATACAAGAAGACACTGTTCTACTGACCACCTATACAAGAAAGACCTTCTCCATTGACCACCTACACACCTATGTAGGAAGGCTTTACAACTAAGAAAGCCCTTCTCAAATGACCACTTATACACCTATATAAGAAAGCCCTTCTCCATTGACCACCAATGTATCTACAGTATATAAGAAGGTCCTTCTCCACTAACCACCTATACACCTATGTAAGAAGACTCTACACCTAAGAAGGCCCTTCTCCAATGACCACCTATACACTTATCTAAGAAGGCGCTTCTCAACTGACCACCCATACAAGAAGGCGCTGCTCCACTCACCACCTACTGTATACACTTATACAAGAAAGCCCTTCTCCATTGACCACCTTTATTCCTATATAAGAAGGCTCGTCTCCACTAACCACTTTTACACCTATATAAGAAGGCCCTTGTCCACTGACCACCTATACAAGAAGGCCCCTGTCCACTGACCACCTATATAAGCAGGCCATTCTCCACTGACCAACTAATACAAGGAGGCCCTGTTCCACCGACCACCTTTACGTGTACAGTGAGGGAAATAAGTATTTAATCCTCTGCTGATTTTCTACATTTTAATGGTAGGTTTATTTTTACAGTGAGAAACAGAATAACAACAAAAATATCCAGAAAAACGCATTTCAAAAAAGTTATAAATTGATTTGCATTTTAATGAGTGAAATAAGTATTTACATAGTTACATAGTTAGTCAGGTTGAAAAAAGACACAAGTTCATCCAGTTCAACCTTAAAAACAAATAAATAAAATAAAAAATAATCCTACAATCCAATATACCCAATGTTATGCCCCCAATTGATCCAGAGGAAGGCGAAAAAACCCCCAGCAAAGCATGCTTCAATTTGCTACAGCAGGGGAAAAAATTCATTCCTGATCCCCCAAGAGGCAATCAGATTTTCCCTGGATCAACTTTACCTATAAATGTTAGTACCCAGTTATATTATGTACATTCAGGAAAGTATCCAGGCCTTTCTTAAAGCAATCTACTGAGCTGGCCAGAATCACCTCTGGCGGGAGTCTATTCCACATTTTCACAGCTCTTACTGTGAAGAAACCTTTCCGTATTTGAAGATGAAATCTCTTTTCCTCTAGACGTAAAGAGTGCCCCTGTGTCGTCTGGGTTGACCGTACAGAGAATAACTCAACACCAAGTTCACTATATGGACCCCTTATATATTTGAACATGTTGATCATATCCCCCCTTATTCTCTTCTTCTCAAGAGTGAATAAATTTAGTTCCTCTAATCTTTCCTCATAGCTGAGCTCCTCCATGCCTCTTATTAGTTTGGTTGCCCTTCTCTGCACTTTCTCCAGTTCCCCGATATCCTTTTTGAGAACTGGTGCCCAAAACGGAACTGCATATTCCAGGTGAGGTCTTACTAATGATTTGAACAGGGGCAAAATTATATCTCTCTCTCTGGAGTCCATACCTCTCTTAATACAAGAAAGGACTTTGCTCGCTTTGGAAACAGCAGCTTGGCATTGCATGTTGTTATTGAGCTTATGATCTACCAAAACCCCCAGATCCTTCTCCACTATGGATTCCCCCAGTTGTACTCCCCCTAGCATGTATGATGCATGCATATTCTTAGCCCCCAAGTGCATAACTTTACATTTATCAACATTAAACCTCATCTGCCACATAGTCGCCCAATTAGACAGTGTATTGAGGTCGGCTTGTAAATTGGAGACATCCTGTAAGGAGGTTATTCCACTGCATAGTTTGGTGTCATCTGCAAAGACAGAAATATTACTTTTGTTCCTAGACCCAATATCATTTATAAAGATGTTAAAAAGCAAGGGTCCAGTATCTTCCCAGCTATAGAAGTTAAGCTAACAGGTCTATAGTTACTTGGCAAAGACTTTGATCCCTTTTTAAATATAGGCACCACGTTCGCCCTACGCCAATCCAGTGGGACTATTCCCGTCATTAATGAGTCCCTAAAAATTTGATACAATGGCTCTGAAATTACAGAGCTCAATTTGAACCCCTATCTATCAGCAAGATTTCTGGCTTCCAGGTGTCCTCTATACAGGATATAAAATAAAACATGGAAACCAAACCAAATAAATGATACGGTGATACCCCAGACACTCATCCACTCACCCCAACTATACCAGGAAAAAGAAAGGGTATAGTAAGAGTGACACATAAAAGAGCTCCAGAGATATAGTGTCTGAAAAAATGCAAGCCAAGTATCAAAAATTAAAGATTTATTTAAAAAAATAGGATTTTTTGTACTCACCGTAAAATCCTTTTCTCTGTAGTTGCCCGACTGACACAGCCCCGTTTTTAGACCATCGGGTTGCCTTCAGGAGAGGACTAGGCAGAACATGTTAACATGTTATAACAAAAACAGAACTTTCTAGTTCTGTCCAAGGGGCGGTCCCTTAGGTAACAACCCCCCAGCCTGCCTCCTGCAGCCTCAGTACGTCACCAAGCAGTATAACGTAAAAAATAGGAGGGGAGGGTGCTTTGTCAGTCGGTGAACTACAGAGAAAAGGATTTTACGGTGAGTACAAAAAATCCTATTTTCCCTTACGTTCACCGTCTGACACAGCTCCTTTCTTAGACCATCGGGATTGTCCCCAAGCAGTGCCAAAACGAGGGGTGGGAAACAGCATAAAAACTTCACCCACATTGGCATGTGGGAAACAGTATAAAACTTCACCCACAAAAAATAGAGTGCTCCTCAATCTGGGAGTCACTACCTTACAAACCACCTCAAAACTTGTGGTAACAAATCCAACAGTGCATTAAGCTTAAAAGTAACTGTGTTTTTCACCAAAAAAGAACAGAAAAAATTGTAAGTGCAATTGCAATTACACAGCCGCCTGCAAAGCTTGCGGCCAAAACAGGCATCAGCTGATGCACCGACATCTACCTTGTAGAATTTTGGTGTGAACAGACGACCAAGTCGTCGCTACACACTGAGCGGAAGATGCTTGATGTCGGAAGGCCCAAGCCGTTCTATTGTCCTGGTGGAGTGGGCCGTGACCGGAGAGGGGGGCACCTGCCCCTTCAAGGCGTAGGCTTGTACTACAAACTGTCTGATCCACTTGGAAATAGTGGCCGACGAGACCACCGTGCCTTTTTTCGGACCAGCCACCGAAACCAACAAGGAGTCTGACTTCTGAAAGGGAGCCGTAGCAGACAAATATACCCTCAGAGTCCGGACCACGTCCAGGGAAAGGAGGCCCACCTCTTTAGGATGTGTCGGTTTAGAACACAGAGATGGTAACACAATGTCTTCATTGATGTGGAACGCCGAAACCACCTTCGGTAGAAAAGAAGGTTGCGGATGCAACACCACCTTATCCTTATAGATAACCAGATAGGGCGACTTGCAAGACAAGGCCGCCAGTTCCGAAACCCTCCTGGCCGATGTAACGGCCACTAGAAAGACTACTTTCTGGAAAGAGTCAACAAGGGAATTTCCAGAACCCTCCTGGCCAATGTAACAGGCACTAGTAAAACCACTTTCTGGGAAAGAGTCAACAGAGGGATCTCTGATATTTTCAAATGGCGGTTTTTGAAACGCCGATAACACCAGGATCAGATCCACGGGGTAACGGTGGACGCACCGGAGGAACTACATGTCGGACCCCTTGAACAAAAGTGCTCACTAGAAAGTGAGACGCCAGGAGTCGCTGACAAAAAACAGCCTAGGCTGACATTTGTCCCTTAATGGTGCTTAAACCAAATTCTGGTCTACTCCTCGCTGTAGAAATAGCAGGATCCTGGAAACTGAATAGGTGCACGGATGTCATCCTGTCTCCGTACACATAGAGATGTATGTCTTCCAGGTACGATGGTATATCTTCTGAGAAGAAGAATTCTGTGCTCTCAACATAGTCAAGATCACCGAGTCCAACAGGTCTCGGTACCTTAGCATCTGGCTCACAGCAGCCATACCGTTAAAACTAGCTCTGGTAAAAACAAGATGGAAAATCAGACCTTGACACAGAAGGTCCTCTTGCAACGGCAGTCAGCAGGGAGTCTTCACAACCAGGCGTACTAGTTCGGCGCTCAGAGACGCCAAGACCAATCCGGGATATTAATCTTACTGGAACCCCCTTGGCTTTCACTCTGCGAAGCAGACGTGGTAGTAGCTTTTTCAGAGCAAAGTCGTAGATCAGCCAGTACTGATCCCATGGAGCCACCAGCGCGATTGACAGGTCCGTCTAAGGATCTCTTATCCTGGATATGATCTCGGCCCTTCCCGATTGAGACGGGAGCCAGGAGATCCACGTCTGGTGTGGCCCACCGCAGGCACATAGCCTGAACATGTCTGGATGCAATGCCCATTCTCCTGGGCCCATCATCTGGCGACTTAGGTAGTCAGCCTGCCAGTTTCTTCCTCCCGGATGTAATGGCCAACAAGGCCGGTACCTGCCGCTCTGTCCACTAAAGGATGTGAGCGACCTCACGTGCTGCAGCCGAGCTACTTGTTCCTCCTTGATGGTTGACATATGCCACCGCCGTGGCATTGTCTGACTGGATCCTAATCGTACACCCTCGTAGTCTCATTGACTATGTGGAGAGGCAAGCCTGATTGCTCGGAGTCCAAGCACATTGATCGGCAACTTGGGTTCCTCACCCAACCAGAGACCCTGGGTCGACTGTACTCCCAGTACTCCACCCCAGCTGGTCAGGCTGGAGTTTGTTATGATGACGGGCGAATGTAGAGGTAGGAACAATTTCCCGGACTGAAGTACCGGGGACCTCAGCCACCAGAACAAGGAGCCCCTGACTGACTGGCTCACCCGGATCTGCGATCCAGGGATAATGGAGATACGTCCCATTGTGTCAATATCACCTTCTGCGAGACTCTGGTGGAAAGTGGGCATGAAGTACCATCTCGAAGGAGATCACAATGAGGAGGGCTTCGTGCCGGAGCAATGCAGGGGGCTCGCGTGGCAGGCGGGCCAGGGGGGGTGCCCGGGCTCGGGGCTTCCAGACTTTCCGAGCCCTCTCTGTCCCCCCCAGGTAAGGGTGGCGGGGCCCGTGTGGTACTTGGCTTGACCTGCCAGTGGAGGGGGGTTCCCCCTGGGGCCAGAGGGGAGGGCCGCCTGAAGCGCTCTCTCCCCCCACGACTCCCGGGGTTCCCCCTCCCGCAGACACACTTCTCTGGATCCCGCGGGCATCGGGTGGGGAGCCGGGAAGCCTCAAGCTCCGTGGCCTGGTGCCTCCATCTCCCCTCGCACCCACAGTGGCCTCCGAGATCAGATGAGATCGGGTGCTTCCAGGGCAGAGTGCCGTAGATTTTGTGGGAATTTCAGAGACTTGGTTCAACAGCTCTCATGATTGACTGGGAACCATTCAAGAGAATTCCCTTTATCGCAGGGATAGAGAGGGTAAAAAAAAGGGGGTATGCCTGTATATTAAGAATAATGTACAAGTGAATGTGAGAGATGACATCGCTAAGAGCTAGGGAGGAGGTGCAAACCTTATGGGTAGAACTCCAAAGGGATGAAACTAAGGGGAAAGTAATACTGGGAGTATGCTATAGGCCCCCTCATAAGGGAGAGGAGGGGGAGAGGGACCTCCTATCACAATTTGGATTAGCGGCAAGGATGGGAAGTGTCATCATAATTAGAGGTCGACCGATATATCGGCCGGCCGATATATCGGCCGATATTTGCCGTTTTTTAAACAATCGGCATCGGCCGATTGTGCTGATAAAAAGCCGTTTTAGAACTACAGCGGGACTTTGAAATGACTTCTGTAATAGAAGTCAGTGTAAGTTGCCATAGAAACGTCTTCCTCCTCTCTGGGCAGCCTGCCAAGAAAAGAACAGAAAGATACAATGTTTACACTTGAATGAATAAAGTCATCTCTGTGTGTAGAAGTTCTCAGTTTAACCATTTAAAGACTAAATCTTTTCTGACACTTGTTGCTTACAAGTAAAAATCCTGTATTTTCTGCCAGAAAATCACTTAGACCCCCCCCAAAAATTATATATATATTTTTTTAGCAGAGATCCTAGGGAATAAAATAGCGGTTGTTGCAATATTTTATGTCACACAGCATTTGCACAGAGGTCTTTCAAATGCATTTTTTCGGGAAAAAAATACACTATTTAAAAAATAAAAATAAAATAAAAACAGTAAAGTTAGCGGAATTTTTTTTTTTCGTCCAAAAGTTTTGACTACCTGTTTTTATTTAATATTTAGTTTTTTTTTTTTTTTATCTAAATCATACATACAAGTAAACTGATTGGAGGTTTGTTTTGTTTAATAAATGTTTAAATGTAAGATATTTTCTGTATCACTTATGAAGGCTGCTTTCACACTGGAGCGGGCAGGCGTTGATGGTAAAACGCAAGTTTTAGCGGCTCTTTACCATCATTTTAGCGGTGCTATTTGGCTGCTAGTGGGGCACATATAACCCAGCTAGCGGCCAAGGAAGAGGTTAAATGCGCCCATGAAGCACTGCTGCCAAATCGCATTGCATGCGCTTCGGCAGTGGTGCCCATTCATATCAATGGGCAGGAGTGGTGGAGGAGCGGTATACACCACTCCAAACGTGCTGCTTGCAGGACTTTTTTTTTAAGATCCTGCCAGCGCATCGCCTCAGTGTGAAAGCACTCTGTCTTTCACACAGACTGCAGGGGAGCCATTTTGCAGGCACTTTACAGGCGCTATTTTTAGCCCAAAAGCGCCTGAAAAACGCCCCAGTGGGAAAGGTGTGTTAGATCAAGGGGGATTAAAAAAAAAAATAATAAAAAAGGAAAAAAATAAATAAATAAAATAAAATCGGCCTAACATATTGGCCCAAAAAAATCGGCATCATATATCGGCTATCGGCCGCCATGATTTCTAAATATCGGCATCGGTCGACCTCTAATCATAATTGGGGATTTTAATTATTCAGACATAGAATGGGCGGAAAGGAACCACACATTCGTCAAAGGCTCGCCAGTTCCTAAATGTCTTGCAGGACAATTTCATGGGTCAGATGGTAAACGCACCAACTAGAAACAAAGCGTTACTAGACCTACTGATTACCAATAATACAGACTTGATCATGGATGTGGAAATATGGGGCAATTTGGGAAAAAGCAATGACATTTCAATTAGCTTCAGTATAGATCACACAAATAGGGGAATACAAAGGCACTGAATTTCAAAAGAGCCAACTTCCCTAAACTACGAACCTTGCTAGAAGATATTAATTGGGATAAAATCTTAGGAACAAAGAACACAGAGGAGAGATGGGTTTGCTTTAAGAGCATATTAAATAAGAGCATTAGCCAGTGCATCCCATTGAGAAATAAATTTAAAAGAGCGAAAAAAAGTCCTGGGTAGATCCAATGTAAAAATGCATATAAAAGCAAAGGCCTTCAAAAAATGCAAGGCCGAGGAATCATTATTAGCATTCAAACATGACAAGAATGCAACAAAAAATGTAGGGGTGCAATTAGGGTGGGTAAGATAGAACACAAAAGACACATAGGAGGAGAGCAAAAAAACAAGAAATTCTTTAAGTATATAAACAGTAAAAGAGGGAGGCCAGACCATATTGGCCCCATAAAGAATGAGGAAGGGAATCTGGTTACAAAGGATGGTGAGATGGCGAAGGTATAGAATTTATTCTTCTCCTCATTCTTCACGAGGGAATCGGGGGGCTTCAGTAACCAAAACTGCAGTGTTTATTCTCACGACACATCACAGGAAGCAAGGCCATGGCTAACAGAAGATAATTAGGATTAGACTTGAAAAATGTAACATTAATAAGTCATTGGGACCAGATGGCTCACACCTGAGGGTCCTTAGTGAACTCAGTCAAGTAATTGCCAGACCATTGTTCCTAATTTTTACATTCCAGTCCACTGACTGGAATGGTACCAGCTGATTGAAGAAAAGCCAATGTAGCACCAATATTTAAAAAAGGGCCAAAATACATCCCAGGGAATTACAGACCAGTTAGCCTCACATCAATAGTATGCAAGCTCTTGGAGGGGAAGATACAAGATTTTAGTAATGAAAGCTGTATAATTTGTAGTAATCAGCATGGATTCATGAAGAATCGTTCTTGCCTGTAGACATGGTGTATCTGGATTTTTCAAAAGCATTTGACACAGTTCCCCATAAACGTTTACGGTACATGGATTGAATACTGGCTATAAGGGCAGTGATAAATGGGGTAGTGATAAATGGGGAGTACTCAGAATGGTCAGAGGTGGAAAGTGGGGTCCCCAGGGTTCTGTCCTGGGACCAATCCTATTTAATTTGTTCATAAATTACCTGGAGGATGGGTTAAACAGTTCAATCCCTGTATTTGCGAACGATACTAAACTAAGCATGGTAATAACTTCTCCACAGAATGTGGAAACCTTGCAAGTAGATCTGAACAAATTAATAGGCGAATGAGGTTTAATGTGGAAAAGTGTAAAATAATGCATTTGGGTGGCAAAAATATGAATGCAACCTACTTACTGGGGGGAGGGGGCCTCTGGGGGAATCAAGGAATTTAAAAGGACCTGGGGGTCCTAGTAGATGATAGGCTCAGCAATGGCATGCTGCTGCTAACAAAGCAAACAGAATATTGGCATGCATTAAATAGGGGATTAACTCAAGAGATAAAGCGATAATTCTCCCACTCTACCAGATTCTGGTCTGACCTCACCTGGAGTATACTGTCCAGTTCTGGGCACCAGACCTCAGGAAGGATGTGCTGGAAATGGAGCGAGTACAGAAAAGGGCAACAAAACTAATAAAGGGTCTGGAGTAGGGCTGCAACTAACGATTATTTTCATAATCGATTAGTTGGCCGATTATTGTTTTGATTAATCGATTAATCAGTTAATAACCTTAAAAAAAAAGCGTGGTGTATAATTTAGTTAACATGTAAAGTTTAAAAAAAAGGCAATTTATTCTTAAATATCTCTATATGCAGTGGTGAATATAAATAACCAACTATATGGTTAAGGAGCAAAATATCGAATCCACTCTGAGAATAACAGAGATATACTGTATATATTAGAGGGGATATACTGTATATACCATTAGAGGAGAGATATACTGTATAAGGAATTAGAGGAGAGATGTACTGTATATACCATTAGAGGAGAAATATACTGTATATACCATTGTTACCGGCCGATTAATCGATTATGAAAATAGTAATCGATTAATTTCATAATTGATTAGTTGTCGATTAATCGATTCGTTGTTTTAGCTCTAGTCTGGAGGATATTAGTTATGAGGAAAGGTTACGAGCACTGAACTTATTCTCACTGGAGAAGAGACGCTTAAGAAGGGATATGATTTCAATTTACAAACGCCATACTGGTGATCCCACAATAGGAATAAAACTTTTCAGCGGAAGGGAGTTTAACAAGACACGTGGCCACTCATTAAAATTAGAAGAAAAATAGTTTAACCTTAAACTGCGTAGAAGGTTCTTTACTGTAAGAGCAAGGATGTGAAATTCCCTTCTACAGGCGGGGGTTTCAGCGGGAATCGTCGATAGTTTCAAAAAACTATTAGATAAGCATCTGAACAACCGCAACATACAGGGATATGCAATGTAATACTGACATATAATTAAACACATATGTTGGACTTGATGGACTTGTTTCCTTTTTCAACCTTGACTACTATGTAACTACTATGTAAGCTATGGTATATGGCTGAAAGGGGCACATAGAATGGGAGGCTGTGCGGGAAGCTGGATAGTTGATAATGTGGTCTCAACCCTTACACACTGATCTGAAGGGATCCAGGAGGCAGTGAATAAACTGACATCATGTATGGTCAGCCATAGAGCAAACCCAGTTCTTTACAGGAGGAGCACGAAATGCATATATTCACATCTAGTGCATAAAGTACCTTGTCCAAGTGTATGAATGGGTGCTCTGCAGGTGATGAATGTTAGTGTGCTCCACCATCAGCTGAGATAGGAGTAACCGTAATGGCCATGACAACTGAGAGATGGAAACCCCTTGTTTTTGTCTGTTTTCCGCATTCCTTGTGGCAACACACACCACGCCAAGCTCAGAGTCTCGTCACCCAGAGTGCATGGGGAGTGACTCCGTGGGGCTTGGATATGCTAGTGGATGGCCATGGATTCCCATGTTCCGCACTTCTATGCCAGAGTCCATCGCACCGTGGATCCTGGACGGTGACGCAGAGATGCATGGAGTGTCAGACGCTCGGGGGATGACGTTGAATGCTCGTATTTCATACAGTGAAACAGCTTGTGAAGTGTAGTGCTATGTGGCGAAGCATACAAAAGAAGAGGGGTACCCCAGGTAAGATTGCCCAGGGAGAAAGTGGCTACTGAGGCAGCAAGGGGCAATAATAAAGGCTGATAAAACGTTACAAAACAGTTTATTCAGTTCAAAGTTGAGAGATAAAAAGATATACTCAGTATACTGAAAAATTTTGATGACATCTTCACCGGTATCGATTAATAGGATCCCACACTACTAAAGTGGAGTGTGGTACACAGACAATGGACATAGAGACACATAAAAAAGATTACATACAAATAACAAGAAGAAGTCCGGATGCCAAATCCCCATACACACAGGGATTGTCGGCGGGAAATCCCGCTTGCTGGGTTAGGAAAAATGTGTGTATGGCCCCAAAGGATGGAAAAGAAATAAAATTATGGAAGTCGTGCTATGTTCAATGAAAAAGGCAGCTGTTACTAGGATGTGTGAGGTGAAGTTACACACTATAAAACGAGTGTATGGAGCGTCTATGTCCACATATGCCAGTATTATGTTCACTAGAGTCAGTGAAGGGTGAGTGGAGTTTGCTCCTATCAGTTAATAAGTCCTAGGGTCTGAAACTCCTATTCTGAAGTCTGCAGTCACCACATTGAGAATGCACAAATGCTGCTGCTTAGAAATCCACTGGCTGCTGTTTCTAAGGAGCAAAAATGAGCTGAAGATTCAAGTTACCAAATGTCAGCCTTAAAACCCTAATTAGTTGGAGAGGAGTGGGACAAAATCCCTCCTGAAACCTGGTGGCCAACTACAAGAAACCTCTGACCTCTGTGATTGCCAACAAGGGTTTTGCCACCAATTACTTGTCATATTTGGCAAAGGGGGTCAAATACTTATTTCACTCATTAAAATTCAAATCAATTTCTAACTTTTTTGAATGCGTTTTTCTGGATTTTTTTGTTGTTATTCTGTCTCTTAAGCCCCATACACACTATCAGATTATCTGCTGAGTTTTTCCTTCAGATTTACCAAAACCATGTAGTTGAAGCGCCTGCCTGATTGCATACACATTGAAACTCCTAAGGTTTGTCCTCATATTATATGGTTTTGGTAAATCTGAAGGAAAAAGTTAGCAGATAATCTGATAGTGTGTATGGGGCTTTACTGTTAAAATAAACCTACCATTAAAATTATAGACTGATCATTTCTTTTTCAGTGGGCAAACGTACAAAATCACCAGGGGATCAAAATACTTTTTTCCCTCACTGTATATAAGATGGTCCTTTTCTACTGACCACCTATACAAGTATATAAGATGGTTCTTCACCACTGACCACCAATATAAGGGAGATTTTCACAGACCACCAATCATATAAGTTTCTTCTCTTCAGACCCCCCAATGTAAGGGGGGAGATTTTCCACTAACTGCCAAAGCAAGCCGGAATTTCTTCATTGATCACCATAAGAAGGGATGCTACAGTTTTAACTGTTTGCATTTATTTTCTGTCCATTATTATTATTTGTTTCAATTCAATATTATTACTGAAAAGAATTCTGTGGTATAGAGCAGCCAGGTGTATTAAATATTCTAATGTGTCACATTCTTATATATATATATATATATATATATATATATATATATAAAATCTTTATTTGTATATGTAGTTTGAATGAAAAAGCAACACAATTTGAAAATAAACATAGAGAAAGCATGAAAAGTGTAAACCAGCTCAAATAAGCAGTTATCATGGTATATACATCATGAGGTCCGATTGACAGTCCGACATGGAGGGTGCCGAAGCATGGAAAACAACATAACCAATATTTTAGCATATGAACGATAGCAATAATATACTGTTCATCAATATGTCTCTACAGCAACTGTGACCCAAAGAAAGGTGAGTAGAAAATTCTGGACAGCCGCACTCCGAATGACATTTCTCGTGCCTTTATTAGAACATCAGGATCACACTGTACATGTCACCTTGATTAGCTATATACATTAGCCGGAACCTGGGGCTCTTCATTTCCTAGAGGAAAAACCTTTTTGTTTCAGCAGACCTACCTGGAGCGGTGGTAACCCCATATCTTTAACTGTGACCCAATATTAGCCATTGAACATTAGAAACAATAGCCAAGTGAGCAGGCATAGACAAAGTAGGGGCGGGAAGTGAGGGGGGAGAGGGAATGGAGAATAAGGAAGAGGAACAAGAATACCAGAGGTAGAACTCCATCATAACAGTGGTTGTATCTTACATCACAAAAGAATAAAAGAAGATTCATTGGGTCAGATCAGGGCATCTCTAACAGTGGAACTCTCTCAAAGTTCAAATACCCTCCGGTTGTGGGTCCGGCGAGGTTTTGACAGTATAGTGAATCCATATGGCCCAGCTACAATAGAATTGATCATAGCGGCTTTTGCATGTCACATCCATTCCTCCGCTGCCATTATGTCGTTCACCAGGCGGATCCAATCCACTTGGTTAGAAATTTGGGTCTTCTCCACAATACTGGAATCAATTGTCTAGCCACATTTAGAAGGTGGGGGTAACACCAACTTGCGATAATGGCTAAGGGGGACATTGGGGACATGAAGCAGAAGCTCCATTGGGGAGTCAGGTAGATCTAAATATCTAAAATGGCTTTTATTTGAGATCTGATGTCTTGCCAGTAGGGTTCTAATTTGGGGCACTCCCACCAAATGTGTAGGATCATACCCTGATGTCCACACTCCCTCCGGCAAGCATCTGAAAGAGCTGATTCTAGTTCTAGCAAGGCTGGAGGGAACTCTATACCAGAGGGAAAGCAATATGAACCAATTTTCTTGCATTTTCATATCGACTGAACTAGAGAGGGTGAGGTGATATGAATGGTCAAGTTGTGTCTCAGTGAACACGTGTTGCAGGTCTCTCTCCCACTCTATTATATATATTGGCTTTCCTTTGAAAGATAATGCCTGCAGAATCCCGTAAAAAACTGAAATGGAATGCAGGATGGGGCCATGCAAAGCTTCTCAAAAGGAGTCGCGGAGATGGGTGCGCGAATGGCCTGTGGCAGACTGTGGGTAAAATGCTGGAGCTGCATGTAGTGCCAGTCGTCTAAAAGAAAAACGGCCATATTGAGCCCTAAGGCCATCTAACAATAACAGGCACTGCTGCTGGACAAATCTACCACACCTCCCTTCTCCATCCACCGCCCAAGTGCGCAAAAAGGAGAGATGTTCCCCTGGAGTGAACACCTCTCAGGGGACCTAGGGGTGAAACCATAAACCCAATTTATTTAAGCTATCCCATTATTGTAAGGCATGAGTAGTGGTTGGGGAGACGAGCTTGGACAACCCTCTATGTTCCCGGGGTAACCCTTTCTATTTCTTTTGAGTGTTTTAAATATCCTATTTACACTAATATACTATAATCAGTAGAAAATTTCATTATTAGCAGGGGTGCCCTCAAAACTGCCATTTATTTTAATGTTTCCTCCCTGTTAGGAAGGTTGGAAAAGGCTGCCGTAGACAATGATTTATAACTTATTTATAAAATGCTGAGTTAGTGTGGAGTAAACACTGCAGTGTTCAATATCCACTCTCTATTATAAACAGGGCCGTAAGAGAGTGGGGACCCCTCATAATGACCACAGCGGGTGTGCAGGCAGAAACACCAAAGCAAAGCTCTCCCCAATAGAGTCCCCAAGGATGTAAGAAACTATTGGAGGATTAACACTCTGGCAACGATCAAAACCCAAATATCAGTTTTGGGGGGACTAACCCTTTAAACTGCCAGTCTATATTTAAACTATGCTCTTACCTTCTTCAGTGAGTTTGGGGAGTGTTGGGAATACATTTCTGCCCGTATCCTGCAAGAAATCCAACATTTTCTAGTCCTATAGGAGAGAGTTTATAAGAGGGGAGGTTAGAAAATAACCACAGTACATTAATACATTCAGCCTATAGAAAACTGGTGAAAATAACATTAAAAGTTTTTTCCTTTAAAATAATAAACATGCCTATACTTACCAGTGTGATGGTTTTGCAGAGAGAAGCCTGATCCTCTTCCTATGGGGTCCCCCACTGGCACTCCTGGCTCCTCCTCATCCGCGAGTGCCTCCATAGGAAGCAGCTTTCTATGGTGGCACCCATGCGGGCTCACTCCCAAGCCACCTTGTCTGCCTTCAGAGCTTGCTAGGGGTTCCTAAAGAAATGTCTGCCTCTTCAATATGTAACCACTGACAACACTCTTCCCATTGACCACCATTCTATTAGGGTCACTCTCCACTGACCCACCTACACACCTATATGAGAAGGCCTTTCTCCACTGACCACCTATACACCTACAGTGCCTTGAAAAATTATTCATACCCCTTGAAATTTTCTTCATTTTGTCATGTTACAACCAAAAACTTAAATGTATTTTATTGGTATTTTATGTGATAGACCAACACAAAGTGGCACATAACTGTGAAGTGGAAGGAAAATGATAAATGTTTTTCAATTATTTTTTTTTACAAATAAACATGTGAAAAGTGTGGCATGCATTTTTATTCAGCCCCCTTTACTCTGGTACCCCTAACTAAAATCTAGTGGAACAAATTGTCTTCAGAAGTCACCTAATTAGTAAATAGTAAATGTAATTTAATCTCAGTATAAATAAATACAGTTGTTCTGTGAAGCTCTCAGAAGTTTGTTAGATAACCTTAGTGAGCAAGCAGCATCTTGAAAGCCAACAAACACATCAGACAGGTGAGGGATAAAGTTGTGGAGAAGTATAAAGCAGGGTTAGATTATAAAAAAATATACCAAGCTTTGAACATCTCACAGAGCACTGTTCAATCCATCATCCAAAAATGGAAAGAGTATGGCACAGCTGCAACCCTACCAAGACATGGCCGTCCACCTAAACTGGCAGGCCTGGCAAGTAGAGCATTAATCAGAGAAGCAGCCAAGAGGCCCATGGTAACTCTGAAGGTGCTGCAGAGATCCACAGCTCAGGTGGGAGAATCTGTCCACAGGACAACTATTAGTCGTGCTCTCCACAAATCTGGCCTTTATGGAAGAGAGACAAAAAGAAAGCCATTGTTGATAGAAAGCCATAAAAAGTCCTGTTAGCAGTTTGCAAAAAGCCATGTGGGGGACACAGCAACATGTGGAAGAAGGTGCTCTGGTCAGATGAGACCAACATTTAACTTTTTGGCTTAAAAGGAAAATGCTATGTGTAGTGGAAAACCAACACTGAACATCACCCTGAACACACCATACCCACCGTGAAACATGGTGGTGGCAGCATCATGTTGTGGGGATGCTTTTCATCAGCAGGGGCAGGAAAGCTGATGGGAAGATGGATGGAGCCAAATACAGGACAATCTTAGAAGAAAACCTGTTATGCCACGTACACACGACCAGACTTTTTGACAGCAAAGGTCTGATGGAATGAGTCCGTCGGACAATTCGATCGCGTGTGGACTCCATCGGACCTTTGCTTGCCAAAAATCCGGCGGACTTTAGAAATAGAACATGTTTTAAATTTTCCCGCTGGACTGAGAAATCCGTTCGTGTGTATGCTAGTCCGACGGACAAAAAACAACGCTAGGGCAGCTATTGGCTATGAACTTCCTTATTCTAGTTCGGTCGTACGTCATCACGTTCGAATCCATAGGGCTTTAGTGTGATTGTGTGTGTCCAAGTCCGTTCATTCAGAAAGTCCACCGGAACTCCGCCAAAAGTCCGTCAGGAAGACTGTCGGACCTAGTCCGCCCAAAAGTCCGGTCGTGTGTACGCGCATTAGAGTCTGCAAAAAACATGCGACTGAGGCGGAGGTTCACCTTCCAGCAGAACAATGACCCTAAACATACAGCCAGAGCTACAATGGGATGGTTTACATCAAAGCATATTCATGTTGTAGAATGGCCCCAAGTCCAGACCTAAATCCAATTAAGACTCTATAGCAAAACTTGAAAATTGCTGTTCACAGACACTTTCCATCCAATCTGACAGCTTGAGCTATTTTGCAAAGAAGAATGGGCAAAAATGTACCTCTCTAGATATGCAAAGCTAGTAGAGACATCCCCAAAAACTGCAGAGAAAGGCGGTTCTACAAAGTATTGACTCGGGGGGGGGGCTGAATACAAATGCACGCCACACTTTTCACATTTTTTTTTTTTTAAATGTTGAAAACCATTTATCATTTTCCTTCCACTTCACAATTATGTGCCACTTAGTGTTGGTCTATCACATAAAATCCCAATAAAATACATTTACGTTTTTGGTTGTAACATGACAAAATGTGGAAAATTTCAAGGGGTATGAATACTTTTTCAAGGCACTGTATATAAGAAGGCCCTTCTTCACTGACCACCAAAGTAAGGGAGCATTTCTACTGATCACCAATCGAGCATGTCTCTATTCTTCTGACCACCAGTGTAAGGGGGCACAACACTGCCCACCAATGTAAGGAAGGGGGCGCTATTCCACTGACCACCAATCAAAGAAGTTTTGTCTCTTCTAACCACCAGTGTAAGGGGGCACAACACTGCCCACCAATATAAGGGGACACTTGTCCACCAAGCAGAGAAGTCTTTCCTCAACTGATCACCAATGTAAGGGGGTCCTTCTCCACCCAACATCAAAGCAAACTGGCATTTCTTCACTGATCACCATGAGAGAAAGTGCTACAATTTCAACAGTCTGCATTTATTTTATGGCCATTAATACTATTTATTTAATTTAAAAATGATTACTGAAAATGATTTAGGAGTATAGAGCAAGCCTGCCCCTGCTCCCCTTTCTCCCCCATCTGGGACAGGCTACAAAGTTAAAAGTGCATTTAATGTAAAACTAACACATCTACTACTAAGGTGTAGGTGCCTGTGGTTAAAGGATAAAAACTCTAATGCCGTGTACACACGGCCCGACTTTTCGTCAGCAAAGGTCTGACGGAACTAATCCATCGGACAATTCGACCGTGTGTGGGCTTCATTGGATCTTTGCTGTCGAAAAATCAGACAGACTTTAGATTTAGAACATGTTTCAAATCATTCTGAGGGACTGGAGTCCGGTCGAAAAATCAGTTTGTCTGTATGCTGCTCCGTCGGACGAAAACCAACGCTAGGGCAGCTATTGGCTACTGGTTATGAACTTCCTTATTCTAGTCCCGTTGTGCCTCATCACGGTCGAATCCGTCGGACTTTGGTGTGATTGTGTGTAGGCAAGTCCGTTTGGGCAGAACTCCATCGAAAAGTCCTTCAGAGTTCAGCCCGACGAAAAGTCCGGCCGCGTGTACACGGCATAATGGGCCGCACACATGATAGGATTTTCCGACAACAAATGTTCGATGGGAGCTTGTTGTCGGAAATTCCAATGCACAAAGTTCCACGCATGCTCGGAATCAAGCAGAAGAGCCGCACTGGCTATTGAACTTCATTTTTCTCGGCTCGTCGAGCGTGTTTTACATCACCGCATTCTTGACAGTCGGAATTTCTGACAACATTTGTGTGACCGTGTGTATGCAAGACAAGTTTGAGTCAACATCCGTCTGAAAAAAATCCACGGTTTTGTTGTCGGAATGTGCGATCAATGTCCGATCGTGTGTACATAGCATTACAATGAACTTCTCTTATTTGCTCCCTTTTGGTATGTTATGCCGCGTACACACGACCGGACTTTCCGGCAGACTAGGTCCGACAGTCTTTCCGACTGACTTTTAGCGGAGTTCCGACGGACTTGGCCACACACAATCACACCAAAGTCCAAAGGATTTGAACGTGATGACGTACGACTGGACTAGAATGGGGAAGTTCATAGCCAGTAGCCAATAGCTGCCCTAGCGTCTGTTTTCGTCCGTCGGACCAGCATACAGACGAAAAGATTTCTCGATAGAAACTGGTTCCGGTGCAGTTCCGGCGGAAAGATTTGAAACATGTTTTATTTCTAAAGTCCGTCTGATTTTTAGACAGCAAAGGTCCGATGAAGCCCACGCACAATCAAATTATCCGGCGGATTCATTCCGTCGGGCCTTTGCTGCCAAAAAGTCCGGTCGTGTGTACATGGCATTACTTGTACCATTGGACCTGTTTTGTTCTGTTCGCAAAAAAAAAAATAGCACTTATCTTGACAGAAATCTTGCGATTTTCTTGGGCTTTCTGTCTCTGCTGTTTGTTATCAGTTATATTGCTCCCACATCAAAGGCCCCATTCACACTTGTATGACTTGTCATGCGACTTTAGACCCCGAAGTAAAGTAATTCCTGCACTACTTTGGTCCCCCACTCAATAGTAACTCCCAGCTTTGCTAGTCCTCTGGCACTACTTTGGTCTAACCTTCACACGACTTCAATGTGAACCCTCAAAAGTCGCACCTGCATGATCTACATGTGACTTGTGTGTGACTTTGTAGAGCAAAAGTGATCACATTGGTCAAAGCAATAAGAGCTGCAACAAAGTCATACTCATCCAAAGTCGCATCAAAGTTACACAGTTAAACACTTCTGGACTGCCGCACGCCAATATACGTCTTGAGTTTGAAGAGGAATATCGTTGTTATGGCAGCAGCTAGCTGCCGTAACTCTGGTATCTTCTTCTTTGGCCGGTGGTCTGCTTTCTGATAAGAGTGGTCTCTGTGGCGGATTCGCTGCAAGATCACTTTTATCGGCGGCGGGAGAGGGCAACCCCCTCCCGCCGCGCTCCGGTGCCCTCCGCCACTTACCGCAACTGTGGGAGGCAATCGGATCTTAACCCTTGCTGGGCATGGAGACGAGTGAGGGGAAGATGGCCCCCACCCATCTCCATAACAATGCAGGATGGAAGCGACGTCAAAACATCACTTTAACCCATAGCTCTTAAAAGTGACTTTTTTTTTTAAATGACAATTAAAAAAAAAAAAAAGTATTATTATTTTAGTGTAAATATGAGATCTGTAGTATTTTTTAGCTCAGATCTCATATTCAAGAGTACCTGTCGTGATTTTTTTTATATTACAAGGGATGTTTACATTCCTTGTAATAGGAATAAAAGTGACACAATTTTTTATTTTTATTTTTTTAAACAGTGTAAAAATAAAAAATAAAAGGTAAGATAGTTAAGATTTTTTTTTTTTTTTTTTTAAAGGCGCCCTGTCCTGCCGAGCTCACGTGAAGAAGCAAACGCATACGTGAGTAGCACCCGCATATGAAAACGGTGTTCAAACCACACATGTGAGGTATCACCATGATCGGTAGAGCGAGAGCAATAATTCTATCACTAGACCTCTTCTGTAACTCAAAACATGCAACCTGTAGAGTTTTTTTAAACATCGCCTATGGAGATTTTTAAGGATAAAAGTTTATCGCCATTCCACGAGCGGACGCAATTTTGAAGCGTGACATGTTGGGTATCAATTTACTTGGCGTAACATTATCTTTCACAATATAAAACAAATTGGGCTAACTTTACTGTTGTCTTATTTTTTAATTTAAAAAAAAGTGTATTTTCTCCAAAAAAAGTGCGCTTGTAATGCCCCGTACACACATTCCGATTATCGTAAGACAGATCGTTCACATTTTGTTGCATGCAACTAAGATCGAATACAACGTACGATGGCGTACGATTCTGGAAAAATCTTTTGCCGTGCGTAGCTACGTATTTTAAATGATGTCAAATACGTGTGACCCATGTCCTTCTGGTTTATTTTCGTGTTTCCGAGCATGCGTGGTGTTTGTCGAATGACTTTTATCGCACATATACTGTACTGATTACACGATTGACGTACGACAGTGTGTCATCCGACCGAAGTTTTCCTGTATGTCCCTTTGGATTTGGTTGGACGAACTGTCGTGATCGGCTGTTGAAAGCTGCGAACTAACGATCAGATTATCGAACGATCTGTCCGAAAGCGACTTTTGTGGTCCGAATCGGAACATGTGTATGGGGCATTAGACCGCTGTGCAAATATGGTGTGACAGAAAGTATTGCAACGACCGCCATTTTATTCTCTAGGGTGTTAGCAAAAAAAATGTATAATGTTTGGGGGTTCTAAGTAATTTTCTAGCAAAAAAAAAAAAATGTTTTTCACTTGTAAACAACAAATCTCAAAAAGAGGCTCGGCCCTTAAATGTATTTAAGACGCAATAGAAATCACACGATTTTTAAGTCTGCAGTATATAGCTGCAATATATTACATTGTTCTTGGGTTATATTCACTTCCAGGGAGCTGTCAGGGTAAAAATGCTTAGAGCAACTTTTGTTTTCTAAAACAAAGACTCGACTTAAAAACAAAACGTGGTTAATTGGTAGCTATAGAGCTGTAGGGGACTCTGCTTTGCACATTGCTCCTTGCCTTCGAGCAGCAAGCCTTAGGGCCGGTTCACACAGCGAGGCGCGGCGAGGCGTCTCCGACTTGCCTCGCCGCGACCTGCGGGGATCTCAGCGGCGACTTGCAGAGGACTTCTGTATAGAAGTCAATGCAAGTCGCCCCCGAAGTCGCCCAGAAGTAGTACAGGAACCTTTTTTCTGAGTCGGAGCGACTCGAGTCGCTCCTCTCAGAACGGTTCCATAGTACTGAACGGGGGCGACTTGCGGGAGCGAGGCGAGGCGAGCCGTGTCGCCTCGCATCGCATCGCTGTGTGAACCGGCCCTTACGTCAATTGTTTTATTTACATAGTAACGCAGGCGTTTGATGTATGCTTTACACCCATTAGCACACTTGAAAGTTCTGCGAAGGTGGGTTAGGACCTTTTAAGATTTTAGCCCTGTTCACATCTGAGCGACTGAGAAGCGTTTTTTTTTTCGGGTTGCGCTAAAAAATGCGCCAAAACACATAATGAGGTTGATTTGCTAGAGGCAAATCCACTGTGCACTACAAGTATACTTGGAAGTGCAATCGCTGTAGATGTGCAGGGTAGATCTGAAATAAGGGGAAGCTCTGTTGATTTCTATCATCCAATCATGTGCGAGCAAAATGCTGTTTTTTTTTTTTTTCCTGCATGTCCCCCTTGGATCTGCAGTGACTGTGCTTCCAAGTGCACTTGCAGTGCACAGTGGATTTGCCTTTAGTAAATAAACCCCAATGTGCGTTAGGGTGTCGTTCATTGATAATCGCACCCCAAACGCTCTAAAGAAACTGGCGTCTTGTCACAAAAATTAAATATATAAAAAAAAAAGGCCAAAGTCAGCTCCGAATAAAAGGTACAGGAGCGACTCTGGCAGGTTTCTGGAGCGTGGAGGCTGCCCTACAGGTTGCGCAAAAGTAAAAACCCCACAGGAAAAACACTATGCTCTCACATCGCTCACATGTGAACGGGCCTTAGACCCTTTTACGCAATAGGCTGAAGAACTAGATGCTGTACCTGTGTCTCACAGTGCACTAAGGGCTCTTTTTAACTTGCTTTGACTTTAACATACATTAAAGCGCCTACCGCTTAAACATTCTTTTTTGATGCTTTGGTGATGCTTTTTTGAAGTTTTAATGAAGCTTGGCAAATGTCCTGTGTGTGTTGATATTCTATTTGTTTTAAAGGGGGTCCCAGTAGAACCTCAGCTCTTTAGTACCTGGCTGGGTGGGTGGGGGGCACAGGCCGCCCCCCCAAGAGAATTGAGCACCAGTTGCCACTGGTAGTCATCCCCAGCTCTGCTGATCCCCCGCTCAGTAGTACCTCCCAGCTCTACTGATCCCCCAGTCAGTAGTACCTCCCAGCTCTACTGATCCCCCAGTCAGTAGTACCTCCCAGCTCTACTGATCCCCCAGTCAGTAGTACCTCCCAGCTCTACTGATCCCCCAGTCAGTAGTACCTCCCAGCTCTACTGATCCCCCGCTCAGTAGTCATCCCCCAGCTCTGCTGATCCCCCGCTCAGTAGTAACCTTCAGCTCCACTGATCCCCCACTTAATAATAACCACTCCCCAAGAAAATTGAGCACTAGCCGTCACTGGTAGTACCCCCATCTCTGCTCATCCCCCACTCAGTAGTCACCCCCAGCTCTGCTGATCCCCCATTTAGTAGTCACCCCCAGCTCTGCTGACCCCCTGCTCAGTAGTACCTCCCAGGTCTGCTGATTCCCCACTCAGCAGTCACCCCCAGCTCTGCTAATCCGCCGCTCAGTAGTCACCTCCATCTCTGCTGATCCCCGCTCAGTAATAACCTCCAGCTCTGCGATATTTGCGAACTGATTTGGGGGTGTCCTTAACTTTTAACTGACTCTCCCAGCAGTTCGTATAGGGCAGTGTGAACTGCCGCCGGGAGACATGCTCTGCTCATCCCCCGCTCAGTAGTCACCCCCAGCTCTGCTCATCCCCCGCTCAATAGTACCTTCCAGCTCTGCTGATCCCCCGCTCAGAAGTACCTTCCAGCTCTGCTGATCTCCCGCTCAGCAGTCACCCCAGCTCTGCTAATCTCCCACTCAGTAGTCACCCCCAGCGTTGCTGAATCCCCACTCAGTAGTGGCCTCCAGCTCTGCTGATCCCTCGCTCAGTAGTACCTCCCAGCTCTGCTGATCCCCCGCTCAGTAGTAACCCTCAGCGTCACTGATCCCCCACTTAATAGTAACCGCTCCCCAAGAAAATTGAGCACCAGTCATCACTGGAAGTACCCCCAGCTCTGCTGATCCCCCGCTCAGTAGTCACCCTCAGCTCTGCTGATCCCCCGCTCAGCAGTCACCCCCAGCTCTGCTAATCCCACGTTCAGTAGTACCTCCCCCAAGAAAATTGAGCACCAGCCGTCGCTGGTAGTACTCCTACTTCTGCTCCTCCCCCACTCAGTAGTCTCTCCCAGCTCTGCTAATCCCCGCTCAGCAGTTACCCCAGCTCTGCTCATCTCCCTCTCAGTAGTCACCCCCAGCATTGCTGATACCCCACTCAGTAGTCACCCCCAGCTCTGCTGATCCCTCGATCAGTAGTACATCCCACCTCTGCTGATCCCCCACTCAGCAGTCACCCCCAGCTCTGCTTATCCTCCACTCAGTAGTCACCCTCATCTCTGCTGAACCCCCACTCAGTAGTCACCCCCAGCTCTACTGATCCCCCACTCAGGAGTCCCCCCAGCTCTGCTGATCCCCTGCTTAGTAGTACCTCCCAGCCCTGCCGATCCCCCACTCAGTAGTAACTCCCAGCTCGGCTGACCCCCCACTCAGTAGCAACCCTAAGTGCCACTAATCCCCCACTTAATAATAACTGCCCCCTAAGAAAATTGAGCACCAGCAGTCACTGGTAGTACCCCCAGTTCTGCTCATCCCCCGCTCAGTAGTACCTCCCAGCTCTGCTGATCCCCCACACAGTAGTAACTCTCAGCTCTGCTGATCCCTCACTCAGTAGCGCCACTGATTCCCCACTTAATAGTAAACACCCCCCAAGAAAATTGAGCACCAGCCATCACTGGTAGTACCCCCATCTCTGTTCATCCCCCACTCAGTAGTCACCCCCAGCTCTGCTAATCCGCCACTCAGTAGTCACCACCATCTCTGCTGATCCCCGCTCAGTAGTCACCCCCAGCTCTGCGATATGCAAACCGATTTGAGGGTGTTCTTAACTTTTAACTGACTCTCCCAGCAGTTCGTATAGGGCAGTATGAACTGCCGCCGGGAGACATGCGATGCGGGAACCCGCAGTGGATTCCCAGGTTTCCTGCATCACAGCAGTGTGAACCGGCTCTGAATGTGATTGTTTAATTCTGAACACAGTTATATCCCCAGTTAAAAGCACACTTATGCAACCACATTATTTTATTTTTTTATTTTTGCTTCCCCCTCCTAAAAGATTTCAGTTTGTTTTTCAATTGAGTTGTACAGTTTATAGGTCACATTAGAGGTGGAAAAAGTTCTGAAATTATTTATCTTTGTCTCATTTTTTTTACATCACAGAAACCAGACATTTTAACAGGGGTGTGTAGTCTAGAGGTCGAGGACCACTTTTGCTGAGCAGAGCCATGCACTGCTCGGAATTCGGCAAAGCCAGCAAGAATCGCCTGGAGTTCCAGCAGTATCTGGTCAGCTTTAAAGAGTATGCAAACCCAACATTGTATATTCCTGATATGTGCCTGTTGTACCATGTATTTATATGAAAAAGTCTCCTGTTCTCTTTATATTGCTTCCTTTGTGTGAAATCCCTGGTGTTCCTGCCAGTGCCTATGCTTTCCTATTAAAAACTGACCACACTAGAAATGAGAGTACAGTGTGGTCAGTTTTCTTGCTGTGCTGGGAACTCAGCCTGCTCTCCTCCAATGATTAGACTTGTCCTGATTTGTCCCTGCTGCACACCCATTCACTGGGAAGCTCAGTTTGCTGCTGTTTCTCCCCCCCCCCCCCAGCTCTTATGCAACTGAGAACAGATGATATGTGATCATTTATAAATATGGGGAAAAAAGGTATTTATAATGTTTTTTATGTCTATACACAAATGTTTTGCCTTTCATTTCTATTTTAAACTGAATGGCTTGTTTTATAAGATGATTATTTACAATCACTTTAAAAAAAAATGATTTCCTTTATTTTTCCTGGTAATTCCACCAGTAACTTCCTGTCCTAGGGTGACATCGCTCACTCACTGTACTATAGTGGTGCACCGAACTTAAAATTCTGGACCGAAACCACAAAGTCAGGACGCACTTGGCCGAAAAACTGACAGTTTTTAAAATTATATATATATATATATATATATATATATATATATATATATATATATATATATATCGTATTTGACTTTTTAGTTAACCGTTTTTGAAGCGATTTTGCGTTAAAAAAGCATCCCTTTAAATTATATGTATGTCTTCACACGGGTCCTTTGCGTTCTGTTGCCATATTTTGGTGCATATTTGGTAATTTACAAAAACGCACCTCCCCATTGAAATCGACGTAGAATTTCACATTTTTCGGTGGCCATTATCGGCACCTTTTTTCTATCTGCAAAACGCTGATAACCATTTTCGACCGATAATTTTTGGTAGCTGATATATCGGTGCATCCCCACACTGTACTGTATCTATGGAAGAGCAGCATTGTCATCCCAGGACAGGACTGGAGAACATCTCCCTCTTTCTGCCTCTCCATTACATAGATGGGAAGTGCTCTGTAGTCCAAAATGAGAGCTGATCACAAAATAACTGAAAAAAGTGCAGCAGAGTGTACAGGAAGTTATCAACTCGCTGGATTTCTGGCAGGATCAATAAGTATTTTTTTCTCTTTCACTTATCGAAAAGACATAATAGAACACTTTCAAGGGTACATTTAACTGACCAAAAGGGAGCAAATAATTGGAGTTCATTGTTAGGGCTTACAGACACTTTAAAGCAGGGATCACTAAACGGCGGATTGCGGTCTGGATCTGGACCAGGTCACTGTCCCATCCAGCCTGTCCCCCCTCGCTCCTGCCGGTTCTTCTCCCAGTCTCTGCAGCTTTCATTATCAAAGCAGAGTGGAGAGCGGGAGGCAGAAGAGTTGTGGATGGAGAGTGGGAGCTCCCGGAGTTAACTTTTCAAGCTTACTAGCTATTGATTGGTTGCTAGGATGCAGGGCGGTTCTAGCAACCAATCAGCTTGTTAATTCCGGCTGCAGCTCCCGCCCCCTGCCCAGAGCTGTCTTGCCTTCAGCTCTGTGCTGTACACCTGTGCAAAGGTGGGAGAATGAGGGGGCAGGGCTGCGGGGGGGGGGGGGTAGAACTGCAGGAGAGTGTGAAGTAGGGAGCAGAGCTGTGAATGGGCTGTGGTGAGAATTAGGCATCAAAACTGCAGAGATGTTTGAAGTGGGGGCAGAGCTGCAGGGGGGTGAAATGGGGGCAGAGCTGCAAGTGGGCTGTGGTGATAATTGGGGGGAAAAGCTGCAGGAGGATGTGAAGTGGGGAGCAGAGCTGCAGGGATGTGTGAAGTGGGGGGCAGAGTTGCAGGGATGTGTGAAGTGGGGAGCAGAGCTGCAGGGGGGGGGTGAAGTGGGGGGCAGAGTTGCAGGGGGTGTGAAGTGGGGAGCAGAGGTGCAGGGGGGTGAAATGGGGGACAGAGCTGCGAGGGGGCTGTGGTGATAATTGGGCGGGAAATGCTGCAGGAGGGTGTGAAGTAAGGAGCAGAGGTGCGGGGGGGTGAAATGGGGGTCAGAGGTGCAGGGGTGTGAAGTGGGTGGCAGAGCTGCAGGGGAGTGAAATTGGGGGCAGAGCTGCGAGTGGGCTGTGGTAATAATTGGGGGGGAAAGCTGCAGGAGGGTGTGAAGTGGGGGGCAGGGGTGTGTGAAGTGAGAAGCAGAGGTGCAGGGGGGTGAAATGGGGGGCAGAGGTGCGGAGGGTGAAATGGGGGGGCAGAGGTGCAGGGGTGTTAAGTGGGTGGCAGAGCTGCACGGGGGTGAAATGGGGGCAGAGCTGCGAGTGGGCTGTGGTAGTAATTGGGGGAAAAAGCTGCAGAAGAATGTGAAGTGGGGGGCAGAGCTGCAGGGGTGTGTAAAGTGAGGAGCAGAGGTGCAGGGGGGTGAAATGGGGGGCAGAGGTGCGGGGGGGGGAATGGGAGGCAGAAGTGCAGGGGGGTGAAATAAAGGGTAGAGCTGCGAGGGAGCTGTGGTGATGATTGGGGGGGGGGGGGGGAAGCTGCAAGAGGGTGTGAAGTGGGTGGCAGAGCTGCACGGGGGTGAAATGGGGGCAGAGATGCGAGTGGGCTGTGGTAGTAATTGGGGGAAAAAGCTGCAGGAGGATGTGAAGTGTGGGGGGCGCAGAGCTGCAAGGGTGTGTAAAGTGAGGAGCAGAGGTGCAGGGGGGGTTAAATGGGAGGCAGAGGTGCAGGGGGGTGAAATGAGGGGCAGAAGTACAGGGGGTGAAATAAGGGGTAGAGCTGCAAGGAAGCTGTGATGATGATTGGGGGGGGAGCTGCAGGAGGGTGTGAAGTGGGTGGCAGAGCTGCAGGGGGGTGAAATGGGGGCATTGCTGCGAGTAGGCTGCGGTGATAATTTAGGGGGAAAAGCTGCAGGAGGGTGTGAAGTGGGGGGGGGCAGAGCTGCAGGGGGTGTGAAGTGGGGGGCACAGCTGTTGGGGGGGTGAAATGGGGCAGAGCTGCGAGGAAGCTGTTGTGATAATTGGGGGGAAAAGCAGAGGTGCAGGGGGCGGTGTAAAGTGGTGGTGGGGGGGGGGCAGAGCTAGAGAGGAGTGGTGTGAAGTTGGGGACAGAGATGCAGGGGGGTGGGCTGTGGTGAGAAGTGGGGGGCAAAGCTGTGGGGAGCTGGGAGGGGAGAGGACACTACTGTGGGGGGGGGTGTTGTGAAGCAGGGCAGAAGACACTGCTGTGTGGGGAGGGGGGGGCAGTGCTGTGGAGAAAGGGTCATGTAAAAGGGCGCAGGATTGTGGGGGGACACAACATGAAAGGGGGCAAAGGACACTGCTGTGGGGGGAATGATGTGAAGGGGGAGATGGAGAACGCTGCTATGAAGGGGGAATTGTGATAAAAGAGGGGGGGAGGGGGCTGTGAAGGATCGGAGTCATTACACAAATATGCGGTTTGGACCTCTGCTGGAATTTAAATGATTGGACCTCTGTGAATTTTAATTCAATACCCCGATATAAATATTATTATTAATATTAGCAGTAGTAGTAATAGTCATCAAACAATAATAATAATAATAATATAAGTAATAATTATAGATAGGGATAAAATAAATGATGCTAACACTACTACTACTACCACTATTAATAATAATAATCGTTGTTAATATTATTAACCACTAGCCGACCGCCTCACGGCCGATATACATCGGCAGAAGGGCTCGTGCAGGCAAACCAACGTACCTGTACGTGGCCCTTTAAGAGGTGGCACGTGTGCGCCCGCTGCAAGCTCTTTGAGTCGGGTCATTGGTCCTGCGGACTCGATCGCCTCGGGAATACCCGCGATCGTCTCACGCAAAGGAAGAACGGGGAGATGCTAATGTAAACAAGCACCTCCCTGTTCTGCCTAGCAACAGTACACTGATCTCTGCTCCGTGTCATCGGGAGCAGAGATCAGTGATGTGTCACACACAGCCACGCCCCCCCACAGTTAGAATCACTCCCCAGGACACACTTAACCCCTACACTGCCACCTAGTGGTTAACCCCTTCCCTGGCAGTGTCATTTACACAGGAATCACTGCATTTGTATAGCACTGATCGTTGTATAAATGACAATGGTCCCAGAAATGTGTCAAAAATGTCCGATGTGTCCGCCATAATGTCGCAGTCACGATAAAAATCGCTGATCACTGCCAATACTAGTAAAAAAAAAAATTAATTAATAAAATGAATAAAAATGCCATAAAACTATCCCCTATTTTGTAGACGCTATAACGTTTGAGCAAACCAATCAATATACGCTTATTGCGATTTTTTTTCTTACCAAAAATATGTAGAAGAATACGTATCAGCCTAAACTGAGGAAAACATTTTTTTTTATATATATTTTTGGGGTGATATTTATTATAGCAAAACGTAAAAAATATTGCGGTTTTTTTTCCAAATTTTCGCTCTTTTTTTGTTTATAGCGCAAAAAAATAAAACCCGCAGAGGTGATCAAATACCACCAAAAGAAACCTCTATTTGTGGGAACAAAAGGACGTCAATTTTGTTTGGGAGCCACGTCGCATGACCGCGCAATTGTCAGTTAAAGAGACGCAGTGCCGAATCGCAAAAAGGGGCCTGGTCAGGGAGGGAGTAAAATCTTCCGGGGCTGAAGTGGTTAATATAAGAACTAATAATAATACTATAAATAATAATGCAATCAATAATATCAATAACAATCATCAAACAATAAAAAAAATATTATTATTAAGAACTAATAATAATATTATAAATAATAATGCTAATCATAATAATCACCAAACAATAACAAATTATGATACATAATAATGTTATTAACAGTCAAAACAATACTATTATTAGCAGTATTTTATTCTTTGTTTATTATTATTTGTTACTGTTATTTATATAAGAACTAATAATAACATTATTATAAATAATAATGCTAATCATAATAATAATCAAACCATAACAATTATTATTATCAATAATAATAATAATAATAATAATAATAATAATGTTATTAACAATCATAATAATACTATTATTAGTAGTATTTTATTATTTGTTTATTATTATTTGTTACTGTTATTTATATGAGAACTAATAATAATATTATTATAAATAATAATGCTAATCATAATAATAATCAAACCATAACAATTATTATTATTATTATTATTAATAATAATACGATGCATAATAATGTTATTAACCACTTCCCACCCGGCCAATGCATATATACGGCCGGGTGGGAGCCGTCTACTCCTGATAGGACGTTCAGGAACGTCATTCAGGAGTAGCGGGATCGCCCGCGCAGCGGCGCGATCCTGATGTGCTTGTGTCACCCGGACACGGCACATCTCAGATTGGCAGGAGGGCTCTGTGATTGGCCCTCCTGATCACATGACGGCCGTGTCCAATCACGGCCGTCATGTGATGTAAACAAACAGCCCGGTTGCTAGGCAATCGGCTCTCCTCTCCTCACACGGAAGTCACCGCTGAGGAGAGGAGAGCAGAACGCTGCAGCCGGCTGATGATCAGTGAGTATTGGCTGCTTTTTATAGCTTTTTACTCACTGATCATCAGTGTAGTGTAAACACACAACACACCACACAGTCCCCACATATGTCCCCAAAACACACATGTCCCCAAAACATACATGTCCCCAAATAATAAAAACACATGTCCCTAATAATAAAAACATGTCCCCCACATATGTCCCACTAAAATCACATGTCCCAATGATTATCTGCACACATATGTACGTGATCACCTGCACACATATGTACATGATCATTTGCGTACATATGTCCGTGATCACACAAACCAATTATTATACACTTAACTGAATTTTTTTTACCAAAAACATGTAGCAGAATACATTTTGGCTTAAATTTATGACAAAATTTGATTTTATTGGATTTCTTTTCAAATAGAAAAAAGAAAATATAGTTTTTTTTCCAAATTTCCGCTATTTTTGCGCTTATATCGCAAAAAAAAAAAAAACGGAGTCGTGAATAAATAACACCAAAATAAAGCTCTATTTGTGCGAACAAAATGATAACAATTTCATTTGGGTACAGTGCAGCATGACCGCGCAATTGTCACTGAAAGCGCTAGAGCGATGAAAGATGAAAATTGGGCTGGGAAGGAAGGGGGCGAAAGTGCCCTGTATTGAAGTGGTTAACAATCATAATAATACTATTAGTAGTATTTTATTATTTGTTTATTATTTGTTACTGCTATTTATATAAGAACTAATAATAATATTATTAATAATAATGCTAATCATAATAATCACCAAACAATAACAATTATTATTAATATTAATAATAATAATAATAATAATAATATGATATATAATAATGTTATTAACATAATATTATTAGTAGTAGTATATTATTATATGTATATTATTATATGTTATTATTTGTTACTGTGTGACACATAGTAACAAATAATAATAGACAAATAGTAATAACATTATTATTATCATAATTATTATTTTAATCAAACAAACAATAGTAACAAACAAATAATAATAATAATAATAATAAATGATAATATACATACTGATGATAACACTTTTATTACAAATAATAATAATAACAATACTGTGATGTCACACACACACAGGGAGGATGAGGGACATTGAACACTCACACAGTTATAAATAAAGATATAAAACATTTGAATGGAGTGTTGTGTGTATGATACACGGACACCCCGGTGTCTCTCACTGACAACCTTTCCCCCAGCACGGCCCGGTTGCCCCCCCCCCCCTTTCACAGCACTCACCCGCTCGGTGACCCGGATCCGAGCAACTCAGGGACGTCTCACAGGGATGTCTCGGGAGCGCGCCGGTCACTAGGACGCGCAGACAGCCCAGAGGGTTGCTAGGCGTGACGTCGAAGCGCGTTCCCGAGCATAAGTTTGCCCGGTGCGGAGCTGCAAACTTGGGGGCGCGCAGGAAAGGGGCGTGTCCGTCGGATGCACGTGTGTCAGGAGGAGGGGGAGGAGGAATAGTATTTTGGCTACGCTGGGATGCCTGAAAAAAAGTGGAAGTGTAGTGGCCGAGAACAGCCAGAAGGGGGAGCTCACACTTTATTTCAGATCATCCTCTGGCCATGCAGCCCGATACACACAGACTGATCACATAGAGATAGAAAGTAATATATATTTTTCTCTGTATTTTTTAAAAATCAGTTTTATTAAATGAAATAGAAAACAAAATATAAGGATACTTTGCAGAAAATGTGAAATAAATGTCAGTCTCATCAGATCCTGAGCGAGCGGTGCATATTTTTGGTGATTTTCTTTCTTTACATATTTTTAAAGCGTTTTATAAGCATTCTGCAAGAGGTTTTGCACATGTATGATGCTTCCAGTGCATTGTCGGATAGTGTCCCCCGTTGGCTAGTGTCCGCTGTGTACTGTGCATGCGCAATACACAGGACAAGCAGATTCCGAAAATAGCCGAAAATGAACGGCGCCTGCGTCGTGAGTCCAGGTTCAAGCCCCACCATCCAAGTGGACATAGAACTAGAATAAAAAGAGCGAAGCGAGGCCGTGCTCGAAGCGTGGCGAAGGGCCCTCTAATATATGCAGGCCTATGTCTACTTGGATGGTGGGGCTTGCACCTCGACTGACAGCACAGGCACCGTTCATCTTCAGAGATTTTCTGAATCTGCTTCTGCTCCAGGGCGGACACTTTTAGATGGCCGGCGTTTGTTTCCTGGGCTGGGTATGGGGGGGGAGAGATCGGTTCTTCAAGCGCAAAAACGCATGTCATGCATTTGCATTGAAGTCTTTAGGGTCAAAAACACCCAATTACACACACACACGAATAAAGGCACAAATACAAAGAATGGGATTCCACACACTTAGGCCTCATACACACGGACGTTTTAAAAAACGGGCTGTAAAGCTAGTACCAACACCTGTAAAAAAAAAAAGCAGTGTTAAAAACTTGATTTTATTAGCGTTTTGATTTGGCATCAATGTGCGCTTAACGTTGTTTTTAAGCGTTAACGCTAAGGTGCGTTTAAAAAAAAAAACACATCCCTCTGGTATTTTCCACTCTCAAATTACCCACACAAACATTTTTACAGCTTCAAAACGCTGACGCTAAAAAAACGTCGGTATAGCGTTAATGCGCGTTTTTGAGCTTTTTTCGGTGTCAGCGTCAAAACAGCTCTACCGCTGGAGCCTCTGGAGGCGCTGATCCTTGTTTTTTTTTGGAACATAAAAACGACCATGCCTGTTACAGCTCAAAAACGCCATGGTGTGTATGAGCCCATTGAATAACGTGGAGTTGCCTTCTTAAGCAGCAAAAAAAGCTCAAGCCAATGTAAAAACATCCGTGTGTATGAGGCCTAAGCGTCATCAAATGTAGAGGAACCCACTGGAAATTACTTTTTTTTTATTATTATTATTTTATTTATGATATTTTAATATATATATTTTTTTATATTATTATTACTATTTTATTTTTTATTATTATTGTAATTTTATATTATTATTTTATTACTATTTTTTTATTATTCATAATATTTTATTTATATTTATTCTTATTTTAGTCTTATATTATTAATATTTTTTTTTATTTTTTTTCCAAACTTTTATTACAATGTATCATCAAGTGTGATGCGAACGAAGTGTTATCATGTGTTTAGGGGGTAGGTTATGGAAGGATGGTTGGAGGAGTTCCTTAAAGTGATACTTATGAAGTGATAAAATTATGGTAGTTACCAGAAAGAGTAGGGGTTGGAGAAGAAGAAATAAGGGAAGGGAGGGGGTCTAGTAGGGAGGAGGGGAAATACAGAAGAGAAAAGGTTAAAGAAAGGCAAAGACATGAGTTCACCACTGTGCTGCTTTTCCTTTCACTGTCCAGTCACATTTTGGGGCAGGTCCAGGACAACCTGGGCTCAGAGGATGTAGGTTGATGTTGACCATTTGACTGAGGACATCTAGTGGCTGGAAAAAAACACCTTTTTTTATTTTATGTGGAGTCTGGTTTTAAATATGTGTGCTTTATCTGGACTGTCTTTGAAACAGTATTTAGCCCTCTTTGAGGAACAAGGAGGCTGCATGGCTGACCTCTCATTCTGAAAATGTATATTGCCTGACTATCATGCAGATCTAATGACTTCAGCATGGAGTCACTGTTCAAATAAAATGCTGGGAAAGAACCCCTTCATACACACAGGGGTGGATCTGGGGGGGGGGGGCAATGGAGCAATTGCCCCTTCCCCGGAGTTTCAGGAGAGCGGCAGCCAGTCAGTGGGTGAGTGAGCTGATGGCTCAGTGGGCGGGCAGCTCGGCGGGTGGGTGAGTGAGCAGGCGGGTGGGTGAATGGGCGGGCGGCTCTGTGGGTGAGTGGGGTGGGCAGCTTTGTGCGTGAGCGGGCAGGCCAGTCGGCAGGTGAGCCTGTGGCTGACCAATCAACGGGCCGGCGAGTGGGGGAGCAGAGAGATGACATCATCTCTCACCGTCCAGTGCCCGCCCAGCATCCCTGCAGTTCTGCACTCACTGTGCCGGCAGTCGTGGGCAGCAGAGAGATTAAATCATCTCTCTGCTGCCTGACTTCACTCTAAGAAACGGGAAGTGACAATCTCTACCTTAGCAGGAAAGTGACAATTGTAGCAGGCAAGTGATAATCCGCAACGCGTAGCAGGTGACGTGGCAAGTTGCAGTCTGCAATTTGTGGCAGGTGACATGGCAAGTGACAATCTGCATCTGGTGACAGGTGACATGGCAAGTGACAATCTGCATCTAGTGACAGGTGACATGGCAAGTGACAATCTGCATCTATTGACAGGCGACGTGGCAAATGACAATCTGCAACGTGAGGCAGGTGACGTGGCAAGTGACAATCCGCAACTTGTGGCAGGTGACATGGCAAGTAACAATCTGCATCTGGTGACAGGAGATGTGGCAAGTGACAATCTGCATCTGGTGTCAGGCGACGTGACAAGTGACAATCTGCAATGTGTGAATTATAAAGAAAATTGTCACGCTGCAATGTGTGGCAGGTGATGTGGCAAGTGACAATCTGCATCTTGTGGCAGGTGACGTGGCAAGTGACAATCTGCAACTTCTGGAAGGTGACGTGGCAAGTGACAATCTACAACTTCTGGCAGGTGACGTGGCAAGTGACAATCCGCATCTGGTGGCAGACGACGGTGGCAAGTGACACACTCAAGGCTCCCACTAATTCTGTATTATGGTGAGTTTGAACTATGTCATTTTATATAACAATGTAATAATATAAATAATGCGCTTCAATCATCCTGACACCATAACAACCATGGTGCCAGGATGATTGAAGCACCAACACCAGCCATTTCCCTGATAAATTGCCCGCAAATTTGTTTTCTGCCAGTGTCCCTTCCAAGACTAGACTCTGGATCCGCCCTTGCATACACCACTATCTTGTGCAAGAGGACAGCAGGGAGCACTGCCAGGCAAGTCATTCAGGAAGAATCCATCTGGGGTTGGCGAGTGACAGGCACAGTCGTGTATTCTAGGAGAAGCAGGGCAGGATTGGATGTGGAGCCAGAGACTGTGATGTTACAGGATTTGAAGATGAGTTTTTGCAGCCAGGAGAGTTGGCAGGATTTACACAGGACTGACTGGGCCCAGTAGTCCACTGAGTTTTAGCTAGCACAAAAGGTGCTTTATTGTTTATTATCATTTGGTTGCTACACCATAGGGGACTGCAGACCCCTGCAAGCAAATGGCGGATCTCAAATTGCTAGGCCCAGGGCCATCATTAAGGCAGGGCAAAAGGGGCAGCTGCCTGGCCCTGTCATTGTTGTGGGGCCCTGTCATTGTTGTGGGGCCCAAAGCAGCTGTCTCATACTTGCCAACTATCCCAGTTTAAATTCCCTTGTCCTTTGAGGTTTTAGTCCTGTGCTGTATCCCAATATCTCAGTGTGAAGTGCTGGTACTAATGCTGCCCAGCTCTACCCTATTGTTGTGTACAGATGACTCACCTGCAGACCCTGTGCTTACATGTAAATAACCAGCATTCATATGTAAATAGTGGCGGCATCCATAAGTAGGTAGCTGCGGCCAGCGGCATTGGTATGTATATCATGTAGCAACCAATCAGTGAGCAGTAATACTGTACTGTAATCTCTAGCAACCAATTAACAAGCAGAAATCATTTGCTGTAACCTCTAGCAACCAATTAACAAGCAGAAATCATTTGCTGTAACCTATAGCAACTAACCAGTGAGCTGAAATGTGTGCTGTAAGCTCTAGCAACCAGTCAGTAAGCAGTAATGATATGCTGTAACCGCTGGCAACCAGTCACAATTGCTGCTTGATCTGATATAGTAAACAGATTTTAAGTCTAGCTGCTATTTATTTTATGTCTCAGAGCAGGGGGAGAGTGAAATTGAAAGGGGGGGTCCAAGAAATTTTTTGCCCAGGGTCCAATCAGGACTAGGCTAGGCCTTATTCAGAGTGGGGCCTAGCCATGTGCTAGCTAGGAATTAAGCATTGCAGTGGAGGAAATAAGAAGAATGGGCCGTTCAGGTTCCAGAAGAGTGGGCCATTCAGGCTTCAGAAGGGTGAGCCATTCAGGCTCCAGCAGAGTGGGCCGCTGAGGCTCCAAAACAATGGGCCGCTCAGGCTCCAAAACAATGGGCCATTCAGCCTCCAGAAGAGTGGCCGATTCAGGCCCCAGAAGTGTGGGCCATTCAGGCTCCAGAAGAGTGGGCCATTCAGGCTCCAGAAGGTTTGGCTGTTCAGGCTCCAGAAGGTTGGGCCATTCAGGCTCCAGAAGGTTGGGCCGCTCAGGCTCCAGAAGAGTGGCCCATTCAGGCCCCAGAAGGGTGGGCTGTTCAGGCTCCAGCAGAGTGGGGCATTCAGGCTCCAGAAGAGTCGGCCATTCAGGCTCCAGAAGAGTCGGCCATTCAGGCTGCAGAAGGGTGGGCCGTTCAGAATTTAGCAGGGTGGGCCGTTCAGGCTTTATCCGGACGGACCGTTCAGGCTTTAGAAGGGTGGGCCATTCAGGTTCCAGCAGGGTTGGCCGTTCAGGCTCCAGCAGGGTGGGCCATTCAGATTCCAATAGGGTTGGCCTTTCAGGCTACAGATGAGTGGTAGTTCAGGCTGCAAAAGAGCGGGCTGTTCAGGTTGCAAAAGAGCGGGCCGTTCAGACTGCAAAAGAGCGGGCCGTTCAGGCTCCAGAAGAGTGGGCCATTCAGGCTTCAGAAGAGTGTGACGCTCACATTCAGCCACCAGAAGCGTGTGATGCTCACTTTCAGCCTCCAGAAGAGTGTCACGCTCACATCCAGCCTACAGAAGAGTATGACACTTACGTTTAGCCTCCAGAAGAGTGTGACACTCATGTTCAGCCTCCAGAAGAGTGTGACACTCACGTTCGGCCTCCTGAAGAGTGTGACACTCACGTTCGGCCGCCTGAAGAGTGTGACACTCACGTTCGGCCTCCTGAAGAGTGTGACACTCACGTTCGGCCTCCAGAAGAGTGTGACACACACGTTGAGACTCCAGCAGAGTGTGACGCTCATGTGCAAAGTCCAGTAGAGTGTGATGCGCACATTGGGACTGTACCAGACATTGAGACTCCACCAAAATGCCAGGGGAACCATGAGGACATCTCCTCCGGTAAAGATGGGGCAGGGTTACAAGGAAGAATAAGCAGATACTGGTGGTAAGGGATTCGATTATTAGAGGCACAGAGAGGGCAATCTGTCACAAAGACTGTGAACTTCTGAACAGTATGTTGTTTACCAGGTGCTCGATTCAGGACGTTGCAGATCGGATCAACAGATTGCTGAGTGGGGCTGGGGAGATCCCAGCTGTCTTGGTACATATTGGTACCCATGACAAAGTTAGAGGAAGATGGAGCATCCTACAAAATGATTTTAGGGACTTAGGGGCTATGTTGAAGAAAAGGACCTCCAAGGCAGTATTTTAAGAAATATTGCCTGTACCTCAAGCTACGCCAGAAAGGCAACAAGATATTAGGGAGCTTAACCTGTGGCTGAGGAACTGGTGCAGAGAAGAGGAGTTTGGCTTCATGGAGAACTGGGGTGACTTTGCAGGCAGTTACCATTGGCTCTATAGCAGGGACGGACTGCACTTAAGTGGGAGGGGTGCAGCTTTTTTGGAAGTGAAGATGGCCAACAAGGTGGAAGAAATTTAAAATTAGGTGGTGGAGAGGAGGTGTCAGAGGAAGACAAGGAACAGGCGATAGAGGATCTCCGAGTCAAGCCATCATCACTGGAGTGTCTACTTAAGTCATCGATCTATGGAAGGATTTTCATTAGCATCAAGACTCCAAGAGAGCAATATCACCAGTACTCTTCACAAACAGGAGTGTCACAGTGTTGTTTTGCAGGTGTGCGTTGGACCTGCTATGAGAGGAGGTTGGAGGGCGGTAGTCTTTTCTGCAGGTGTGCGTTGGACCGGCTATGAGGGGAGGTCGGAGGCCAGTAGTCTTTTCTGCAGGTGTGCATTGGACCGGCTATGAGGGGAGGTCAGAGACTGGTAGTCTTTTTAACAGGTGTGCGTTGGACAATATGAGGTGAGGTATGAGGCCGGTAGTCTTTTTTGCAGGTGTGTGTTGCGCCAGATATGAGGGGAGGTCGAAGGCTGGTATTCTTTTTTACAGTTGTGCACTGAACCAGCTATGAGGGGAGGTCGGAGGCTGGTAGTCTTTTTTTGCAGATGTGCGTTGGACTGGCTATGAGGGGAGGTTGAAGGCCAGTAGTCTTTTCTGCAGGCTTGCATTGGACTGGCTATGAGGGGAGGTCGGAGGCTCGTGTGCCTTGGACCAACTGTCAGGGGAGGTTGGAGGCGGGTAGTCTCTTTTGCAGGTGTGCATTGGACCAGATTTGAGGGGAGGTTGGAGGTCGGTAGTCTATTTTGAAGGCATGTGTTGGGCAAGTTGGAGGCTGGTACTTTCATTTGACAGGTGTGCATTGGACCAGCTGTGAGGGGAGCCTGGTACATTCTTTTGGCAGGTGTGCATTGGACCGGCTAGAACGGAAGGTGATTTCATATATATTAAATTTTTTAACTAGTTTAGACTTTCAATGTATCTCTTGCTATGTATGTCACACTTTGGAAACAATGTTAGGGTAGAGTTAGGGCCTACACTGTACAGAGGGGCCTTAAAGTGGCAGTGCGGCTTCACATATATTTGCAAATGTATTCAACGTAAACTGAACACAAGCTGTTCACACAATTTAGACTTTTTAAATTTTACTGGCTAGCTTGTAAGTGTTCTGGGGGATTCTGTGTATTGTATTATTCTATGACGTACCAAATCACATTGCAATGAATGTTAACAAATGTTACATGCATCAGTTTGTTTCAATGGTACCCCATCACATTGACAGAACACATTTCAAAATGCACATGTGTTGCAGCGCACCAAAATGCACATCAATGAACTGCCATGCAATTAGAAGAATTGGTGCATGTCCAATTTTTCTTCTGGCTGTTTTGAACACAACGCAGTGAAATGGCCAGCTATAGCATCATATATTATTCTTGTCTGGCTTCTGTTTAGCGATTCTATCTCTATTACACAATTGATTCCCACTACAGGTTTTGTTTAACCCCTGTCCTTAAAGACAAACTGAACTTTTATTTTAAATCAGCTCAATACAAACCAGATGCATAAAAACAAAAGGTGTGTAAAGCCAGGCAGGGTGTTATCATTAAAAATCAGCCACAGCCGGAATAGAAAAGCCTGTGCCCTGACAGCATACTGCAGGGAAGGTCTTTTTTTGCTCTCTATGGGGAAGCAGCCATCTCTCTGGAGAGGTCCAACTTGCTCCCTCAGGCTGGGTTCACACCTATGCCTATTTTGTGTGGGTCGTCAAATTGGCTCCCTCTATATCCCCCATGTGCTTCCAGGAATGCAGGGAGCCAGGCAACCTACATTCACATCTGGTGGTCCTGTGCCGTATTAAATTAATTACGGTGAACCTGGCAGGGGCACCTTGGATTCCAAGAGTGTCAAGGGGTCTTTCGTAATGAACATCTCCCTTAACATTGATATCTTTGTCGATATGGGATAGAATGAATATAAAGGGCAAATTGGCCCCCAGACATCTCCTTTGGCCCTAATGGGAGGATATCCTTGGTTAACCCCAGGGGAAGAAATTAGAACATTGGTATTATGGGGTATAGATGGGAACAGGACGTGTGCAAAGTTCACCCCAAGGGGTAAACTGTCCCCTCTTTTGGAACTGACATCATCTCTTGGGAGTATACCGTTAGCTGCATGGAGACATCGCCAGATGACAGACTTTTTTGATGAATTGAAACCTAGAGTAAGACCTTTAAGCTTGTTGACTCCATTTGAATTATGTGTTCATATCTCAGAATCTGAACACCTACTGGCTCAAATGTTGACTGGTCCTTAGTGGGCAAGACACTTCAACTCCATACTTCATTAGAGAACTAGAGTGAGAGTTGGGGTGTAATTATATATCCTTACAAGTTAAGAGATCGATTAAAGGGACCCTATCTACCTCCATAAATTCCCAAACACAGGAGATGTCATATACATTTTTAACCAGATGGTATCGGACTCCCGTCCGTTTAGCACAGATATACCCGACAAGAGATGATCGATGCTGGAGAGGTTGTGGGCAACGGGGCACGTACATCCATATATGATGGACATATCCCAAGATTAAACCACCTCACATGCAGTGGAAACCTGGCCATCGGACAGCATTACTGTAGTCTTATCAGCTGAAGCTGATAAGACTGACATAGGCAAACACTAGATAATGGGCACAAGTAAATACTATGAAATAAAACAAGTCAGCTATGAGCAGGTAAGCAGGGTTGCCATAGAAATGTTGGATTGAGAAGGAGGCTTGGTTAACAGTACAGGAAGTGCTCTATGTAAGGGGCGCAAATACACTCTACTGTGGACTCAGAAAAAAATACTAAGATGGAGCTGACTTACCCCTGGAAGCAAGTTTTTTAAAGTTTCTTTAAACAGTAAGTAATATGCGATTTGGGGTGGATTACAGTGGCTATAGTTTGATAATTACTTATCATAATGGACTAAATGAAAAGAAGCATCAGAGTGGGAGAGTTTACTTCCTCTTTAAAGTATCATTCAGCTCCAGACACTTCCAGGACATATACACACATGAACCAGAAGTGACTGCTGATGACATCTTTCAGGTTGGCTTGTTGGTTTCCCAGTGCATCCTGGGATATCTCATACCTCCAAAAACACAGCAAAGCTAACGCTGAATAAAAGGCCCTCAAATACCTCAGGTGCTATAAGAGAGCGTAGTCAGACTTTTATGGAGGCTTTGGAAACGCTTTGAAGCACCAAGAAATTGACATGGGGTATCATTTTTGAAGGGAAGCAAACACAGGACAGTAAGGTAACCATTGTATTCAGTGACAAGGGCTTTGATTAGCTTTCAGCATGCTTTAACAAAGCGTGTCTGATGCCATATTTTAAAGCAAGTGTAAATGAGCCCTAATAGTCCTAAAAGTGTAAACAACAACAGTACTAATCCTATCTAATCCCCATAATCCAAAACTAGAATTTTTTTTATGGCTTTACATAACACTTCAACCACTTGCCACCCACAATGTACTGTGGGTAAGGGGCCCAGTGTAGGCAAAGTAACGTTCCCGTATGTCATTGCCTACTTCCGGGTTTAGGGAACGTGCATGTCTGCCCCTGTTTGGCACACACTGTGATTGTGCACAGCGGGAGCCTGTCAGCAAGTCTCGGAAAACGATTCATGGCCAGAATCTGCTGATCGAGAGCAATCTGTCAGTTTCTCACTGATCTAGTAGTAGTAAAGCAGCACATATTACACACATTACTCATTATTAGGCACACCGTTAACCCTTTGATCTCCCTAGATGTTAACCCCTTCCCAGTCAGTGTCATTACTACAGTGACAGTGTATTAATGATCACTGTATTAATGTCACTGGTGATGTCAGTTCTTCCCAAAGTCAGTTAGTGTCAGATTGTCTGCAGCACTATCGCAGTCCCATAAGTTGTTGATCACCTCCATTAGTGGTATAAAAAAAAGTATTCTATACATTTTAACATTTCCAGTATTATATATATATATATATATATATATATATCCAGTGTATATATAGTTTATAGGTGTAGCAAAGTCCCGGGCCCCTGAAGCCCAATGGTGACCTCCTTCTGTGTAGAGTGGGTTGCAAGGCATGGTGGGTGTAATGCAAGATGAAAGGGTAGGCGCCAGACACTTTAGGAATGCAAAAAGAGGTTTATTGTCTCTTAAACAGAACTGTGGGAGAGAGGGTTTGGGCCAGGGCACCCTTAGGTAGATGCAATGTTAATTGGCAGGCTCCGAGAATTCTATAGACAGACCGCTATACAGGTGAAGGCTTCCAGCCGGACACCACTTCTGTATTGGTAGGATGCTATCTCCAATGGCAACAGTCTTATAAAAGTTACTAACTGTAATTATATGTAACTATTTGCAACTCAAACAGTTCTCAGCTTACCCCACAATCGCTCACTATGGTTCTTGACTCAATGAGCTCCCAGTCTCTTTCACTAAACTTCCGATTCAATAGTCACTGGATCCCCAGAGCTCTTCCACTGTTAGCACTCAGTATCCTCCTCAAACGTCACCCCCACTTCACTGCTGGGTCCCTGGTTTGGCATTCATAGATACTCTTCAAGTATCACCCCTGAAAACACGATAGGTCCCTGGACTGGCACTCACTGATGCTCCACAAGCATCACCTCTTCTGTCCCGCTGGGTCCCTGACTTGGCACTTGCTGAAGTTTTCCCACTTCTTCACCGTCCCCGGTTGGCGAGAAGTCTGCTATGCTACTGGCCTCAGCTTACTCACAGTGGTCTCCGGTAACAAGGTGGATGGTTCCTTAGTGGGGACAGCTTCCCCTCTACCGCCGACCACAACTTGTTCTCCTGGCTGGTGGAACCCTTATGCCCCGTACACACGAGAGGACTTATGTCCGACAGACTTCCAAAGGAGTTCCGCCGGAGTTCCGACGGAGTTCTGACAGACTTTTCGGCCGAACGGACTTGGCCACACACGATCACACTAAACTCCGACGGATTCGAACGCGATGACGTACGACCCGACTCGAATAAGGAAGTTCATAGCCAGTAGCCAATAGCTGCCCTAGCGTCGGTTTTAGTCCGTCGGAGTAGCATACACACGAGCGGAGTTTTCGAAGGGGACCGGGTCCGGCGGAGTTCCTTCGGGAAAATTTGAAGCATGCTTCATTTCTAAAGTCCGTCAGACTTTGGCGAATCAAAAGTCCGTTGCAGCCCACACACGATCGGATAGTCTGACGGACTCGGTCCTTCGGACTTTGGATGTTGAAAAGTCCGCTCGTGTGTAAGGGGCATTACTTTTGATTGGACTATAAGCCTGCAGTCCCAACCCTGCACTGCTCTCCTGCTTCTGAATAGGCCCTCAGACAGCCTAGCAGCCCGATGTCCCTGGGATAGGCCTTAGGTTTCTGGCCTAGCAGCCAAGGGCAATAAGACACACATGCACCCAGACAGCCATCCAGGTAGCACAGAACCCCGATCACCTGACTCCACCAAAATAAATAGGCTCTCCCAGCAGGCCAAGGGACCAAAGAAAATCCCTGCCCATTGGCTGAGACATTCCATTCATTCATAATCTGTCCTTGCTATGCCCTTGTCTAATCTAATGTAACCAGATACTCAGCCATCCAGTGACAGAAGATAGAAGTGCAGCAATTCCAGAATAAGGGGGAAATCAATTGATCTCTTAATAATTGGCCAAGGCAGCTATTGCCTGGCAACTAAATTTAATAGCAGCCCTGTCTAAACATGAGGGTGCTACATCGGTGCTATAACTTTGACGCAGACCAATCGATATACACTTATTTGGATTTTTTTTTTATCAAAGACGTAGCAAAATAGTTTGGCAATTTTTTTTTTTTAAGAAATGTTATTTTTTTTATTAAATATGTTTTAAAGCAGAAAATAAAAAAATATAGTATTTTTTTGCAAAAGTTTCGGTCTTTTTCATATTCCAAAAGAAAAAAAACCCAGTGGTGATCAAATGCTACCAAAAGAAATCTCTATTTGTGTGAAAGAAATTATTAAAATTTTGTTTGTGTACATCGTTGTATGACCGCCCAATTACCAGGTTAGCGCTAGCTGACCAGCCGCCAAAGTTATACTGCGGCAGGTTGGTCACGGCTGCGCAAATCGCCGTAACTGTACATCGCTCCTTTAACACATAACAGCCGCGCGCGCGCGTGCCCGGCAGATGCAATGATCGCCGAGCACCCACAATCGCTCATAACACAGCTAGAACCGGGATCTGTGTGTGTAAACACACAAATCCTGGTTCTCTCAGGGGAGAGGAAACTGATTGTGTGTTCATACTAAGTATGAACACCGATTGGTCTCCTCCCCTAGTCAGTCCCATCCCCCCAACAGTTAGAACACACCTAGGGAATAACTTGATTGCCCCCTAGTGTTAACCCCTTCCCTGCCAGTGACATTTATACAGTAATCAGTGGCTATTTTTAGCTCTGATCACTGTATAAATGTCACTGGTCACAAAATAGTGTCAAAAGTGTCCGATCTGTCCGCCGCAAAGTCGCAGTCCTGATAAAAATCGCAGATCGCAGCCATTACTAGTAAAAACAAAACAAACAAAAAAAACTATAAAAATTACATAAATCTATCCCCTATTTTGTAGACGCTATAACTTTTGTGCAGACCAATCAATATATGCTTATTGCAATTTTTTTTTACCAAAAATATGTAGACCAATATATATCGGCCTAAACTGATGAAGACATTATTTATTTGCTAGGATGTTGGCACTATGAGGACACTGAGGCATATTGCTAATTTTTAGGACAGGACGGATGGCATGGACGTAGCATTAGGGGTTACAGGGGTCACAATTCTAACCCTGCCCATGGGGCCTCCTTCTTTTATTAGATGTTATGCCTGTGTTATGTCCGCAGCGGTGCACACTGTCACATTGGGGCACTCATGAGGAGCTCAGCTGTCACAGGCAAGATAAGGAGAAACACATCACAGCAGAGATCCAACCCCTCCCCCAGCAGCCTACCAGGCGCGCTCATTGGAGTTGACTCGCACTGAGCATCCCTGAGCGGTGGGCAGGGCCATCCTAATGAGCAGTTTTGAAAATATGTACTGCTTGGCAAAGTCTATCAGATCCACTGGGGGCCCAGCGGTGTAGGGGAAGTTGCCTATACCACTCCCCTATCATCTAATCCGTTGTGGTTGTCCCTCGGGGATCTTCAATATTTCCGAAGGCAGCCGGAGTTGGTGGGCAGATCTGGTGGTGTGACTGCCTCCCCCACTCCTCCCAAAGATTTAGTCACAGGCTGATCCTGTGGCTGAAGGAGGAGAGAACACAGCAGCCCCAGGTGTCTGCATCTCCAGCCATGCAATAAGTGATTGAGCACACTGTCACTGTATACAGCCCTAACCTGCCACTAAACCACTCAAACCTGCCACCATACCACTCTATACCACCCCAACCTGACAGTGTACTGCCCAATATTAACCTAACCTGCCACCATACCACCCAACCTGTCACCACACAACCCTATATCATCCCAATCTGCCACAATAGCACCCTAACCGGCCACTATACCACACCAACTTGTAGCTATACCACCTCAACCTGCCACCATACCATCCTATGCTAATCTAACCTGCCATTATACTACCCTGTACTAATCTAACCTGCTACTATACCACCATATGCTACCCTAAACTGACACTATACCACCCCAACCTGCCACTATACTGGCCAATATTAACCTAATCTGCCACTATACCACCCCAACCTGCCACCATATCACTCTATACCACCCCAACCTGCCACTGTACTGCTCAATGTTAACCTAACCTGCCACTATACCACCCCAACCTGTCATACTGGTCACTGACTTCCCCATCACTACAAACTGCTCACTGACTTCTAAATCACTACATACTGATCACCCTGTCACTATATAATGCTCACTGACTTTTCTGTCACTACACACCGCTTTTTTTTTCTTATATGAAACAGTACAGCCCAAAAAAGTGTGTATAAATTCTATATATAAAGTTCTGACAGATCCACAGAAGAAAGAATCCTGATAGAAACCCAGCAGTGCAGGAAACAAATCATTACGTGAGTAATATCCACCACTAAAGTGTGGGTTGCGTTGTTTACCTCAAAGGGAATGGATGACCCCTATACCACAGAAGGTCATTCGACACCTTCTTCCCACTAAACCGGGGAATTGGGAATATACAGATGGCAACTTGTCTCAGCTGGTGGGCGATATACAGACATCCAAATTGAATTTATAAAACAAAAGGAAAGGATCCAAGTGCTCACTGTATGGTAAAATATTCAAGCTTTATTTGAAAGACTTACAAGAGTGCTCGTCTTGTTTGCAGCAAGTAAAAACACAGCTGGAACAGCTGTCAGCTCACCGACTCTCCTATCACTACATACTGCTCACCGACTTCCCTATCACTACATACTGCTCACCGACTTCCCTATCACTACATACTGCTCACCGACTTCCCTATCACTACATACTGCTCACCGACTTCCCTATCACTACATACTGCTCACCGACTCTCCTATCACTACATACTGCTCACCGACTCTCCTATCACTACATACTGCTCACCGACTCTCCTATCACTACATACTTCTCACCGACTTCCCTATCACTACCTACTTCTCACCGACTTCCCTATCACTACATACTACTCACCAACTCTCCTATCACTACATACTGATCACTGACTCTCCGATCACTACATACTGCCTAGTTCAACTTTTGCATCAAGGCCCACAAGCTTCAAGCTATGCCTCTGACAGGTGGGGTCCATGCTCCAGATTCTTGATGGAATTCTCAGGTTCCATGCACATTGACAAATATGTCTGGTCACTTCCTGTACAATGTCTGCCGCTGTCAATACCCCTGGTTGTGCCCTGATGAAACATTTCAAAGTGTGCCATCGGATCAATGAGCCAATCAGCAATGAAAGCTGTGACGAGTTTTCGTGTTGTAATGCTGAATTATGTTCAGACTGCTGTTTCTCGTGCCGGTCAATCCGATTCTTTCCCTCCAGTGAGGGAATGATGGCCCCCACTCAACTCGGTGACGTTGGATGATGGAAGCGGCGTCAAACGTCACTTCTGTCCAATGGCCTTAAAAAGGAACATTTTATTTTTTATTGCATTTAAGTGTAAATGTTAGGTCTTTTCACCACAGATCTCACATAAAAAAAATAAAAATAAAATAAAAGAAGAGCATGACAGGACCTTTTTAATTACAAGGGATGTTTACATTCCTTTTAAAAGGAATAAAAGTGATCCAAAAAATTATTTTTAAAAAGGGACAGTGTAAAAAAAAATATATATATATATATATATATATATATATATATATATATATATATATAATATATATAAATATATAAATAAAAAAAGTTAAAGAAGAAGAAAATATATTCAGAAGCGCCCCGTCCTGCTGTGCCCGGACGCAGAAGCGAAATGGTGCTCAAACCACACATGTGAGGTGTCGCCATTCTACAAGCGGGTGCAATTTTGAAGCATGACATGTTAGGGATCAATTTACTTGGCATAACATTATGTTTCACAATATGAAAAAAAAAAATTGGGCTAGCTTTCCTGCTTTCTTATTAAAAAAAGTGTATTTTTTTCCCCAAAAAATTGTGTTTGTAAGACTGCTGCGTAAATACGGTGTGACAAAGTATTGCAACGACCGCCATTTTATTCTCTAGGGTGTCTGTAAAAAATAAATATATAATCTTTGGGGAGTTCCAAGTAATTTTCTAGCAAAAAACAAAACAAAAAAAAACTGATTTTAACTTTTAAACAACAAGTTTGAAAAATAGGCCTGGTCTTTAACTCGTACTGATCTATGGTTGTGTCACACAACACTAGAAATAGGTATTGGCAATGGCGAGTACTTAAAAAAAGAAAACTGGTATCGGTGCATCCCTAGCTTTCAGAATAGCAGAGACAGTGTTGTCAGTTCAAACAGGAAGTAAGGAAAAAAAAATAAAAAAACAGTAAGGAGCTCACTGGATCTATGGTACAGCAATAGGTATTTTTCTTATATGCAGTGTTTGTAAAAATATGTACTGTAAAAAGAAAAGCACATGCATTGCAGAGATGTATTGCGTATCTTGTGTTTTACATTTTTGCCCAGACATACACTTTGTTACCCATATCAATACACCACAAATTCTATTTTGTGACACAAATACATTTTATTTAAAGCATAAAATAGTAAAGCTCAACATGAGAAAATGTTCAGATAAAAAAAAAAAAAAAAAAAAAAACTGTATGCCGTAAATCACTCTTTTTTTTTTTTTAAAGCAGCAATAACATATCAAAAAACAGCATTACCAAAACTTCAAAAATGGTTTCATATTATTTGGCCTTTTTTTTTTTTTTATTATTATTATTATCTAAAATAACAAAAAAACTAGCAGTTTCTCATATATACAATAATTGGCCATGTAATCAGTCAGTTTCTAATACTCTTATCTTGGAAGCAAGTCAGCAGCAAATAAATTATAGAAGAGCAAGAAAACAGCAAGACGAGTAACTGCTGCCAAATTTGTACTCCTCACACAGTTAAAGGGAAACTATAGTTTTATTTTTTTACAGATCTTTAAGTATATGTGAAAGTGAGTAGCTTGACTTAAATGATATAAATCCATTTTAATACCTGTTTTTTTTCTTAAATATGGCTTGTTATTATCCATGTACGTGGTGAGCAGCCATGTTTGCCCATTACAAGTGCAGGTTGTACTTTTATTTTTTATTTTTTTTGTAGTGTTGCACAGCGACTGCATTTTACTGCTCAGTGAAAGTTTAAAAAGTGCCAACCTAATATAGTCACATTCTACAATATCTGTGTATTAGTCTTTAAAACGGATCCCAATTTTGTCTTGGAAACCCCTTAGATCCTGGCCCAGGCTGTTCATGGTGCCTCAACTTTTTTTTTTTTTTTTTAAGTTCTTCGATGAGACTCGTCAATTAAATGTTACATGGCAAAACCTCAGTTAGTGGGCAACAAGTTCTGCCATTTGACAACTAAAGATATCCAATTATGATTTTCCTTATGCAAGAATGTGAATATACGACCAACAAAACAAAAACAACAAAAAAATAAATAAAAAACCTTATCCAAACACAGGGCATATGTTGCATGCCCCGTCCCTTTTTTCCTTCTGCCATGCCCCTTGTCACACTTACAAGTCATTTTGACAGCAGGAACTTGCTCTCTTATACACCCAATTAGGGTTGCACCGATACTGAGTATTTGCACAAATATTGGTACTCCTGCAAATGCACCGATACTTTCAGGCTCGGTTCTTTGAGCTGTCAGTGGGTCTCCCCTGTTGACAGCTGAAGTGTCAAAAAAGTCTGGTAATTGGAGCCGTCAAAAAAAAAAAAGCAGCAGCCGGAAATGTTTATTAACAACATTGCTCAGCCATTGAAACACTAAAAAGAAGAAAAAAAAAATTAAATAAAAAGAAACTTTTCTTTTTTAATCGGTTTCTTCATCTGCAGATCAAAAGGGATGAACAAATGTTCCTCTGTTTAACCGCTTATTAACCCTTAATTTACTTTAATCAGCCTCAATTAGCTTCCTATTCTTTTCCATTTTCCAGAAACCTCCTAAAAATGCAAAATGCACTAAAAACACACCAGGAGAAACGCATCAATTGCAACCTGCATAGGTGTGAACCAGGCCAAAGCTGTGTTCATAGCCAACGTTTAAGATTAGAACTTGCGGGCAGCTAGGGAAATCTCCATGTAGCCTGTTGACCATTGTGACCAAACAGAAAATCATGTCAAATCCATCATTTGCCACCAGAACAAGCATTTAGAGCAATCCTGGGCAAAAAGGGCCACATCTGGCCCTGTGACTCTTTCTGTTGGGCCCACGATGCCTCCGCTGTCAGCATACCTCTCCAAGCCTGTCAGCCTGAACTTTATCCACATTTTTTGCGCATTTTTGGACCTTTTTACATTAAAAACACTCCCTATATTGTAAAAATTTAGTTTGGGTACAGTGTAGCATGACCGCGCAATTGTCATTTAAAAAGTGACAGCGCTGAAAGTTGAAAAAAAAAAGGTGTGAAAGTGGCCGGTATTGAAGTGATAATTAGTCAAATTCTTGCAGAAGTTTCATTTTAATTGGTTATCTTTGATCGTGACAGCAGTCAAGGCCCTGTGCAAAGCCTAGGCCAGGGATCCAAGTGGCTCAACGGGTATTGATCTGAAGGGCTATATAGATACCACCTTATTCATTTTTAGACCATATATGGATTCCTGGAAGTTGTTAAGCTAAATATCTTTCTGACAGAGGCGGTCATTGTCTGGATTATAGGCTTTATGCTGATTCCAGGGCAATAAAGCATTTGCTCAGCACTACTATGAATTGAGAGAACTGCCCTGAAACTAGTATACAGCATGCAAGTGTGCAGGCAGATATTTAACTTTATAACAGTGCCAAAATGAAAACCGGGTACAGAACCCCGCTGCAGCGTTAACTTGTAACAGGTGGCTCAACACATACCCCAATATACAGACTAGAGGGAGCATTTACACGTCCTAATATGAAAAAATAATCAAAATATGAAAACAGCAAGTAAAAATGTATAAAAGTCACATAAAAAAAAAAAATGATGTAAACGTTATAACAATAGAACTAAATATACGTTTACTAAAAATACACTATAGTCTCCCTTTAAAGTGACTTATGAAGAAAAGAAAAAAAAAAACTGCTAAGTTTATAGTATTGCCTGTATATACTGCACATGAATCAGCTTTCAGGGCCTTCTGCCTGATTGCAGGGTTGTTTTGATGAGCAAGGCTTAAAGTGATACTAAAGGCTGTCAAGACTCCTGCCAGCGCTGTCCACTTCTCCAGTTACTTCCTTAGGAATCCACGCGTTGAAGCACCCACTTGCATGCTCCTGAGGCGGGCTGTGTGCGTCCATAGAAACACACGGGGGGGTTATTTGCGAAAGGTAAATCCACGTTGCACTACAAGTGCAAAGTGCATTTGAAATTGCACTTGGAAGTGCAGTCTCTGTAGATCCAAGGAGGACATGCAGGGAAAATAAAAAATAGTAGGGATGCAACTAACGATTATTTTCATATACGATTAGTTGGCCGGTTATGGTTTCGATTAAGAACCTTAAAAAAAAAAAAAAAAAAAAAAAAAAAAAAAAAAAGTAGGTCAAATTGACGTTCATTTTCAACCACAGTGACGGGAAAATTTGGAAATAGAAAACGTCTTGGTCAAAGGAATTTTCAGACAGTGTTTGTGGTTTTCATTCAGAAATTAAATTAATTTTAAAAACAGAATGTTAAAAACAAGTGAAAAGTTCAAACAAAAATTCTTTCATTCAGCGAATGTACAAAGATTTTTTTGTCTGAATATTCTCATCTGAAAATTGATCCGTGTGGACAACATAATGCTCGGTACTCACCTATGCAGTTTGCTTTTGATCCGTTCCTGCAGTGCTTTTTGCTGTGCGTTTTTGATTTCTGCGCACGTGATGTTGTTATTGCAATTTGCGTTTTTTGAATTTTTTTTGGGCAAATTAAAAAACGCAAATTGCTTCAAAAACACACTACATGCTTTTCTGCAGCTTCTCCATTGAAGTATATTGAACCAAAGAAGCACCATTTTGCGTTTAAAAGTCCCTGACCCTTTCCAAATACGCAGCGGCTGAAAAAAAGCACAAATATGAACGTGTCCCATAGGAAACCATGTAAATGAACTGTAGTGAGTTTCTGCAAAAAAGCACCAAAAAAACATATAGATGTGAACCAGGTCTAAGACATTTAGTAACATAATGGGGTTAAAAAGACTATAATTAACCCTTTACAGAAAAAAAAAAAAAAAAAAAAAAAAAAAGCAGATAATCACTACTTTAAGGCTTGATTCACACCAACGCGTCTTTTGATGCATTTTTTTTTAACATGGGTTCCTATGGAACATGTTCACATCAATGCATTTTTGTGCCTCCACGTTTTTGGAAAGGGCACGGAACTTTTTTTCATGCAAAATTCAGCGTTTTGCATGTAATAGAAGTCAATGGACCCGCATCAAAAAACGCAAGTACCGCGTTTTTCGTTTTGTGTTTTTTTTTTTCACTTTTCAAAAATAAAAAACGCAAAATGTGGCAAAATCACAGTAAAAACCGCGTGTCCAAAAACGCGACAGGCACCGCAAAAATGCTCAAAAGCAACATGCATAGATGTGAATCGAGACTAAAAGGGGTTCACTTTTTTACTGTAGAACTGTAAAAGCAATATTTACAGTAGCGATTTTTTGCACTATAAAGGGCTCAGTTTAGTTTTTTTTAACCCCATTATGTTGCTGGCCGATTAATCGATTATGAAAATATTAATCAATTAATTTCATTTAATTTAAGTCGATTAATCGATTAGTTGTTTCAGCCCTAAAAAACAGCATTTTAGCTTGCACATGATTGAATAATACAATCAGCAGAGCTTCCCCTCATTTCAGATCTACCCCTTAGATTTAGAGCGACTGCACTTCCAAGTGCACTTGTAGTGCAAAGTAAATTTGCCTTTCGAAAATAACCCCCATAGTGTCAGTAAGCCATGCCCTGGCTCCCTCTGCACAGGAGTGTTTTTTTTGGATCAGGCAATTTATATTGAAAGAAATTTCAGTTTTACAACAGGAAAGAAAACAAAAAATAATAAGACGCAGTGCCCTTTGGACGACATACACATAAAAAGAAAAAACAAAAACAAAAGTGCATGACATTGCGTCTTACAAGGTAGTTTTACTGACAGCAGCCTATGGCTCCTGCTGCCCCCTGTGCCTCCTGTGAAAGTGAGGGTAGCGGTGCCGCAGCCAAGACAGCACTGGAGCACTGACAGGAGTTGGGTACATTTTTTAGGGATGGGCATTGGGATTGGTAGAACGAGTAGTTGGGCATTTCTGTTACCTTAAAGCAGAGAATGCATTAAGGTATAAAACCCTTTGGACTTTAGAGCTACCTTAAAGAATAACCGGGTAGGCTGTTCCCAAGGCAGGCAGAAGGTAAAAGGACTAGTCACAACAGCATTGCCTCCCTATAGCTGATCTTTCCCCACTGCTGACTTACCATGCTAGGTTCTGCACTGCCTCTCTGTGTGGAGGTGGCCATCTTGGAAGAGGCAGGGCTTTCCTTCCCAACCTCAGAGCCTCCAGCAAGCAGAACAGTGATCAGCACAGTAGTGACATCACCAAATCACACTATAGATCTCCTACAACTAGCAGTCATAGGCAGCGTGCCTTAGATCTCCCACTGCAGATATGGACTGTAGGGACAGGCGTGCCTATGCACAATCATATACCAGGAAGTGTCCACCTAAATTTTAATTTTATTTTTTTTAGGAGAAATTTAAGACAAAAAAGGTTACTTTTCAGGTTACTGCTCATGCAAAATTAACAATTCTAGATGTTTCCTATTAGATGGCCAATCTATACTTTGAGTTCAGGTCCACTTTAATGCGGCAAAGTTCTGCCCAATCAGAATAACCCAATATTCAGGCAGAGGGACGGCATGAAAAGCTGCTGCAGGTATATTCAGGCACCTCTAGTAGTGCATATTTTATAAATATTAGCAGCTTTTGGTTTTTGCAGTTTAGGAGTCACCAATTTACATCTAAAGCAAGTAGCTAATAAAACTATCACAGTAAAAAAATAAAACAAAAAAAAAACAAAAAAAAAAAACCCTTAGATCCAGCACCTTTAATTATTTCACTAAGTACCTTTACTAATCCACTGATGGACGATGGAAAGTTAATCAATGAAAACATTTGGTTTAACAACCATTTCTGCTTATTTTTCAGTTGGTAATAGGATTAGGAGATTTGGTCATTGAAATCCAAACAAAAGTTGACCTGCTCATCTACAAAAAAAATAAAAAATCTCTTCTCAGAGCAAATAATTTAATGGCAGACATATAAGCGATCGTAGTAAAGGTAACCTTAAAACAGGTTTAGTAAGATACTTATTGAAAAACAGCACATATCTGAAGAGGGGTGATCGAAAACGGCCGAGGGGGCCGACTGAGAAAAGCTGCCAGACCCCCCCCCCCCCAAAAAAAGCAGCTGGTCAGACCCCCAACCCACCCAAGATTCTAATCATCCAATGAGATCTGTGTGAAGCAGATACTACTGTGCCTGCCATTCAGAAACACTCCTTGCTGGAGGAAAAAGGGAGGCAGGAAAGGGGTCCAAGCAAAGAAAGTGTTAAAGAGAGGCACAAAATGTAGCTTTCCAATTAGGGAAGGCCGGTGAGGGAGGCAGCCGCTCTACGTCTTCCAGAAAAAGGGGTTCTGTGCCAAACGCCGCTGGAAGTTCTCGTACCTGCAAGGTGACAAGAAAAAAATGATTAAAAAGGACTTGACCACTTGAAGACACTGAATGATTGAAATCGGTTCTGATATCGCTGTTTTACTAACCTGACAGCTTATTATTCTAAATAGGAAACCTTCGTATTGTTTGCAATTATAAAGATGCTAAATACCAGCAAGAATAAGTCCTTACATTTAAAGTGGTTGTAAACCCTTATGCCGCGTACACACGATCGGAATTCTCGTCGGAAAAAGCTCTGATGGTTTTCCCGACGGAATTCGGCTCAAGCTGTCTTGCCTACACACGGTCACATCAAATTCCGATCTTTTATAACGCGGTGACGTACAACACGTGCGACGCGACTAGAAAAAGGAAGTTCAATAGCCAGTAGCCAATAGCTTCTATCTCGTAGTTGAATCTGAGCATGCGTGATTTTTGGAGTGTCGGAATTGCATACACACGATTGGAATTACCGATAGTTTTTCCGTCTGGAAAATTGAGAACATGCTATCAATTTTTAGCTGGCGGAAATTCGGACAGCTAAATTCCGATGGAGCATACACACGGTCGCATTTTCCGATGAAAAGCTCTCATCTGTCTTTTTCTGGCCGGAATTCCGATCGTGTGTACGCGGCATTACAGACCACTTTAACCTACAGGTAAGCCTAGAATAAGGCTTACCTGTAGATGCAAGAAATATCTCCCAGACCTGCACGGTCTAGGAGATTTTTGTAAATTACCGTATGGGGATTTCTTCTGCGAATGCGCCGGAGTTAGAAAGGGCACACTGGAGGGTATATATGGAGGGTCTAAAGACTCTGCATGTCTCCCCTGTACTCCACTGAATGTTTTGCAATGCAGTTTGCATTGCAAAACATCCCTTCACGGCAAACACCGAAAACTTGACCCGGAAGTGACGTCAGTTATGTCAGAGACGTCGCTTTTTGGGGTCACAGAAGGGGAGGAGAGCAGATGTGTGTCCACTCTTCTTCCCCTCTACCTGCCGGCACCTGCCATGGAGCTCCTGGACCTGCTGATGGGCAAGCGGAGCCCGGTAGCAAGCATGGAGGGGTGTGGCAGTGGCGTGGGGTGTATCCGGTACCGGGGGTGTGTGAGAGCGATCGGGCGGCAGCACAGCCACCCAAATGCTCTCACCAAACAGGCAGAAGTCTGCTGCGAGACTGTTTGCGATACCCCCCCGCCGACATAAGGACCTGGTGGCGAAAGGGTTAAAGTAAGTAGCTACAAATACTGTATTAGATACCTGGACAGGTAAGTGTCCATATATTAAGACAGGTGTCCTCACCCGACTCAATTTTTCAATCGGCTACCGGGTGCTGCTGCCATCTCCACTAAAGGTAAAACAACCACTTCCCTACAGCGCATGCACAAAGTGCTCTGCGCTTTGTGAATGGGTAAGCTGCCGGGAAGGAGGAGAGTGGCTGCGCCAAACTGAACCAGAAGTGGGAGCGGGTACCTGTCAAAACCAGGTACCCCCCCCCCAAAAGGTGGGAGGCAGAAAAACAGAGCTTACCCCTTTTGGGTGGAGTTCTGCTTTAATATCACTTTAAAACAGGCAGTGAGGAGGGGACAGAAGGCCTACTCACCACCTGTCAAATGCACTCTGAAGAACAGTCCATCAAGCATCGCTCTTCAGAAGACAACACAAATGTATACGAGCCCTTAAACTACTCATTTATATCTTCACCAGGGGGAAAATAGCCATGTCTGGAAAACCCTTTAAAAATCAAAGAATTCTTTCAAAATGGATTCTACAGAAAACTATATGTACAGCTAGAACTACCCTCTCCACGGGGTGTCAAAGCTGCTGTGCGATTTCACTGCAAAACTTCTGTATTGATGTTCGTGTCCAGCTGCATGTCATTTTAGATTTTTCACATAATTCCACTTTCAGGCAAAACCATTGTGTCTGAATGTCCAACCCAAACAGCAATATAATCAGCATGATTACCAAAATAAAAAAATAAAAAAATCAATGCTTTACAGGTTTTCCTTACCATTTGAGGACCACATTGGCTGGTATGAAGACTTCTGAAGGGTTAGGTGTCATCTGTGCCTGGGATATGGCAAATGATGTAGCAAAATTATAGAAGTTGTCCAACATTTTCTGAGTGAACTGGAAGGGGAAATAGAAAATGGAAAAAAAATTAAATTCCAAAAGGAGAGTGAACCACCCTTAAAGTGGTTGTAGCACCTGAGGCCAGGGGGGCATTTGTATGGCGCCCCCCAGAGTCAATACTTTGTAGAACCCCCTTTCGCTGAAATTACAGCTGCAATGTCTCTACTAGCTTTGCACCTCTAGAGAGAGTGACATTTTTGCCCATTCTTCTTTGCAAAATATCTCAAGCTCTGTCAGATTGGATGGAGAGTGTCTGAACAGCAATTTTCAAGTCTTGCCACAGATTCTCAATTGGATTTAGATCTGCACTGATGCAGAGTAGTTGCACAAGTAGCGGTACTCATGCAAATGCACAGATACTTGAAACTGATACTTTCAGGCTCGGTTCTTTGAGCTGTCAATAGGTCTCCCCTGTTGACAGCTAAAGTGTTAAAGAAGATTGGAGCAGAGATCAGTGATGTGTAAAACACAGCCACGCCCCCCACAGTTAGCAACACTCCCCAGGACACACTTAACCCTTACACTGCCACCTAGTGGTTAACCCCTTCACTGCCAGTGTCATTTACACAGGAATCAGTGCATTTGTATAGCACTGATTACTGTATAAATGACAATGGTCCCAAAAATTTGTAAAAAATGTCCGATGTGTCCACCAAAATGTCGCAGTCACAAAAAAAAAAAAAAAGAAAAAAAAAAAAAAAAGAAGAAGAATTGCTGATTGCCGCCATTTAAATAATAAAATAAAAAAAATTATAAAAATGCCAAAAAAATAACCCCTATTTTGTAAACACTATAACTTTTGTGCAAACCAATCAATAAATTGCTTATTGCATTTTTTTTTTTTTACCAAAAATATGTAGAAGAATACGTATTGGCCTGAACTGAGGGAAAATTATGTTTTTTTTCAAAATTGTCACTCTTTTTTTGTTTATAGCGCAAAAAAAAAAAACCGCAGGGGTGATCAAATACCAAACGAAAGCTCTATTTGTGGGGAAAAATAAAAAGAAAGTACGTCAATTTTGTTTGGGAGCCATGTTGCACGACTGCGCAATTGTCAGTTAAAGCGGCGCAGTGCTGAATCGCAAAAAGCGCGCTGGTCAGGAAGGGGGTAAAATCTTCCAGGGCTGAAGTGGTTAAAAATTAAAAAATAAAATAAATAAAAAAAAAAATTGTATCCCTAGTATAATTAATTATACAGGTTGTGGTTAGAAAGGACTCACAAAAGGATTCAAAAGAGCACTACAACCCAATGAGTGTATGGAAACCAGTGGTGGATTCCTTACACTGCACGGATGATGGCCAAAAAGCTGAAAACAGCATGCAGTTTGGAATAAATGGCTGCATAATTATATTAGGTTATATTTGCACTATACACCAACAGTTCTGGAGTATACTTGGGCATAAGGGAATGATCTGCATAACTCCACCCACCGTTCTGACATGAAGATTTTATTTTTCGGAAACATGATGGAACTGGAGATTTTTTTTTTTCTAACCACTTGAAGACCAGCAACGTACGTCCCTGGACTTCAAGTTGTTATACTGGGATGATGCAGCTGGAGGCATCATCTGGGTATTGTTTTTTTAAGAGCGGATGGTCGGCTCTCTTGTAAAAGCAATCCTAGCAGCTAACTAGACACTGGATTGCTTTCACAAGCAACAGGAGGGGACCTACACCCCCCCCCCCTCCAAGTTTTCAGGGATCTCCCATCCCACAGGGAGACCCGATTAACCAGCTGGCGCTTCTGCTGGCTGATCACAGGGGCACACAGAGACCAGAAGAGCTCTCTTAACCTTTAGGGCAGTGATGGTGAACCTTGGCACCCCAGATGTTTTGGAACTACATTTCCCATGATGCTCATGCACTCTGCAGTGTAGTTGAGCCTCATGGGAAATGTAGTTCCAAAACATCTGGTGTGCCAAGGTTCACCATCACTGGTCTAGGGTATAGGCACCCAGAAGCAATGAGAATACATCACTTTTTCATTGTCTCAGATATAAACGGTGACATTTTTTAAAATGAAAAGCATTTGATCACACCGATCCTGGTGTGATCAAATATTTTTAATGGAAGAGCAGGGATCTGGGGTCTAATAGACCCCAGATCTCTCCATAAAGAGTACCTGTCACTGCCTATTGTGATCACATATTTATATCCCCTGTGATCACTTATTAAAATAATAATAAAAGAATTAAAGTGATAGTTTAAAAACATTTTTCTTATAGCACCCCCACCATCACTGCTCGCACGCAAGGACAAACGCATGTGTCAGTCCTGCATGCACACAAACAGCAATCGTTCCACACACACACACACATCAGATCATTATTATACAGGATTTTTATAGCACCAACAGTTTGCGCAGCGCTTTACAACACGAGGGGAGACATTACAGGACAATACATGAGGGATCAGAGGGCCCTGCTCCTTAGATCATAGACAGCAATTCTAGCACCAGACCTCCTATGTAAAATCAGGTGTGCGCAATTTTAAAGCACGACATACTATTTACTCGTCGTAACATAATTTTTTAAAATTTGACCAAAAACATTGGGTATTATATTGTATTTTTGTGCATTACAAAAAAAATACAAATGTATATATATATATATATATATATATATATATATATATATATATATATATATAATAAAAAAGTGTATCCACCCCCCCCCCCCCCCCCCCCAAATAATAAAAAAAAAAAAAAAAAAAAAAAAAAAAAAGCAGGTGTGAAAATGCCAAAGATTGCAATTCTCTGTTTATTCCATAGGGCCTCTGCTTTAAAATAAATATATAATGTTTGGGGGTTCCAAGTAGTTTTCTAAAAATACTGGATTATTACATGTAAATAAAAAAAGTGCCAAAAAAGGCCTCATCTTCAAGTGGGTGCACACATGGCACTGTATTCAAAGAACACACAATGTAATCTTATTTTTTAATATCTTCACTGAAAGAAAAAAAAAAAAAAAACAAAAACAAAAACAAACATTTTCAAAAGATTATTTTGTAGTCATCACCACATTCCAGAAAATATATAAAAAACGCCTCTATTCTTTCTCTTTACATTCTAAGCAGTGGTAGACCGCCCTCTAGTGGGCAGCCAGAACATTTTTCGTTCCGTAAACCAAACAAGATCTTAAAAGTAATGCATCTACTGTACTTAGTAATGGTTGCTCTCTTTGCTAAAGGCCTGTATACCAGATAAGAAAATTGTATGAAATTTTCCATACAAGGAACAAGTGTTTCCACAGCCGATTTCAACTACGTCAACACAACGACCGTTTTTCGTTCAGTGTAGGGTTGTCCCAATACCACTTTTTTAAGACCGAGTACAAGTACTGATACCGATTACCGATACTTTTTTTTAATCTCATGTGACAGTGGCACATGTGTCCAGTAGTTTTTTTTTTTAACAATTTTTTTTTTTTTACATTTTATTATTTTTACAATGCTTTCTTTTTTTTAAGGGGGGGGAATGGACAGTGTGTGTTTTTTATTTTTTTTATTATTTTTTACATTTTTTTTTTTATTATTGCAACTCTTCTTATGAGACCCCTGACATCTCCCCTTTGAGACAGAGAAAGGGACTAGGGACACAGATTCCCCATTCCCTTTCTCAGCAGCCTCAGCTGAAAAGGAATGGAGAGAAAAGATAGTGGCTCCTCTCCATTCATAAACTTAAACATTGTACAATGTTTCAGTTATGTGAATGGACGGACTGTCCATTCAGAAAAGTAAGGAGCCGGATTTACCGATCGAGGGGGTGGAGGAGGAGCAGCAGCATGGAGGGGGGACAGCAGCATGGAGGGGGGACAGCAGAGAAAAAGGCCGGCTGTCAGACTTTGAAATCTTTACATGTTGATCAGTGCTTGTAACCCCCCACCGCACTGACCACCCCGACTGCCCAGTTATCGGGTGAAGTATCGGAGCATTTGCCCGAGTACAAATATTGGTACAGATACCGATACTAGTATCAGTACAACCCCAGTTCAGTGTGTACAGAAATAACCAAATAAAATAAAAAAACGCACATGACTGAAAGAAAAGAACGACCCTACACTATACATCACTTACTCTTCTACTATGCTAGTTTGCTGTTGGCAGTCAAATTTTTTTGTATAAATTAACAACCATTGTCAGTTACATGATGATTCGCACCTTCGTGGACGATCAGTCATCCGATTTTCTCATAGAGTGTACTAGGCTTAAGACGATTGATGGTAAACTTGCTGAAACTCCATGTGCCATTTTTCGATGGTACTTTTTCATTTTGGCTGCACTAATGGTGGACTACATACAATGACCAAAATATTCATCAGAAGATCTTCTCATAGTTTAGTCTGTAGTCTCATACTGACCTGAGTAAACGAGTCCACATTTGACACGGCCGCATTGGCTACCGGAGTTTGCTGTGCCAGCTGCTCAAGCAGTTCAACCGAAATTCCTATCTGCGCCACCGAAGGGGTCTGGGGCAAATTCATGGCTCCAAATGGGTGCTGGCTGCCTTCCCCTACAATGAACACACACACATGTTAAAGCCCAACTCTAGGTAAAAGTTTTAGTTTCTGATTTGGATAGAGTAGGGAAGGGTCAGAATCGCACCAGCTTATTTTACTGCCCCCTACGCCCACGTCGCCTAGATTTCCCCTTTCGGTCCCAATGATAGGATGTCACAGGGAAAGGAAGTGACAGTAAATCTCTGCAATGGAGGTGAAGACAGCAACATAAAACCTTTTAAATCGTAAACCACAAATAAGAAAAACAAAAGAAAAAACTTCTCTCTGCAAGTTAAGAACAAAATGTGCTAGTATGCATTGCATTACTAGCACATTATGAAAGGCTTATCTGAAAACAAAACCCTCCAGCAGAGCGCTGTCACGGCTCCCTTGGGGCTTCTATCTTCCCCCGGTCTTCCTTCGGAGTTCGCAGGCTGCGGGTGCGTGACTGGCAGAGCCACGATGACGTCATTCCCGCGCAAGTCACAGACGCAGCGTGGCTCCTGCTACACGCCAATCAATTGAGTACAGTATGTATGCGCCAGTGACACTGCTAAAATAAATATCTCCTAAATGGTGCACGATTAGGAGATACAGTACAAAATTATTCATACCCCTTGAAAATTTCCTCATTTTGTCATGTTACAACCAAAAACGTAAATGTATTTTATTGGGATTTTATGTGATAGACCAACACAAAGTGACACATAATTGCAAAGTGGAAGGAAAATGATAAATGGTTTTCCAAATATTTTACAAATAAATATGTGAAAAGTGTAGTTGTATTCAGCCCTCCCCGAATCAATACTTTGTAGAACTTCCTTTCACTGCAATTACAGCTTTAAGTCTTTTTGGGGATGTCTTTATCAGCTTTGCACATATAGAGAGTGATATTTTTGTCCATTCTTCTCTGCAAAATTGGATGGAGAGCATCTGAACCACAATTTTCAAGTCTTGCCACAGATTCTCAATTGGATTTAGGTCTGGACTTTGACTGGGCCATTCTAACACATGAATATGCTTTGATATAAACCATTTAATTGTAGCTCTGGTTGTATGTTTAGGGTCATTGTCCTGCTGGAAGTTGAACCTCCACCCCAGTCTCAAGTCTTTTGCAGACAAACAGGTTTTCTTCTAAGATTGTTCTGTATTTGGCTCCACCCATCTTCCCATCAACTCTGACCAGCTTCCCTGTCCCTGCTGAAGAAAATCATCCCCACAACATGATGCTGCCGCCACCATGTTTCACAGTGACGATGGTGTGTTCAGTGTTAGTTTTCCGCCACACATAGTGTTTTGCTCTTAGGCCACAAAGTTTAATTTTGGTCTCATCTGACCAGAGCACCTTCTTCCACATGTTGCTCTGTCCTCCACGTGGCTTCTCGCAAACTGCAACGGGACTTCTTATGTTTTTTTTTTTTCAACAATTACTTTCTCCTTGCCACTCTTCCATAAAGGACAGGTTTGTGGAGTGCACGACTAATAGTTGTCATGTGGGCAGATTCTCCCACCTGAGCTGTGGATCTCTGCGGCTCCTCCAGAGTTACCATGGGCCTCTTGGCTGCTTCTCTGATTAATGCTCTCCTTGCCCGGCCTGTCAGTTTGGATGATGGATTGAACACTGCTCCGTGAGATATTCAAAGCTTGGGATATATATATATATTTTTTTATGTATATAACCAAACCCTGCTTTATACTTCTCCACAACTTTATCCCTGACCTGTCTGGTGTGTTCCTTGGCCTTTTGTTTGTTCACTAAGGTACTCTAACAAACCTCTGAGGGCTTCACAGAACAGCTGCATTTATACTGAGATTAAATTGCACACAGGTGGATTCTATTTACTAATTAGCTGACTTTTGAAGGCAATTGGTTCCACTAGATTTTAGGTAGGGGTATCAGAGTAAAGGGGGCTGAATACAAATGCACACCACACTTTTCAGATATTTATTTGTAAAAAAAAAAAAAAAAAAAAAAAAAAAAAAAATGTAAAACCATTTATCATTTCCCTTCCACTTCCAAATTAATGCATTCTATGCATTAAGATAAAAAAAAAAAAAAAACAAAAAAACAACCTTCTGTGTGCAGCAGCCTCCCCTAATACTCACTGGAGGTCCATCTAGATCCAGCGATGTTGCCAAGGACTCAGCTGCCCGAGACTCCCCTCCTCATTGGTTGAGTCAGCAGTGTGGCACCACTGGCTCCCGCTGCTGTTAAAGTTAGTGAGCCAATGAGGAGAGAAAAGGGCAAGGGCCGGGCCGCGTCTCCATGTCTGAATGGACACAGGGAGCTGCTTGCTGAGGGGGCACGCAACAGGCAGGAGGGACCCGAAAAAACAACAACACTGAAAACAGATTCTGGTGTGGCAAAAAAAAAAAAAAAAAAAAAGTAATATATATATATATATACACACACACACACACACATACCTTTTCATGTGGGTTCAGTGCAAATTGAGCCATAGAAAACAAGTGGGCTCAAATCGCACTGCAAAGAATTGCATGCGAGTTGAACAGGAATGTGGTGCAATTTTTGTCTTAATCACATGCGATTTTCCGCACTGCTATAGCGTGAACCCAGGCTTAATGGACATTCTCTGCAAAACAAATGTTAAAGCGGAGGTCCACCCTAAAATGGACCTCCGCTCATCGGAATCCCCCCCCCCTCCGGCGCCACAATCGGCACCTTTCAGGGGGGAGGGGGGTGCAGTTACCTGGATAATCCAGGTAACTGCACCCACTTCCGGGCTAGCTCTCTGCGGAACGAGCGTAGGTTACGCCCCGGTTCCGCAAGCACCCGCCCCCTTCAGCAAGTGCCCCGCTGCCTGCTGGGAAACACACAGCTCCCAGAGGCAGCGGGGACCGTCCGGATTGCGCCGCGCGGCTCGCGCATGCGCAGTAGGGAACCAGGAAATGAAGCCGAAAGGCTCCATTTCCTGATTCCCATACCCAAGATGGCGGCGGGACCCGGCAGCCGAGCGAGCGATCGGCTTCGGGTGCCGACATCGCGGGCGCGCTGGACAGGTAAGTGTCACTATTTAAAAGTCAGCAGCTGCAGTATTTGTAGCTGCTGGCTTTTAAAAAAAAAAAAAAAAAAAAAAAAAAAAAACGCGGAGTCCCGGTGGACTCCCGCTTTAAGAACATTTTGCCCTCATCTTGATGACCCTGCTGGGCTTCATGGAAAGAGCTGTCAGGAAATACAATCAGGTTCAGCAAGCAGCACCCTCAATGGGCTGAAGAGTCATTACATGGCAGAACTGCATATCTAGTAGGAGGCGGATCTTTCATGGATATGCCCGTCCTCCAATCACATAGCAGGTTTCATTGATGGAAGCTATAGTAGGGCTTCCATGAATGGAGAAGGGGGCGGTTTTGATAAGTGTTTAGCGCTCATAATAATCCCCACAGCACTGGAAAAAATAAAAAATAAATAATAAATCACAGCTGCCGGGGGTAAAGTGGGGCAGAGGAGCGGACGTGTTAATGAACAGCAGCAGCCACCCAGCACAAGGGACACTTCTCATTCAATGTATGTAAGGGTTTAAGGGTTTAAAATTGGGGAAAAAAATAAAATAAGTAAACCTAATCTTCACAAGAATCTTTCTCTTACCAGATTTTAAACCAGAAATTTTGAAGATGGCACTGGGCTTTTCATTGGTGATGAAGCCAAGCAGCTGCCATACAGGCATCCCGCTGTGATCAGGATATGAGATGTAGACGGAGCCCCCCATCCTCTCCGGGAACGGGATGGTCCCCAGCATGAACACCACCACGTGGTTGATGCTTTCATAGTCCGGCAGGTTAAAGACAAACTTATCCTCTGCTATTTGCTGGGCATCTGTCTGCACCTGAGGACAAAAAAAAAGAAAAATGTGGTAAAAGAGAACCGTCATCTGCACACTAGAGGTGGTTGCGGGGGGGTTTATGGGGGAGATCCAGTTTTGCCCCTCCTTTGGTGAACCTGCGTCACTGTGTGTATATTGTGTACAAGAAACATATACAGATGCATCTGAAAACATTAGACTATCAATTTCAGGGAATGCCTGTGTAATCTTGAGGTCTATGGACCTCACCTCGCATCTCATGAGTCCGAACCAAAGTAGTACAGGGACTACTGTGAAGTTGCGCAGATATGAATGGTTATCATTGGGAATCATGGGGTACGATTCGTCATGTGACTCTGATGACCAAAGTCGCAGCAAGAGTCGCAAAAAGTGTAAAAGGGGCCTAAGGTGGAGTTCCGCTTCCCCCCCAGCAAAAAAATTAAAAGTCAGCAGCTACACATACTACAGCTGCTGACTTTAACCACTTGAGATCCGCTCTGTAGCCGTCATTCAGGACTACGTCTATTGATGTCGTCCCGTGCACGAGCGGCCTGCACGCCCCCTGAGGGGCGCGCACGGCGCGCTCTGTGATCGGCGAGTCTATGAGACTCGCCTGATCACTGATCCGAGCAAGGGGTCGATCCCGACCCCTTACCACGTGATCAGCTGTCAGCCAATGACAGCTGATCATGTGATGCAACGGGGCCGGTAATCGGTTATTATTCCTCCTCGCGCTGACAGCGCGAGGAGAAAAAAAAAAAAAGAGCCGATCACGGGCGGCCGTGATCGGGACATCAGTCCCGATCACGGCCAGCCCTGCCAGTGCCCACCTTCCCCCTGCCAGTGCCCACCTGCCAGTGTCACCTTAATAAAACATAAGTGCCCCCCGTCAGTGCCACCCACAGTGCCACCCAGCAGTGCCCACAATCTGCCTCAACAACGGTGCTGCACCCCAGTCCGTGCCCATCAGTGTCATCTACCAGTGCCCATCAGAGCCACCTATCAGAGCCACCTATCAGAGGTACCTATCAGAGGTACCTATCAGTGCCCCTTAATGCCACCCATCCGTGCCACCCATCTGTGCCCATCAGTACTGCCTTATCTGTGCCTATCGGTGCCACCTTATCTGTGTCTATTAGTGCCGCCTTAACTATGCCTATCAGTGCCCGCCAGTGCAGCCTATCAGTGCCCACCCGTGCAGCCTATCAGTGCCCACCCGTGCAGCCTATCAGTGCCCACCCGTGCAGCCTATCAGTGCCCACCCGTGCAGCCTATCAGTGCCCACCCGTGCAGCCTATCAGTGCCCACCAGTGCAGCCTATCAGTGCCCACCAGTGCAGCCTATCAGTGCCCACCAGTGCAGCCTATCAGTGCCGCCTCATCAGCGCACTTCAATGAAGGAGAAAAATTACCTGTTTGCAAAATTTTATAACAAACTATTAAACATGATTTTTTTTTTTTTTGCATCTTTTTTTGTTTGTTTAGCAAAAAATAAAACTCCGAGCTGTAATTAAATACCACCAAAAGAAAGCTCTATTTGTGGGAAAAAAATGATAAAAATGTCATTTGGGTACAGTGTTGTATGCCCGCGCAATTGTCATTCAAAGTGCATCAGCGCTGAAAGCTGAAAATTGGTCTGGGCAGGAGGGGGGTTTAAGTGCCCAGTAAGCAAGTGGATAAATAATCGGACACTAAGAGCCGGTTCACACAGCGGGCGATGCGAGGCGACACGACTCGCCTCGCTCTCGCAAGTCGCCCCCGTTCTGTACAATGGAACCGTTCTGAGAGGAGCGACTCGAGTCGCTCCGACTCAGAAAAAAGGTTCCTGTACTACTTTTGGGCGACCTCGGGGCGACTTGCACTGACTTCTATACAGAAGTCATCTGCAAGTTGCCGCTGAGGTCGCGGCAGGTCGCGGCGAGGCAAGTCGGAGTCGCCTCGCCTGCAGTGTGAACCGGCCCTTACCTGTCCTGGAGTCCAGCGATGTCGGCACCGTAGCTGATGTTTCCATTGGCTCTCTGGGGGGGGGGGGGGGGGGGGCACCATTGTGGGTAAGGTAACTAAGGTGAGCTCAGGCATGTTCACATACGCCACGTGCAGCGCTGCGCTAATCACAGGTAGTGAGACATTGCCCGATCTCTGCAGCTGCACATCGGGGGAAATGTCTCACTGCCTGTGATTAGCGCATCGCTGCGCCGACTTCCTGGTGGGTCTGCACGTGTTCCAATGCGAACACGCCTGAGCTCATCCTTAAAGGTAACCTGGCAGCTCCCTACTGTGAATGCGTGAAGTGGCACTGGGGGGTGGGGGGAGGGGCAACGACTTCTGAGTGATCTCGTCGTGGTGAGATCCCTCTGAAGTGAGGGCTCCCCCGAAAGATGGCAAATGTGGCACCAGAGGGGGGGGGGGGGGTGGCGGGGTTTGCAGATAAGTGGAGCTTCCACTTTTGGGTGGAACTCCGCTTTAAAAAAAAAAAAAGTTAAGAAAAAAAAGGAAGGAAAAAACAGGGCAGTCACTGCAATACCACTTTCTGAAAAGTGATCAACCATGGAACACTTTTCAGAGGGCGGGCGGTAAGCATTTCCACCTGTCTGAGAGCCCTAAACTTTGGTTTTGCTCGGGCACCGCCCAGCCGCTTTCAGTCTCTAGTAGAGTTTTAGGGCTCATTCACACTTGAGGGTTTGGGGGCGGTAAAACTCAGCGGTTGAGCTGCTCTTTTGCCACCCCACCAACAGATCCCACCTTTAGCTGCGGAGGGTGCCAAGGCCTCAATATTTTCCTTCACCCATTAACATGTGAACAGGGTCGCTTGGAAAGCGTTGTGCACGCAGTTGCAGCACGCCAGTGTGCATGCAACGCCTCCTCACCGCCTCCGTGCTCAGATCGCTCTTCAGAGGCCATAGAAAATGTGATGGCTTCCTTCCTGGCGGTTTTGGGGTCATCAAACTGCACGTTGGCGCAGTACCAAGTGGTGCGGTTCAGCGCAGGTCACCATAGAACGCACACAACACCTGATCTCAGGTTGGAAACCATGAAGACCATCATTGTCCTCCCCCCAAGACTTGTGTTGTTTTGTACTACCCCTCCCCCTCCCTGGAGAGGACACATTACACACACAGCTGTCATCTGTCACTTACCAGCCTGCCAGCCACCAGGCAGCCGAACATGTCTGCTCCCCAGCCCTGTGTGCCTCCTCCCGGGGTGTGCCAGCTCCCTCTCCCTCTCACCCTCACTCAACACACCCGATCCCGGCCAGAAACTTCCAGAAGCCTTCTGATTAGGCTATCAACAAAAAAAACAAAAAAACAAAGCGTGCCCCGCCCACTCCCTGACTCCGGCGCCGCCATGATGGAAGTGGGCAGGAGCGCTGCGGCCAATAGGCGAGCGGGCCACGTGCTTTCCTGTCATCGCCCTCTTTCTGCGCATGCTCCCCCCGGTAGCGACGTGACCCGTACGGATTCGGCCATCTTTGAAAAGGGAAAAGCCACTTGTCAGATATGAATGAATGAACGTGTCTGGTCTTGTCAGAGCAGTGAAGTGAAGTAAAGCTCATTCGGTTTATTTTCGATATTAAAGAGAAAAAAGTAGTGCTAGGTTCCCCAATTATTTTATATATATATATATATATATATATATATATATATATATATATATATATATAAAACATTGTTATGTGCATCAAGTCTCAAATGAACCACAAGGGAAGTCATCCGTTAAACGATTCCAAAGTGCAAACTATGAACATATTTTATCCACATGACCTCCAGAAGATTTACCCCCCCCCCCCCTTCCTGATCAGGCCATTTTTGCGATTCAGCACTGCGTCACTTTAACAGACAATTGCGTGATTGTGCGACATGGCTCCCAAAAAAAAAAAATAGAAAAAACAATCGGCACATTTTTTCCCCCACAAATAGAGCTTTCATTTGGTGGTATTTGATCACCTCTGCAGTTTTTATTTTTTTGCGCTATAAACAAAAAAAGAGCAACAATTTTGAAAAAAAGCTATATTTTTTATTTTGCTATAATAAATAGCCCCCAAAAATAGATAAAAAAAACATATTTTTTCCTCAGTTTAGGCCGATACGTATTCTTCTACATATTGCGATTTTTTTTACAAAAATAAGCGTATATTGATTGGTTTGCGCAAAAGTTATAGCGTCTACAAAATAAGGGATAGTTTTATGGCATTTTTATTAATATATATATATATATATATATATATATATATATATATATTTTTACTATTAATGGTGGCTATTAGCGATTTTTATCCTGACTGCGACATTATGGCGGACACATCGGACACTTTTGACACATTTTTGGGACCATTGGCATTAATCAGCGATCACTGCTATAAAATTGCATTGATTACTGTAAAAATGTCACTGGCAGTGAAGGGGTTAACCAGGAGGGGGTGCTGCAGGGGTTAAGTGTGTCCTGGGGAGTGATTCTAACTACAGGGGGGTGGGCTAGCTGTGACACATCACTGATCACCTCTCCCGATTACAGGGAGCTGTGATCAGTAACACTCTCATTAGGCAGAACGAGGAGATTCTTGTTTACATTAGCATCTCCCCGTTCTTCCTTACCGTGAGACGATCACAGGTATGCCCGCATACATGGAATCTGGGGGACCCATGGTCGGACTCGCGGAGCTCGCGGCGGGCGTGTGCCTGCTATCCAAACCTCGCGAGATCACGTAATATAACGTGATTTTGCACAGCGGAGCCAACCTGCTGCAGTAAAACTGCGGCGGCTGGTCCGCAAGAGGTTAAGAGCCGTCTCACACTGGGGCCAGAGCCACGTTAGCACTAAAGCACAGCTCGTTTTAGTGGCGCTTTAGCGCTGTTTAAGCAGAGCTTTTCGGCTGGCTTTAACCCCAAAAAAGGGGTTAAAAACACCTGTGTTATGGTGCTTTGGAAGTGATGCCCATTCATTTCAATGGGCAGGGCGTTTTGGGAGTGCTAAACACAACGCTCCCAAACCACCCCAAAGATGCTGCTTGCAGGACTATTCTTAACCCCAGTGTGAAAATACACACTGAAATGAATGGGGCGCTTTTCAGGCGCTATTTCTAGCGCTAAAATGCCTGAAAACCTCCTCTCTGTGAAAGGGATCTAACTGACAATTGTGCTGCTGTGCGACGCTGTACACAAATAAAATTGATATCCTTTATTTTCCCATAAATAGAGCTTTCATTTGGTAGTATTTGATCACCTCTAGGGGTGCAACAGATCGTCACAATCCATGATCCGATCGGCACACACTGCGATCCGCGGAAGCGCTCCACGTTCTCGGCCTTAGGAAAGGCCATGGCTTCGGCCTAGTTCCGGAGCGGCGGCCATCTTGGTGCACCCATCGGCCGTCTACAATATGATCGCTCCGTCAAATGACAGAGCGATCACTTGTAAACAAACCAGCGTCATGACGACACCAGTTCCTCTCTCCCCTCTGTGTACAGATCTGTACAGTGGAGGGGAGAGATCGGATGGCAGCAGCGCTGTGGGCTGGATCTGTAGTGCCTACAGCGCTGCTCTGTGACAATTGCAGTCATAGCCATCCCTCCATACCCCTCCAATACCCTGCAATACCCTGCCAATACTCTGCAATACCCTGCCAATACCCTGCCAATTCCCAGCCATACTCAGCGATACCCAGCCATGCTCAGCCAATATTACAATGGGAGAGATGACGTGGATATTACAGTGGGGAGATTGTGGATATTACAGTGGGGGAGATGTCCATTACAGTGGGGGAGATTGTGGATATTTCAGTGGTTGACTATATGGTGGTGTAATTTTCACAGGTTTTTGCAAATTCAATTATTATTTGCTGATCCGATCTGTGGCTCTGATTCGGGGAACGAACCGATCCGTGAGTTTGTTGATCCGATGCACCCCTAATCCCCTCTGTGTTTTTTTTTTTTGCGCTATAAACAAAAAAAAATATTAAGATTTAACAGCGCCAATGATGTTTGTGTGTGTGCACACCAAACTATAAAACCGCTCTAGTTATTGTGGATACAATAAACAGACAATATGATGCAGGTACCTGCGCTACTCTTACATCATATAAACAAAAAAAATATTTTGGAAAAAAAAAATTCCACTTTCTGCAATAAAACATATCCAATTAAAAAATGTAAAAAAAAAATCTAATTTCTTCATCAATTTAGGCCAATATGTATTCTGTTTTTTGTAAAAAAAAATCTAAATAAGCGTATATTGATTGGTTTACTTGAACGTTACAGCGTCTAAAAACTACGGGATATACAGTGGGGCAAAAAAGTATTTAGTCAGCCACCAATTGAATAAGTTCTCCCACTTAAAAAGATGAGAGAGGTCTGTAATTGTCATCATAGGTATACCTCAACTATGAGAGACAAAATGTTGAAACAAATCCAGACAATCACATTGTCTGATTTTTGAAAGAATTTATTTGCAAATTATGGTGGAAAATAAGTATTTTGTCAATATCAAAAGTTCATCTCAATACTTTGTTATATATCCTTTGTTGGCAACAGGGATGAGCTTTATGTTCGAGTCGAACTCATGCTCGACTCGAACATTGGCTGTTCGCCGAACAGCGAACAATTTTGGGTGTTCGCGGCAAATTCAAAAGCTGCAGAACACCCTTTAAAAGTCTATGGGAGAAATCAAAAGTGCTAATTTTAAAGGCTTATATGCATGGTATTGTCCTAAAAAGTGTTTGGGGACCTGGGTCCTGTCCCAGGGGACATGTATCAATCGGGAGCAGTGATTTTAAAGCGGGAGTCCGCCGGGACTCTGCGTTTTTTTTTTTTTTTTAAAAGCCAGCAGCTACAAATACTGCAGCTGCTGACTTTTAAAATAGTGACACTTACCTGTCCAGCGCGCCCACGATGTCGGCACCCGAAGCCGATCTCTCGATCGTCTCTCGGGTGCTGCCGCCGCCATCTTGGGTATGGGAATCAGGAAGTGGAGTCTTTCGGCTTCATTTCCCGGTTCCCTACTGCGCATGCGCGAGTCGCGCTGCGCAATAAGGATGGACCCGCTGCCTCTGGGATCTGTGTGTTTCCCAGCAGGCAGCGGGGGACTTTTGGAAAGGGGCTTAATCTACGCCCCTTTCCGCAGAGAGCTATCCCGGAAGTGGGCGCAGATACCTGTACTGTACAGGTACCTGCACCCCCCTCCCCCCTGAAAGGTGCCAATTGTGGCGCCGGAGGGGGGGAGGGTTCCGATGAGCGGAAGGTCCACTTTAGGGTGGACCTCCGCTTTAATAATGCTTAAAGTGAAACTATAAAAGTGTAATATTCCTTTAAATTTCGTACCTGGGGGAGGGGTGTCTATAGTATGCCTGTAACAGGGCACGTTTTCCGTGTTTAGAACAGTCTGACAGCAAAATTACATTTCTAAAGGTAAAAAAGTAATTTCAAATGACTCACGGCTACAATCAATTGTCGGTCCACAATACACATAAAAGTTCATGGATAAAAATGGCATGGGGATTTCCCCACAAGGAAACCCCGAACCAAAATTTAAAAAAAAAATGCGTGGGGGTTCCCTTAACCACCTTCAGACCGGACCATTTTGCTGGTAAATGACCAGAGGTCTTTTTACAATTTGGCACTGCGCTGCTTTAACTGGTAATTGCGCGGTCATGCAATGTTGTACCCAAACAAAATTTGCGTCCTTTTCTTCCCACAAATAGAGCTTTCTTTTGATGGTATTTGATTGCCTCTGCGATTTTAATTTTTTGCGATATAAACGTAAAAAGACCGCAAATTTTGAAAAAAAATGATATTTTCTACTTTTTGTTATTAGAAAAATCCAATAAACTCAATTTTAGTCATACATTTAGGCCAAAATGTATTCAGCCACATGTCTTTGGTAAAAAAAAAGTCAATAATTGTATATTTATTGGTTTGCGCAAAAGTTGTCACATCTACAAACTAAGGTACGTTTTCTGGAATTTACGCAGCTTTTAGTTTACGACTGCCTATCTCATTTCTTGAGGTGCTAAAATGGCAGGGCAGTACAAAACCCCCCCAAATGACCCCATTTTGGAAAGTAGACACCCTAAGGAAATTGATAAGTGGCATGTTGAGCCCATTGAATATTTTATTTTTTTGCCTCAAGCGATTGAATAATGACAAAAAATAATTTTTTTTTTTTTTTTACACAAAGTTGTCACTAAATGATATATTGCTCACACATGCTATGGGCATATGTGAAATGACACCCCAAAATAAATTATGCTGCTTCTCCTGAGTACGGGGATACCACATATGTGGGACTTTTTGGGAGCCTAAAACCAAGCACCGCCTTCAGGCTTTCTAAGGGCGTAAATTTTTGATTTCACTTCTCACTACCTATTACAGTTTTGAAGGCCATAAAATGCCAAGATGGCACAAAACCCCCACAAATGACCTCATTTTAGAAAGTAGACACCCCAAGCTATTTGCTGAGAGGCATTTTGAGTCCATGGAATATTTTATATTTTGCCACAAGTTGCGGGAAAATTACAAACTTTAATTTTTTTTTATTTTTTTTTCACAAAGTTGTCACTAAATGATATATTGCTCACACATGCTATGGGCATATGTGAAATGACACCCCAAAATAAATTCTGCTGCTTCTCCTGAGTACGGGGATACCACATATGTGGGACTTTTTGGGAGCCTAGCCGCGTACGGGGCCCCGAAAACCAAGAACCGCCTTCAGGTTTTCTAAGGGCGTAAATATTTGACTTCACTCCTCACTACCTATTACAGTTTTGAAGGCCATAAAATGCCAAGATGGCACAAAACCCCCACAAATGACCCCATTTTAGAAAGTAGACACCCCAAGCTATTTGCTGAGAGGCATGTTGAGTCCATGGAATATTTTATATTTTGCCACAAGTTGTGGGAAAATTACAAACTTTTTTTTTTCTTTTTCACAAAGTTGTCACTAAATGATATATTGCTCACGCATGCCATGGGCATATGTGAAATGACACCCCAAAATAAATTCTGCTGCTTCTCCTGAGTACGGGGATACCACATATGTGGGACCTTTTGGGAGCCTAGCCGCGTACGGGGCCCCGAAAACCTAAGGGCGTTACAAGCATACTATAGACACCCCCCAGGTACGAAATTTAAAGGAATATTACACTTTTATTGTTTCACTGTGTAGGGTTGGGATTATGGCTTGCAGTCCAACCAGAAGTAACGGTTCTACCGACCGGAGAACCTGTCGTGGTCGGATGTAGAGGGGAAGCTGTCGCCACTAAGGGACTGATCCGTGTACATGAAAGAATGAATGGGGCCATGTATCGTGAGATTTTGAGTGCAAACCTCCCATCAGCAAGGGCATTGAAGATGAAACGTGGCTGGGTCTTTCAGCATGACAATGATCCCAAACACACCGCCCGGGCAACGAAGGAGTAGCTTCGTAAGAAGCATTTTAAGGTCCTGGAGTGGCCTAGCCAGTCTCCAGATCTCAACCCCATAGAAAACCTTTGGAGGGAGTTGAAAGTCCATGTTGCCCAGCGACAGCCCCAAAACATCACTGCTCTAGAGGAGATCTGCATTGAGGAGTGGGCCAACATACCAGCTACAGTGTGTGACAACCTTGTGAAGACTTACAGAAAATGTTTGACTCGTGTCATTGCCAACTAGGGATGAGCCGAACACGTTCGGTTCGCACCAGAACATGCAAACAGGCAAAAAATTTGTTTGAACACGCGAACACCGTTAAAGGCTATGGGACACGAACACGAATAATCAAAAGTGCTAATTTTAAAGGCTTATATGCATGATATTGTCATAAAAAGTGTTTGGGGAACTGAGTCCTGCCCCAGGGGACATGTATCAATGCAAAAAAAGTTTTAAAAACTGACGTTTTTTCAGAAGCAATGATTTTAATAATGTTTAAAGTGAAACAATAAAAGTTAAATATTCCTTTAAATTTTGTAGCTGGGGGGTGTCTATAGTATGCTTGTAACGTGGTACATGTTTCCCATGTTTAAAACAATCCGAGTGCAAAATGACAATTCTAAAGTAAAAAAAGTAATTTAAAAGTACTCGCGGCTATAATTAATTGTTGGTCCCGGCAATACACATAAAAATCATTGAAAAAAACCGCATGGGATTCCTCCACAGGGGAACCCCAAACCACAATTTAAAAAACAAATGCCTGGGGGTCCCCCCAAATTCCATACCAGGCCCTTCAGGTCTGGATTTTAAGGGGAACTCCACGCCAAATAAAAAAAATGGTGTGGGGTCCCCCCAAAAATCCATACCAGACCCTTATCCGAGCACACAACCTGGCAGGCTGCAGGAAAAGAGGGGGGTAAGAGTGCCCCCCTCCTGAACCGTACCAGGCCACATGCCCTCAACATGAGGAGGGTGCTTTGGGGTACCCAAGGGCCTCATCCCCACAACCCTTGCCCGGTGGTTGTGGGGGTCTGCGGGTGGGGGGGCTTCTTGGAATCTGGAAGCCCCCTTTAACAAGGGGACCCCCAGATCCCGGCCTCCCCCGTGTGAAATGGTAACGGGGTACAAATGTACCCCTACAACCTGAAGGGTCTGGTATGGATTTTGAGGGGGACCCCCCATGCCATTTTTTTTTAAATTTTGGTTCGGGGTTCCCCTGTGCGGGAATCCTATGCCGTTTTTTCAATGACCTTTGTGTATTGCCGGGACCGACAATTCATTATAGCCATGAGTACTTTTTCCTTTAGAAATGTCATTTTGCTCTCTGACTGTTCTAAACACAGGAAACATGTGCCACTTTACAGGCATACTATAGACACCCCCCAGGTACGAAATTTAAAGGAATCTACTTTTATTGTTTCACTTTAAGCATTATTAAAATCACTGCTCCTAAAAAAACGGCCCTTTTTAAAACTTTTTTTTGCATTGATACATGTCCCCTGGGGTAGGATCTGAGTCCCCTAACACTTTTTATGACAATAACTTGCATATAAGCCTTTAAAATTAGCACTTTTTGATTTTTCATGGTAATGTCCCATAGACTTTAACAGTGTTCGCATGCTCCCATAGACTTTTTTTGCCTGTTTGCATGTTCTGCTGCGAACCGAACCGGGGGGGTGTATGGCTCATCCCTACTCTCCTTATTCTATTGCCCAGTTTCCATTCCTCTATTTTGGAATTGATATTGTTTACATCACTCCAAACTTTTCAGCACAAGAGCCACTTCATATATTTTACAGATAATTGTGGGCCTAAAAAATTCCCCAGAGTTGCCCTTACATTGAAGTTATCCTTCACATCTCCCTTAGGCCTGGTTCACACCTATGCATTTTAGTGGCCATATTAAATGGACTGTAGAGCAAATCTGTAAAAAGCACTAAAAATGCATAGGTGTGAATCAGACTTTACATCAGCCCCCCCCCCCCCCCCCCCAAAATCTGTGCACTGTAAGCCCTAGCTGTGGGCCAGAAAAAAAATCTTGTAGAAGACAGGATGCCATAGTTTGGAGACCCCTGCTCTATGTAAACTAGAAGATTGCTGCCGCAGTTGATGCAATGAGATCGATTTACTAAAGGCAAATAGTCCGTTCTCTTAGCAAGAGAATTTTCCACAGAGTTTAGCAAACACAGCGAAGTTAAATTTTGCGAAAAATACCAAATTAGGGGCAAGAAATAAAAAAAAAAAACATATTTGCTTGCACGCGATTGGTTAATGGAAGACAGCAAAGCTTCACCTCATTCACTAAGCTCTGGGGCAAATTCACTTGCAAAATGAATGGCTATTTGCCTTTTGTAAATCAACCTTATTGCCCCATTATCCTCGACCTACTGAAACTCTCATTGGCAAGATGGACATTTGATGGCTGGTTGCATTTTGCTTATTTTTTTTTAAGTGACAGTGAGATACACACAGATAGTAGTCTTGCCTATTTGTACATAAAGTGCTAGTAAACCCAAAACCCTGCACTCACTATATCTGGCCTCCCACAGTACACAGAACATGGAAATGCAATTATTTTAGTAAATTTATATTCATAAATATATATATATATATAATATATAAAATTATTTATAAATACCTTTTCTCATCAGCAGTATATAGCAGTCTTGTGACTTCTATCAGTGTCTGGCCGAGCACTGGTTAAAGCTTGTAGCAGAGGCGGCTGGTGCTCCATTTTTTTGGGGGGTGGCAAACGAACCACCCGACCCCTTGTCGCTTGGTCGATCGATCAGCGAACAAACTCCCCCCACAGTTGCTCACCCATCTGCCTCACACTTACCCCATCCAGGTCACGGGCAGCTTCCCTCTGTGCCTCCCCCCTGCTCCCAGCCAATACGGTCACTTCTTCTCTGGCCAATCTGTTCCTAAGACCCGCTTCCTGATTGGTGGGAGAAGTAGGAAGACAATAGTGAATATTAATTCGCTATTGTCACACAACTGGGTAAGTTCAGGGTGCAGTGCTCTGCTCCCTGAGCCCACCCTTTATTGAAGCTAGTTAGAGCCTCAGGCTCTAATCCCGTGCTTAAAAAACAAAACAAAAAAAAACCCCATTGAAATCCATGCGCCCGGTGCCCTGCATGTATATTAGGGGCCAGGAGCATGGATCGGGGGGGATGACGCCCCTAATGGAGTGGCAACCACTGGCTTATAGGAGGAGTTTTCATTCTGCTCAGACTGTCCCATGAGGCTGCATGGCCCCTGACCCTCTTTCTGGACAGGGCCGATTGGCCCTGTGCTGATCAAATGCACCTGCCCGAAAAAAAAAAAATCTCTAGCAATACACACCAATCTGAGCATGTGCAAAGTGACTCCAAGGCTCTGTTCTATGTGGAGATGGATTGTGGACAGTAAAAGAAAGGGAGGATCAGAGAAGACGGGATCAAACAGCCTTTTTACACAATGCAGAGGATTAACCCCTTAGGTTCCACAGTGAATATAACAAGCATGCTTTACTGCATATACAGATTTTATTGTTGTGGCTTTAGTAAAACTTTAAAGAGGAGGTCCAGCCCCACAAAAAATTCAATACACTTACCTGACCAGAGAGCCCCCATTGTCGTCACCCCAGCCGATCTTTGGATTGGCTGTCAAGGTGCAGCCGCCGCCATTCCTGGTAAGGGAACCTGGCAGTGAAGCCTTTCAGCTTCACAGTCGGCTCCCTACTGTGCATGCGCGAAGTGTGCTGCGCTTTCTAATTGGCCCGGCGGCAGAGAAAGGAGGAGGGGGGCGCAAACTTCTGAGAGGTGGCGCCGTCTCCAGAAGTGGGGAACGGTACCTGTCATGAACAGGTACCCATTCCCCCTTCCCCCCTGAAAGGTGCCAAATGTGGCACCGGAGGGGGAGAGGAGACGGATAAGTGGAAGTTTTGCTTTAACGTTATTTACTGCGCTTTATGTGATGATTGGTCAACCTAAAGCTGAACGACCACAAAATACAGGGATATACAATGTAATACTGACATATAATCACACACATAGGTTGGACTTGATGGACTTGTGTCTTTTTTCAACCTCACCTACTATGTAACTCTACAATCGGTATTTTAATTGTGCTTCTATTGCATATCTTGGGTAACATACAGAAAAGACTGTGCATGTTTTGTTTGTATGCTCTTTATTCAGAATCAATAAAACACTATTGCACAGGTTGGACTTGATGGACTTCTGTCTTTTTCCAAACTCACCAACTATGTAACTATTAGCAAGGAAATTAATGAAGACATGTTGTAAATGCATCTTGTCCTTAAAGCACCACTGTCATCACCAAAATGAACCCCAAAAAAACCCAAATTAGTGCCCTGTAAAATAAGAGGTTTGTACTAATCTCTCCTGTGGACCATGTCCCCTATTTTTGCTCTGGTAAAGCAGCTCAGCCTCCATCAGAATCATCACCATTTAGTACCCAGGCAATGTTTGATACCCGTGTCCCCTGCCACATGCGATGGTTCTATCCTCCAGCCACGATATCCCTACAGGACACAGTAGTAACGTACAGTAGAGGTCAGTGGATGAGACCATGGTGTGTGTGGTGGGGGACACAGGTATCCAACACCATACCTCACAACTTTTTGAGATGGGAATGAGGGACACCTATCAGCAAAAGTATGCAGGCATAGGACACACCCCTTGTCACGCCCCCTTAAAGGAGAATTGTACAAAAAAACAAGATTGGGTAAACCCACAGGTGCTTTTTTTTACCACTACTATTTCCTTATATTGGCTTTTGGAATTTACAAATGCTGCAATTTAGAAATCAGATGGTTTAGTGCTGGAAAACACTTTTTGATAGATAAAAAGTGCATTTTATATACATCTATATAGATCAGACCAAAATGAGGGACAAATGAGGACGAATGAGGGACAGAGGGACATTGCTCCAAATCAGGGACAGTTGGGATCTATGCAACAGTCCCAAAGTTCTCAATGCTGAGAGTCTGGTGGCGGCTTCAGTGCTTTAATAGAAAAAAGAGAGGGGGGCATGGCCAACAGGGGTGGGGACTATAATGCTTCTTCTTTTGCAAGAAATTACTTTTTGAAGTGTTGACATTTTTTTGTGGCTTTGACCACATCTTGCTAAACAAAGAAGGTGTCAAGTGGCAGCAGTAGCATCTCCAAAATGGATGGCAGACACTGCTGTACCACCATCTGAAATACGATCCACCGCAGATCAGTTTTCAGAGGGCAGTAAGCTTACCGTATTTATCGGCGTATAACATGCACCCCAAGTTTAGGAGGGAATTTAAAAGAAAAAAACTTTTAGGAGGGAAGTTTAAGGAAAGAAACTTACATTTAAATGCCCATCAATGCAGCCTTGTCAGTGTCAATTTCAGCCTTGCATTGCAGCCTTATCAGTCATTTGCAGCCTTGCATTGCAGCCGCGTCAGTCATTTGCAGTCTTGTTAGTGTGTTTGCCGTTTAAAAATGGCGCCACCGAGATACAGAGCAGATGTCTTGTGTATCTCGGCGGCACTCTGTAGTTCTCGGCGGCCTTCGGGTATTTTCGGCCGCACTCGCCCGTTCTTGGCTATTTTCGGCCACACTCGGACGAGAAAGGCCGAAAATAGCCGAGAAAGGCCGAAAATAGCAGAGAAAGGCTGAAGATAGCCGAGAACGGCCGAAGATAGCCGAAAATACCCGGAAGCCATAGAAAGCGTCAGAAAGGGATAGAAACAGCGAGGGATCTGCGTATAACACGCACCCCCAATTTCCCCCTGATTCTTGGGGGGAAAAAAGTTATACGCCAATACGGTACTTCCTGCCTGAAATGCCCTACTGTTTAAAATGGCAAACAGATTAAAGCGGACCTTCAGTAATTTTTTCAACTTTCCATCTATTACATTTTATGGCCTTTTTGTTTCAACTTTGGATAGTAAAACATTTTTTTCTGCCAGTGAATACCTTATACAGCCCACTTCCTGTTTTTTGTCTGGTGTTTAGCCTAGGCTTATGAGGTCATGCACAGCTCTCACTCTCGTCAGCCCCCCGCCCCTGGTGCCGCCCATCACGGGGTGTCCTATAGCGCAGAAGAGAGAAGAGAGCCGCCGCCACCTGGTTGATTAGAGCGCCAGGAACATATTTCAATAGCTGTGTGTTCCCCTCTGTGTGCTGTCACATACAGCCCCTCCTCTTTGTTCGGGCACTTTGATAGACAGATCACCCGTCCAATCCTGGGACAGGTGATCTGTCTATCAAAGTTCCCCGGACATGGGGGAGGGGCTGTATGTGACGTTGCGCGGAGAGGAATACACAGCTATTGAAATGAAAGCTGCTATGTTCCCGGCGCTCTAATTAACCAGGCAGCGGCGGCTGTCCTCTCCCTTCTGTGCTATAGGACACCCCCGTGATGGGCTGAGCCCCGCCCTGTTTTCGGCTCCATTATCGGCCATTTTTCTCTTTCAGCAAATTGACAAAAAGGCCATTTTCGGCCGATATGTTTCACCGGCCGAAATTTCGGTGCATCCCTAATTTAAATAAAGCCTTTTTACTAGTGATTTAAATCAAATCCACCCTGACGAGCATGTGCACATACCAGTTAGCACTTGGCACACAGTGGCCTATTTAAACTGGTCTATCACTGTGAGCAATTGCTGAACGTTCTTCAGCTCGTTCCTGTGTTCCCAAGACCTGATCTTCTGTACCTGCATACTCGTGTATGACCCGGCTTGCCTTTGGACTTTACCTCTGTTCTCTCTTGCTTTAGCTCTGTTACCTACTACTCTGACCTTGGCTTGTTTACTGAATCTGATCTGCCTGCTGACTCTGTACAGCATTGGCGGACCTTGGCATTTCTCCTGGACTTGATTTTCCTGCTAATTCAGTGCCTCGTTGCCCAGTTGCCGCTGACTGCTGCTCGTCTCCTGGTTCTGCTTCCATGCCACGCTATGGTGTCAAGCTGCTCCTACATCCTGTTCCAAGGTCTGCGACTACCAGCTCTAGCAAAAAACCCAATTTGTGTATAAATCCTAGAGTGGTATTCCAAGTGGTGCCTTACCTTGAACATAGGGGAGATGCTTCCATATTATACACACAAAAAACACAACACTACGGAAATATCTTACGGGGGATCCCCCCCTAAAAACCCATACCCATGCCTATTCCTCCCCACTTCCCCCCAACCACAACACACACCCATAGAACCCACCCCACTCCCCCAAAAATACCTCCCTCCTCCCCTTCCCCAACCAATTCCTAGCACCCCCCCCCCCAATGGCTTTGGTCCTGTTGGATCTAGTCCCTGTGTGGGGCTCTTGAGAAAAAGATGGGTGGGCGTGGGTTTTTAGGAGGGAACCCCCCAGTGGCATAAGCAATCTGGGGGGGGGGGGGATTTACACTGCTTTGTCATCCATTTTGTACGTCCAATAAATTTAATTTCTTCCAAACTGGTAGCCTAAACAGATGCATATTTCCTTTGTGCTGTGTTTTTTGACTACCACCCACCTACAAAGTGGACATCACCAGCTAGCTGCTATGGCACTCATGCCACTACTTGCCTTTACACGCTCTGTCTCCACCTTCAGCAGTGTTAGGTGGGAGGTGCAAGAGAGGCCTCCACAACATTGGAGGTCTTCACCGGGTATGTGATAGGGGATTAGTAGAGAGATCCCCTGCTGAGTAAGGGGATTACGCTTAGCAGAGGGGCCTTTAAGATACCATCACACAATTTAGTGACCAATATAAGATATTAGAGCCGTAAGACCCAACACAGAACGTCATCTAAAACAAGCAGATTTATTGTAAAAGGAGTTCCAGGTATAAAAGTTCCCGGGTGGTCCTAGTAGAACAGAAACATACATTCACATAACAAGTCAGAGCATATACATTATAACTCACAACAGCAAAGACTCCTGACATTGGTTGTACAGCTATGGCTCAGATCAAGTTTACATTGGTACATGAACTACCGCCACTAGAATATTTACCTATTTTATACAGAAAGGATATATTATACATTGTCACTGAGAAATTCTTATTTTCTGCACCGTGAGCTTACAATCTAATCTGAGTAGCTCTAGGAAAGGTGTAATTAAAGGATATGTATAGCCAAAACCATTTTCCTAGTTTTGGATAGATTAGGGAAGGCATACAACCCATGTCGTTTTTTGCTATTGGTGTTCACTGGGTTCACTTCCTGTCCTGGAGAGTCTCCAGAAAATGAGAGAAGATCTCTCCAAAGAGAATGGGATTCCCATACTGGAAAGTTCTCATAGGAATAGATTTTCCCTTACCCCTTAATCAGAATGTTTGGATTTATCCTCACTTTCTATCTTGTTAACAAGCATCTCCCAGGATAAAGTGAGGGATGAATTACTCCAGCGGGGACACAAGCAACAATAAAAATTTGACAAAAAGGGTCAAACCTTCTCTTAAGGTGTCAGTTATTCTGTCTTGGGCGAGGACTGGAGACTAAGGTGGTACTCTGCACCTAGGTTCCCAGCTCCACCCAATTTGGAAGCCATCTTGTCTCAGACTATGGTACATACAAGCTTCAGTTTGTATATGAACTGTGTGAACAGCAAGCTTTTACCAAGCATTTTTAGAACTTTTAGCAAGTCTACAGAAGCCTTTAAAAGATCCATTCATTTCTAGTTTGGGCTGGTTAACCACAGATTTGAATGGCTATGCTGACTGACACTTTAAACAAGTAAGCTTCATAACTACTTGAAATTTGTTGAAAGCCCACTAACAGCTTGTTAAAAGAAAACCAGCACTCCCATTAAGATCTATGTTTAATACCCTCATGCTGGAAAACAAAGCTGTCCAAAGCTTGCCAAAAGCTTTTTGAAAGCTTGCTGTACACACAGCTCACATACAAGCTAAAAAAATGTGTACATGCCCTGCATGTTGGTATTTCCACTTTACATAATAAGGGAAATGTAGAAGGAGATGCAAAACTTAATAATTTGTCAAACAGGACCCTAAAGATGGTAACTACCACATGGCATTGACTGGACCAAGTCTTGTATACCAAACTGGGACTGTAATATGCTGAATATTCCAAGTAAAGCATACCAGATCTATTTTCTTAAAATGTCTAAAGAAAGCTGTGCCTCTGGTCAACAGCAACTAATCAAATGCACCATTTTATATATCTAGTGCAGGCAGATAAAGGAATGAATAGAAATTGTCATTAGTTGGGCAAAAGTTCTTTTGTTTCTGGATGTATGTCTAAATCTCAAAGGCCAAGATCACTCAAAACTGATGCAGTATCTCACCCACTGATTTCCATTTTTCTCTAAACCATGGACTTTGTAAAGCACAAGGGCATACCATATGCCTTCTATGGTGGGATTCCAATAATTTAAAATAAATGAATGACTGTGGTACCAAGAAACAAGAGTCTGCTGTCCTTGGGATGGGCTTTGGTGGGGTACGACCGGTCCGGATCCGGTTGGTTTAATTTAGAATGAAACTGAACTCACAAAGTGAAGATATGCTATGGTATAGGGAACATTTAGAAATCTTAATTGTGTCCATGCAGTATCTTTTATGTGGTATTTCTCCTGAAAAATAACAGTGCGTTTTCAGTTATGTATGCAAGAGCACCTAGGCACTTCTGTGTCTAAAGCCTCATAGTTATAGATCTGCAATTTGAGATTAAGGCACTGCTGCCTCTGACTGTTAGTCTCAGGAGATAAGGAGTGAAATTGGATGATCTCACTATTTTGCTGCTCACTCTTCTTGCTTGAGGAAGCAAAGCCCTGCCTCTACCAAGATGGCACACAGAGATACGGTACAGAACAGGGCATAGTAAATCAGTAATGGGGAAAGATCAGTGAGAGGTAATACTGAGGGCTAGTCCTTTGCCCTTATGTCCCCATTTTTTGGGAACAGCTTCCATAATTCAGTCCCTCTGAATTTCGGGTGGACTTGCCCTTACAGTAAACCTGACCTGGGCTGACTCATTTCTAAAGCAGCAACAATGTTGAAGTGTGGGTGTCTGAAAGTACCTGTGTTAGCGTTCAAACCTTTGATCCTAGCCCAGCCAATACATTAAGCCTCTATTTCTGCCTTAATTGGGAATAAGCCCCACCATTGTACAGTCAAATGTCAGAGTCTCTACACACCACCCTCTGAACTTCTGGCGTTGGCCAGTTCAATAACCCGGGCAAAGAAAGGGCAAGGCCCAATCCTAAAGTAGGCAGAAGACTATGCTAATATCATAGTACAGGCTGGCCCTAGAATCCAAGCACCTCCACAGGGAAAGGAAAGATTTGAAAACCACTAAAGACACTTGCAGCCACTACAAGGTCCCTTGCACTTCACTACCTCTGTCACCTTAGATCCCTTTTAGGCCAGCTGTAAATATTCCATTATAAATTACACAGGGTTATGCTAGCTAGTAAAATGACCACCTAAAGTTGAACATTCTTACCATAAATACCCACATCCATCTTGAAGGTGTGGGGACAAAGATTTGGTTAAAGACAACACAGTTCTGACTGTTATTTCTGTACATTATAAAATCCAACTAAGAAGGAGTAAAAGAATTCTAAAAAAACAAAAAAAAAAAAAAACTTTAAACCTCTAACACCAAGGGAAGCTGCAAACCTATAGCTCAAAGCCTGGCCTGTAATAATACCCATAGTTGTATTTGATTTCATGGGTGACATCTGCTCAAGCGAGATGTATAGCACCTATTTTTATGATTTGCCATGATTTAGCTCAGTGGTTCCAAAGTTTTTTTTTGTTTTTGTTTTTTGGAAAAGGGAGGACGGAGTAACAGGTATTGGTAAATAAGAGTTTTATTTTACTCTTCGGATGAGGTTTCATTTTAACATCATCAGAGAGCTAGAGGACAGGACACAATGGGGTCGATTTACTAAAACTGGAGAGTTCCAAATCTGGTGCAGCTGTGCATGGTAGCCAATCACCTTCTAACTTCAGCTTGTTCAATTAGGCTTGAAAAAAAACCTGGAAACTGATTGGCTTTTGTGTAAAGCTGCACCAGATTTTGCACACTTCAGTTTTAGTAACTCAACCCCAATGAGTAGTAATTGCCACTGTACATATGCAGAACCTCTCTCTAAATTGGGGCAGTTTCCACTCAATGAACAGAATACATCTCCATCACTAGTTTAAGGTCTACTGCTCTAGTCCTCGTGGAGACTTCTAGGCAAGGTTGAGTACAATATGTATTACATTCATTCTGTTCTTGATTCATCTGCTTAGTGGTATATGGATTGTCATAATCTAACATCAGGAAGCTTTGCTATAAGTTTGCACGTCTTGATCGACACTCCTCAAGTGGTTGATAGTGCATTTGTAGAAAGAAGACACATAATACAGGCTACACATCTTGGATCTGCATAGCCTCCATGGGCCACCGGTAGTTGTCGATGGCAAAGGAATCGTAGTCAGGACTGTAAATGATAGATTTCACCAAGGCCTCTTTGTCCTCAGGTTCTGGATACCAGGATGCCATGTTGTTTCTGTAAGCATAGTCAACGACCTAAACAAAAAGGAAAAACACACACATTTGGGCTTATTAAGTGCAATGAATAATATCAGTGTTTTGAATGGAATAATGAAAAATTAAGGCCCTTTTTATATGGGGCAGACTCCTTTCCGATCAGCAGGGGAGCAGCGTGGATGGATGATGCATCTGTGTCCGCTCAGCTTATGCACAGCAGACACGGACAAAGCTCGATCTGCTCTGTGGGCAGCCGGGAGTAAACAGACTCCGTTGCATGTTTACACCTGACTACCCTCCGATCCGATCAGCTTAAAAATGGAAGAGGACGGATCACCTTCTCTTTTTTGTTTTTTTTCCATGGGCTGGATTGGACCCAGAGGTAGGCGGGTGTAAAAGGACACAAGTCTGTTTACACCCACCTATCCTTAGGGGTGAATGGACCTTCCGATCAGGTCCACTTAAAAAAAAAACAGGCGGATGTGATTGGAACCGTTGTGTGAAAGGGGCCTAGCTCTGTGTAAGTTTACAGGCTATGGTATTCTTTTTTTATTTAAATTCCAGGCTACACGATAAGGATAAAGTTATGTGTACATCGCTACAAATTTCGAGATCCGGTAATAACAGTTGTTGCTACAGCATACAAAGGCATTTTAGACAAATGCTTCATATCTTGTGGCAACACAGTGAAGGCTCTTTTTCTATTCCAGCATGACTGTACCCCTGTGCACACAGCCAACTCCATTCCAAAGCAGTGCCACATATAACAAGACAGGGTTGCACATCCAAGATACCAAACCATGAATACTTTATGGCACTGGCTGGCTTAAGCTGGCCATAGATGGTTCAAATCTTGGACTGTTCAGCAGGGATAAGCTGAGATTCAATCCATCAGGCTAATTGTACCCAAGTCGATCCATTTCAGTCTGTCCTGACACATCCCCGCAGCAGCCAACAGGAGAGAGGAGGGTGAAAACTGGAAGAGCTGCACATGGGGGGGGCTTGCATGACAGGGGAGCACACAGCTCATGGTGTCATGGTCTGGGGCTGTATGAGTGCTGCCGGAACTGGGGAGCGATAGTTCATTGAGGGAACCATGAATGCCAACATGTACTGCAACATACTGAAGCAGAGCATGATTCCCTACCTTCGGAGACTGGGCCGCAGGGCAGTATTCCAATATGGTAACGACCCCAAACACACCTCCAAGATGACCACTGCCTTGCTAAAGAAGCTGAGGGTAAAGGTGATGGACTGGCCAAGGGGCCACTCAGGGGTATACTCACTTTTGTTGCCAGCAGTTTAGACATTAATGGCTGTGTGTTGAGTTATTTTGAGGGGACAGCAAATTTACACTGTTATACAAGCTGTACACTCACTACGTTACATTGTAGCAAAGTGTAATTTCTTCAGTGTTGTCACATGAAAAGATATAAAATATTTACAAAAATGTAGGAGGTCACTTTTGTGAGATACCGTATATGAACCCGGCACATTGATCTCCCTGACGGCACAGTAAAAAGAGAAGTGCGTAAACACTCCTCTTATGGCAGAGCCAATAAGAGGGTGATCTTTCCCATCTTTCTGCCGACACACAGAGTGATAATGCTAATGTGCATAGGGTGATTAGGGTGTGCCCAGGCACATTCGGCGCACCCTGTTTGCACGTCTATGAAGATATCTCTATATTGCATGCCATTGACTACTGTTACCAGGACAGGAAATGGGAAAACTCTGTAATGGGGACACAAACATTAAAACATGATGGAGGTTCTAATCGTTTGCTACATTTCAGCTGAAGCTCCATAAAACACAGGTCAATAGTATGTATACAGGACTTACCTTAATGGCAATCTTGAGAGACACCTCCCTGATGGTGCTAAGAGGGGGATACAACCGTCCCTCTGCTAGGTTTTCCTCTGTGACATCTTCAGCAATGGCCTAACAAGACAAGATATTATTATTATTCAGAATTGAATGGCACTGTACGGTGGCGATGTGCATTGTGCTGCTGTACAGCACCATGGATGAAGTGTACATTTTGTACACTTCAAATAAAGTTTGTTTGAAAAAAAAAAGAAAAGAAGGGAGCTGTGTGATGGGCTGAATCACGCATCACACTGCCCACCAGCGTAGTTGGAATCGGACAGTACTCCGGTAGTTATCCACCCTAGTGTGAACCCAGCCTAAGTGTAGTCAAGATAAAAAAATAAAAATAAATCAGCCCAAGGGACATAACTTACTATTAAAAGGAAAAATTTAGTACTTTTTATCTGTACTTCTTCCATGGATCACATGACTGCAGCTGGTTCTATACTCCTGTGATCCATTTTGAGCTGAGAGTGGGCTAAAGCCTGTCTAGACATGTGCAATTGGTTTCGATCTGAATCAGTTTTTTAACGAATTTCAACAAATTCGGAAATAGCCAGTTTAACAAACTTTTCCGAATATTCGTAAATTTGAAAAAAACTCGGAAATTCAAAAAAATGCGGGAATTCGGACAAAAACGTAAATTCGTAAAAATCGGAAAAAATCGAAAAAAAAAAACGTAAATAAAAAAAAAAAATGACCACAAGCGTAAGGACCATTCTTACCAATGACCATCACACTAATGTTTTACGAGTTGTAGATTTCTAACATTTAGCTTGGATTCCCCGAGACCAGGGAACTATTTCAAGGGTTCCTCCATGTTGAAAAGGTTAAGAAAGGCTGATCTATAGCATCACAACTGTTGTTATTGTTTTCTATGACTTACAGCTACCTTTTTACAGTGTTGATCTCATCTGAACATTTGTACAGGTGGTTCATATCCCATCTGCCTTGGATAATGGGACAACAGGGTTGATTTAATAATGACAAATAGGCTGTTCACTTTGCAAGGAACCCAGTGAATGACCTCGTCCAATTATGTGAAACCAAAATGCTGTTTCTTTTTATTTTCCTGGCATATGACTGGATATTCTTTGCAAAATGGAATTTCACCGCATTCGCTAAGCTTTGGTGTAACTTTACTTGCGAAATTAACTGCCTATTTGCCTTTAGTATATCAACTCCAATGTATTAACTATGGCAATCTTGCATTGAGCAGGGTTCTCCAAACTTCTTAAACAAAAGGGCCAGTTTACTGCCCTTCAGACTTTAGAGGGGCCGGAATATGAACAGCGGGAGTGGAAATTTTCCTTGCATCAGTGGGAGTAAACATCAGCACATTTGTTATTAGAGGGAGGAATAGTGCCCTATCGTTGGTATCACTGGAAGGAATAATTCCTCATCGTTGGTATCATTGGGAGGAATAGTGCCCCATCGTTGGTATCATTGGGAGGAATAGTGCTCCATCGTTGGTATCATTGGGAGGAATAGTGCCCCATCGTTGGTATCATTGGGAGGAATAGTGCCCCTTCCTTGGTATCATTGGGAGGAATAGTGCCCCTTCCTTGGTATCATTGGGAGGAATAGTACCCCTTCCTTGGTATCATTGGGAGGAATAGTGCCCCATCATTCGCAATCAGTGGGAGGAACAGTGCCCCATTGTTGCCATCATTGGGAAGAATAGTGCCCCATTGTTGGTATCATTGGGAGGAATAGTGCCCCATCATTGGTATCAGTGGGAGGAACAGTGCCCCATCATTGGTATCATTGGGCGGAAAAGTGCCCTTTGCTGTTGTCAGTGGGAGAAATGGTGCCCCATCGTTAATATCAGTGGGAGGAGTAGCGCCCCAAGGTTGATATCATTGGGAGGAATAGTACGCTATCATTGGTATCATTAGGAGAAATAGTGCTCCACTATTGAGAAATGGTGCCCCATTGTTGAGGTTAGCTGGTTGAATAGTGTCTCGTGTAAGTGGGATGAATAATGCCCCAAGGGCTGGACAAAGGCAAGCAAAGGGCTGCATCCAACCCCGGGGCAGTTTGGAGACCCCTTGGCATAGAGCAATGTAAGGAGCATTAATTCCAAAATGGGCAGAGAAAAGGAAATAAAACCTTGTGGAATAGAATAGAAAAGAGAGAGAACACACATCCTGGCCCGAAGACCTGTCCCAACCACCTCCTGATTATCACTTCAATTGCCAGTGTACAGGTTCTCATCTGCTATGCTAACTACTTAAAATGTTCATCGATTTAGCAGCCATTCATGTCAAAAGTACAGCAGCACCTACCTCTGCCGTGGTGAGAAAAATGTCTTCCGTAATATGTCGGACTCCGCAAGCGATGACTCCCAGAGCCACCCCTGGGAACACATAGGCATTGTTGCCCTGACCTGGGTAGAAAGTCTGACCATTTGGTAGGGTCACTTTAGAGAACGGACTTCCACTGGCAAAGATCCCGCGACCCTGGAGAAGAGAAGCCAAGACTGTATCAGAGCAGTCACTGAGATTTACCATCTACTACACAGAGCACACCGTGACTGTTTACCTTTACAGCTGGATAACGCTTCCCTCCAGTGCAAAACACTACAGGAGCTTTCCAGTATAAATGGAATTTGTCATCAGGAGAAGAGCATTTGGAGAGAAAGCAATTCAGCAATCTGATAAAATAACATTTCTAGTGGTCATCGTCCTGTTTAAAGCTGAACTCGAATAAATATACAAAACAAATACAGTGCCTTGAAAAAGTATTCACACCCCTTGAAATTTTCCACTTTTTGTTATGTTACAACCAAAAATGTAAATGTATTGTATTGGGATTTTATTGTGATAAACCAACACAAAGTAGCACATAATTGTGAAGTGGAAGAAAAATGATAAATGGTTTTCAAAATTTTTTACAAATACATATGTGAAAAGTGTGGGGTGCATTTGTATTCAGCCCCCCATAACGTTGCAGAACCCCCTGCATTTACAGATAAAAAGTATTTTTGGGAATGCAATTCACTGCAATTACAGCTACAAAGTATTTTTGGGGATGTCTCTACCAGCTTTGTACATCTAGAGAAAGTGAAATTTGCACCCATTCTTCTTCTTTTTGAAAAATGTCTCAAGCTGTGTCAGATTGGATGGAGAGCGTCTGCGAACAGCAATTTTCAAGTCTTGCCACTGATTCTCAATTGGATTTAGGTTTAGACTTGGACTGGGCCATTTTAACACATGAATATGCTTTTATCTAAACCATTACATTGTAGCTCTGGCTGTATGTTTAAGCCCCATATACACTATCAGTTTTTCTGCTGAGTTTTTTACTTCCGATTTACCAAAACCATATAATATGAGGTCAAACCTTAGGAGTTTCAATGTGTATGCAATCAGGCAGGCCCTTCACTACATGGTTTTGGTAAACCTGAAGGAAAAACTCAGCAGATAATCTGATAGTGTGTATGGGGCTTAAGAGACAGAATAACAACAAAAAAATCCAGAAAAACGCATTCAAAAAAGTTAGAAATTGATTTGCATTTTAATGAGTGAAATAAGTATTTGATCCCCTTTGCCAAATATGACAAGTAATTGGCGGCAAAAATGTATAGTGTGTATGGGGCTTAAGGGTCGTTTTCCTGCTGGAAATTGAACCTCCGCTCCAGTCTTAAGTCTTTTGCAGACTCTAAAGCCCCATATACACTATCAGATTTTCTGCTGATTTTTGTCTTCAGAGTTACCAAAACTATGTAGTGCAAGGGTCTGCCTGATTGCATACAAATTGGAGCATCCTCCGGGACTGTGACATCATAAGGGGCGGGGTCACCACGTGACATCACCCGGTGACCCCCACCCCTTATCCCTATATAACTCGCCACACAACGCGTCCCTGCCATTACGGGCAGAGAGAGCGTCGTGTCAACATCAGAAGAAGAGAAGGAGGAAGAAGAAGAAGTAGCAGGAAGAAGAAGAAGAAAGAAGCAGAAGGCAGCGCAACAGTGACAAGAGCGGGCCAACGCTAGTAAAAGAGCTGGAAGAAGAAAGCGGAAGCCCGGCAAGAAGAACCGAAGAGCGGGACAAGACCCCCAAAGTCGGAAGAAGACCCTCGGACGGCGGTGATGAAGGAGAAAGCCGGGCTCCTCCGCTAGTAAAAGAGCTAGTAAAAGAGCAGAAGCTAGTGGAGGAGTCCGGCAAGAAGACCCCCGAAGATGGAAGACCACCGGAGCTGTCTAATAAAGTATTTTCATTAACACTTTTTTCCCCCCAGGTGAATGGGTAGGGGTACATCGTACCCCATACTCATTCACATAGGGTGGGGGGGCCAGAATCTGGGGGCCCCTTATTAAAGGGGCTCCCGGATTCTGATAAGCCCCCCGCAGACCCCAACAACCAGGGTTGTCGGGAAGAGGCCCTTGTCCTCATCAACATGGGGACAAGGTGCCCCCCAAATCACCCCCCCCATGTTGAGGGCACGCAGCCTTGGTACGGCTCAGGAGGGGGCCCTTGCTTGTTCCCACCCCCTTTCCTGACCATCTGGGCTGCGTCCTCGGATAAGGGTCTGCTATGGACTTTGGGGGGACCCCCATGCCGTTTTTTCTGGGTAGGGGTTCCCCTTTAAATCCATACCAGGTGACAGGGCTAGCGAGATGTCAATCTCGCCGATGGAGATGGCGATATTGACTTCCTTCACTAGTTCCATCTACCTGGAGCCACATTCAAAATGAACAGACTTTACTCCGTGTGTGGGCAAGTCAGTTCATTTCAAAAGTCTGGCAGACGCCCGCCATAGTCCAGCGTATTGCCCACCGGAAAAGTCTGGTCCTGTGTGGGCATGTGTGGGGAAGTCCGCTCGTTTGGAAAGTCCAGGGGACCTCCGCTGAAAAGTCCGGTGGGTTGTCCGCCGGACTAAGTCCGCCGGAGAGTCTGATCGTGTGTACGCAGCATATTAGTTGTCCTGTGGTTCTCCTACCTGAGCTGTGGATCCATGGCAGCTCCTCCAGAGTTACCATGGGCCTCTTGGCTGCTTCTCTGATCAATGTTCTCCTTGTCCGGTCTGTCAGTTTAGGTGGACGGACGTGTCTTGGTAGGTTTGCAGTTGTGCCATACTCTTCCCATTTTCGGATGATGGATTGAACATTGCTCCATGAGATGTTCAAAGCTTGGGATATTTTTTTTTTTTATAACCCAACCCGGCTTTCTACTTCTCCACAACTTTATCACTGACCTGTCTGGTGTGTTCCTTGGCCTTCATGGTGCTGTTTGTTCCCTAAGGTTCTCTAACAAACCTCTGAGGGCTTCACAGAACAACTGTATTTATACTGATATTTAATTACACACAGGTAGTCTCTGTTTACTAATTAGGTGACTTCTGAAGGAAATTGGTTCCACTAGAATTTAGTTAGGAGTATCATAGTAAAGGGGGCTGAATACAAATGCACGCCACACAAATATTTATTTTAAAAAAAATTGAAAACCATTTATCATTTTCCTTCCACTTCACAATTCTATGCCACTTTGTGTTGTTCTATCACAAAATCCCAATAAAATACATTTATGGTTTTGCTTGTAACATGACAAAATGTGGAAAATTTCAAGGGGTATGAATACTTTTTCAAGGCACTGTATATACCAATCAGCCATAACATTATCACCGCTAACAGGTAAAGTTAAAGCGGAGTTCCAATAAAAAAATTTAAAGTCAGTAGCTACAAATACTGCAGCTGCTGACTTTTAATAATCGGACACTTATCTGTCCCAGGGTCCAGCGATGCGGGGGGTCAAAGCCACACTCGTCTCCCCCTCCTCTCTGTGGTGCTGGCATTGTCAATCTGGGCGCCCGACTGTGGCTTCACAGCCGGGCATGCACTGCACATGCACGAGCAGCGAGCTGTGACTGGCCGGGTAATCATCTGGGACCTGTGACGTGGCCCAGATGATTGATGAGAGGGAGGGGAGAGGTGATCTTCCTTACAGTGCCACGGGTGCGCCAGGATGAAGTGGGAGCTGGAACCCTCTAAAAAGGGGGTTTCCGCCCCCCCCCAAAAAAATGACATGCCAAATGTGCTGGGTCCGCTGCAAGAATAAAAAAAAAAAAAATGTAATTTTTTCCTTTAGAAATGTTATTTTTCTGTGATACTGTTATAAACATGGGAAAGCTGCGCTACTTTACAGGCAGACTAAGGGGACCCCCAGGCACGATATTTAAAGGAATATTTCATTTTTATCGTTTTGCTTTAAGCATTATTAAAATCACTGCTCCTGAAAAAACAGCCGTTTTAAAAACTTTTTTTGCATTGATACATGTCCCCCGGGGCAGGACCCGGGTCCCCAAACACTTTTCAAGGCAATAACTTGCATATAAGCCTTTAAAATGAACACTTTGATAGTACCCATTGATTCCTATAAGAAATCCAAACCTATGGTGGCCTCCAGTGGTCCCTCAAAGTATGACCACGGAATTTATGCGCCCCAAGCTGTGCCACACAGTAAATATTGCTGGGTCAGAAATACACAGTACATGGGGGGGGGTCAGAAGGGAACAATCTTGGGATCAGGAAGAACAGTACAGGTTTTGGGATGCTACCCAGGACACAGCCATCCAGGGACAGCTTAGTAAGAAGCGTTACTGTCCCAGAAAATCCAGCACAGTTGGTAAGAATTATGTAATTAAAGTGAGACTAAAGAATCATTTTCTATTTTTTTAAAACAACAAACATATCATACTTACCTCCACTGTGCAGCTCGTTTTTCACAGAGTGGCCCTGAACATCCATTTCTGGGGTCCCTCGGCGGCTCTTGCAGCTCCTTCCCACATTAGATAACCCCCTTGGAGAGGTGCTCTCCCGAGGGGGTTACCTTGCTGGCACGCTCCCAAGTCCAGCATTCGGCATCAATAGAGGCTGGACTCGACCCCGGCCCCCGCGCCATTGGTTTTGACAGCACCAAGAGCCAATGGCTGCACTGCTATCAATCTATCCAATCAAGAGCCGGGAACCCGCAGAGAGAGGAATGGCGGGGACGTGCCAATGGAAATTCAGGGTTCAGTTAAGTAAAATAGGGGGGCTGGGGGGCCGCTGCCTGCAAGGTGTTTTTTCACCTTAATGCATAGGATGCATTAAGGTGAAAAAACACAAACCTTTAAAAACCCCTTTAAGACAGCCCTAGCTATAGCAGCTGGCAATAATCTCATAAACAATCCAACAGGCTGGTTGCACCCAAGTTGATCGCTTAACTTGGATACAGTCAGCCTGCCCATACATGGTTTGAATCTTGGCTGGTCCCTGCTAAACCAGTTGAGATTCGAACACATCTGTGGCCGGCTTTACTCTACAGGCCCTGGTGGGCTAATCATGTGACATGATTGTGGACCACAAGGGTGAAGTCTACATATAAATGTGGTCATCAAAGATGAGCATCACAGACTGCATGATGGCAGATACTATACCTCCGTCAGATGGTAGCACTGCTCTGCTGTGCACTCCGCCTTGCTGGTTGGGTTACTTAGTGCAAAGATTATTGGTCTTTTATTAAAAGCAGCCATATTCTTTAGTATCTTTTCTGTAAACGCTCCCTTGATAGCGGCCACTCCTAACAGAAATAAAAAACATGTTTTTAATGTTAAAAATATAAAAATAGCCAACCAGAACTAGTATTTTCTATTCTGTAGACAATAGCATGTAAAATGAAAATTGTGGTGTGTTATTATACAGGCACTGTCTAAACTAAACCCCCTGGGTACGCTGTAATAAAAGCCTTGCTTGATGAACTCTAGTAGAGGTAAACAACATCTCCTACCATTGGTTTGGTAAGTTTTAAATATGAATAAAATATGAATAGAGAGAGAAAAAAAGAAAAGGAGAGCTGCGATGTCTAATTCTTGTACCGATGAGGGATCTCAAGCTTAAAACAGCTGTATGTGTGTTGTAAAATTGCTCTAAATTTTAGGCTGTAGTTGTTCTAGAACCATTTAGGCAGAGCTGTATAGCTCTAGCCTTTCTACTCAAATGCATGGCAGTTTTGTATATTTTCTTTCTTGATTATGATCAGGATTTAAAATACGTATATAGTCATGAAAATATTTAATATGAATATGTTGCATTCACAATTTATGTCTGTAGAGGGAGCTTTTGGGTCCTTTTTCACAATTTCTTGGCTATCCTTATCTGCTTTGCTGAACCATTTGTTTACACAGTTCAGGTTGAATTTTACACACACATAAATGATTGATGACAGGGAGTGTTGCCTATTCTTCCTTACTGCCTATTGATAAGGAACAGATCTGTGGTAGTGATGCCTAAAAAAAAAAAAAAAAAAAAAAAAAAATATTTATTCTGTACCTTGAAACAAAGAGATTTTATGTGATATTATTTTGATTGTGCTTAGATCAAGGTTTATTTTTTGTATTAACGAGCTACAGCTTGGTGGAAATATTACAATTAGAAAAAAAAGAAAAATACTGCTCTAGCCTAACAGACAAACAAACACAAAGTAAATTAATCTAAATACCTGGAAGCAGCGATTATTCAGATGTGATACACACCCATAAGACACATAAAATAAAAATTACAACCGCGCTCTCCCATATAGTAAACCCTAACAAAATTTAGCCACCGTCTACTGTGACTGCCAAAAATAAGAGGAAAAATAATAAGCATATAAAAATCAATCGTGATACATATACGAAATTAATGCATATACAATATATAAACAGTTTCACTCAAAAAATAAATATTAAATATCGAATAAATAAATAGATGAGAAAATTCATTGAAATGTCAAATAAATAAATACAAACATAATATAAACATAAATAAATACATATAATTAGTAAACTTATAAAGTGCTTAAAAATAGAAATGTGCAAACATCAATAAATGAATAAATTAAAAAAAACTTGCCCAATAAAGTGCTCTCAGAAAAAAGAAAAATAAGTTCAACAGTCCATTGGATTGAAGATATTCCTCTAGTTAAGCTCTGTATAGAGTACAGGGTTCCTTCACCACCACTGTGCTGGTTAACAATCTGAATGCGCGCTTACCAAACCATAAAGAAATCTGAGCATATATCATTAAGATTCCCAAGGGACCATCCAATCAGGACAGCATCAAACCCTTCCAAACGACCTCCAATAACAGGATCGCTCATAGAATGTGGATAAAAGAAAATCCCTTAGCGTAAATCCACTTACAAAACGTTTTATTAGATCATAAAAAACATACTTACAAACAAACCAATTAAAACAGCGTTAAATGCCGGCCGGCAAAACGAGCGCCCAATAGTCACGTGATGGCGTTTATATATTGTATATGCATTAATTTCGTATATGTATCACGATTGATTTTTATATGCTTATTATTTTTCTTCTTATTTTTGGCAGTCACAGTAGACGGTGGATGAATTTTGTTAGGGTTTACTATATGGAAGAGCGCGGTTGTAATTTTTATTTTATGGGAAATATTACAATGCAGGAATACAGAAACTATTATTGTAATAAAAAAACAAAAAACCTCAAAAATTCTACAGTCCAAAAAATGTATATATCTAGACAGGGATGACCTCCCCGTAAATACAAATAAAACCAGTGATGTGATAATAAGCATTTTCTTACCTATAATTGCTGAAGGTTTCAGTATCTCTACAGCCTCTTCCAGAGTTTTCACAGGAGGGTGTTCCTGGGCAAACATCTCCTTCTCATGATTCAGGTTCCCCCGTCCCTTTAAGAAAATAGAAAGGAATGGCTTTATAAATGGAGTGTTAAAAACGCCGATCACACCTGTAGCTTCAAAAAAACAACCAAAAAAAATCCTGAACATATATACTATATTACCAAATGTATTGGGTCACATGCCTTTACACGGACATGAACTTTAATGGCATCTCAGTCTTAATCCGTAGGGTTCAGTACTGAGTTGGCCCACCCTTTGCAGCTATAACAGCTTCAACTCTTCCGGGAAAGCCGTCCACAAGGTTTAGGAGTGTGTCTATGGGAATGTTTTTGACCATTCTTCCAGAAGCGCATTCGTGAGGTCAGGCTCTGATGTTGGATAAGAAGGCCTGGCTCGTAGTCTCCACTCTATTTCATCCTAAATGTCCCAGTGCCTGTTTTACTCCAGCAGTAGACCAGGCCTTTTCTAGAACTTTTTGTTTACAAGTTTAAATTAGTATTTTTTTCTAGAAAATACATTAGAACCCTCAGAATATATATATATATTTTTAGCAGAGACCCTAGAGAAAAAAATTATGATCGCAATATTTTATGTTACACTGTATTTGAGCAGTCTTTCAAACAAATTTTTTTGGGAAAAAATAAACTTTTTTAATAAAACAAAAAAAACACAGTAAGGCCTCATGAACACTGCTGCTGCTAAATGGACATTTAGGAGCAGTTGGGCATTTTTTTCAACTGTCCCTGAACTCTCCTCTATGTTATCTTATCAGCACATGTACACGGGGTCGTTGATATTCGTTTCTATGCAGTTGCGCACGCTTGTGGAATGGCAACAAGCTACGGTACTTAAAAATCTCCATAGGTGATGCCTTAAATTCTTTTTACAGGTTACCTGTTCAAAGTTACAGAGGAGGTCTAGTGCTAAAATTATTCGTGGCGATACCTCACATGTGTGGTTTGAACATCATTTACATATGTGAGCACGACTTAAGTATGCTTTTCGCTTCTGTGCGCAATTTAGTTTTTTTTCTTATTTATTTTCAATTTTTATTTTTACACTGTCCCTTGAACTTTTTTTTTTTTTAGCATTTTTAATCCTATTACAAGGAATAGGGCGGTACAGTGGTGTAGTGGTTAGCACTCTCACCTAGCAGTAAAAAGGGTCGCTGGTTCGAATCCCAACCATGACACTACCTGCCTGGAGTTTGCATGTTCTCCCTGTGCCTGCGTGGGTTTCCTCCGGGTACTCTGGTTTCCTCCCACCCTCCAAAGACATGCAGGTAGGCTAATTGGCTTCTGTCCAAAATTGGCCCTAGTATATGAATGGGGACCTTGGATTGTGGGCTCCTTGAGGGTAGGGACCAATGTGAGTGTGCAATGTACAGGGATAGGGGCAATTGTAGACACTCACTCAGGTTGAACTGGATGGACTGGTGTCTTTATTCAACCTTACTAACTATGAAACTATAAATATAAACATCCCTTGTAATAGAAAAAAGCATGGCAGGTCCTCTTTATTGTGAGATCTGGGGTCAAAAAGACCCCAGATCTCTCATTTACCTTTAAAAGCAAAAAAAATAAAAAAAGTAATTTTGCCTTTAACAGAAAAAATAAATAAAAATCAGCCCCTTAGGCCGTGAGGCAGAAGGGACGTCAGTCCTCCAAGGGCGTAGAGTAGATTTGGGGCAAGCTTGCCGTCACTCGACTTCCTGCCCATCACTCCAGCAGATCGGATCGTTTTCACCTTTACCGATCTCTCCGGTAAACAGGGAAATGTCCGGGAAGCGTGAGGGGCACTTCTCCTGCCCCCTCTCAAAGTGATCTTGCGGTGAATTCGCTGCTAAGACCACTTTTATTTTGTAGACAATCACCCACAGAACACGAGAACACCAGGGTTATGGTAGCTAGCTGCTGCCATAACAAAGGTATTTAGTATCAAAGTAATGACGTAAATGTACTGTGGGCAGTCAAGTGGTTTTTAAAAAAAAAATTCAACTTTTGTTGGGTCAAATAAAATTTTATACAAAAACCTGATTCGACCCATGTCCATCTCTTCTGTTAAACTCAGTTTTGTTCCCTGGAAGAGGACCAGTGGCCAATATATTCTTTTTTATTGTTTATTTTCTTTCATTTATGCACACCCTGCACAATTGTAATAAAGCACTGTGCCAGTTTAGTGAGCCAAAGGAAAACCAATATGTTCTTCATTGGATTTTTGGCACAACGGCATCTAATCAGAGAGGGCTGGAGCGAGCGGACTGCAGCCAAATGTACGCAGTCCATGGGGATAATATACAAAGACCTCATCCCCCAAACAACCAGTCAGCAATTGTTCAAAAACTGGTAATCTCATCTACAGACTAAGTCATCGGTTATGAAACTATAGTGATTTTACAGTTTATTAGATATAGATGTGAATTTTTATATATATTTTTTTCCAGGGTATTTTTTTGGCTTTTCCTGCCTCGACTCTCCAGCCAACATTCCTGCATAGTTGAAGATGACATATTTAGCGCTGTGATGCCTCCTGGCATATGTACTTCCCATTTCCAGGTATGCTTTACTTTCATTCACAGAAGCCAGAGAAGAGCAGGCCTGGCATGTCTCATCAGGGTGTCGGGCTATCTGAACCAAGAGAAGGCTACCTGATGAAGTCAGGAACAAAGATGGTGGCACTGGACACAGGCTGTGACAGCAGCGCAATAGATCACAGCAGGACAAAGCTGGATCTGCTGGGCAGGCAAGTATGTGAATTGAGGTCAATGCTATATATATATATATATATATATATATATATATATATATATATATATATATATATATATATATACACACACACACACACACACACATATATATATACACATACATACAGCGGATATAAAAAGTATACACACCCCCGTTAAAATGTAAGGTTTTTGATGTAATAAATGAGACAATGATAAATCATTTCAGAACTTTTCCCACCTTTAATGTGACTTATAAACTGTACAACTCAACTGAAAAACAAACTGAAATCGTTTAGGGATGAGAAGCAAAAAAAAACCTAATATAATATGGTTGCATAAGTGTGCACACCCTCTTATAACTGGGGATGTAGCTGTGTTCAGAATTAGGGTCCTTTCACACGGGGCGGATCAGTTCTGATCCGCCCCGTGGATATCCACACTGCGCAGGGACGGACCTGTCACAGCGCCGCTCTCCCCTATGGGAGATCGGATGACGACGGACCGCAGTGCCCGTCGTCACCCGATCCGATGACTGATGGAAAAATAGCTTTTTCCTCCGTTACACTTTTTCGGATCGGAGCGGGTCGGATGTCAGCGGACATGTCACCGCTGACATCCGACGCTCCATAGAGCTCTATGGAGCACCCGTTCAGGTCGCCTGAAAAACTGACAGGCGGGCCTGAACGGAACGTCAGTGTGAAAGGGGCCTTAAGCAATCCCATCTAAACTCATGTTAAATAGGAGTCAGTACACACCTGCCATCATTTAAAGTGCCTCTGATTAACCTCAAATAAAGTTCAGCTGTTCTAGTAGGTCTTTCCTGTCATTTTCTTAGTCGCATCCTACAGCAAAATCCATGGTCCGCAGAGAGCTTCCAAAGCATCAGACGGATCTTATTGTTAAGGGCCAGTTCACACCAGATGCAGTTCCGTTCAGTTCCGTGTGCTTTTTTTCTGCACTAAAAATGCATGCACAGTGTTTTCCATGTATTCCACGGGCACTAGTTCACACCATGCAGTCAGTTTCTGGTCAGTTTCTGGTCAGTTTCTGGTGTAGAAACTGACCGGAACTGACTGTATTGGTGCAGAAAAAAACGGAACTGCATGGAACTGCATGGAACTGCATCTGGTGTGAACTGGCCCTAAAAGGCATCAGTCAGGAGAAGGTTACAAAAGAATTTCCAAGGCATTAGATATACCATGGAACACAGTGAAGACAGTCATCAAGTGGAGAAAATATGGCACAACAGTGACATTACCAAGAACAGGACATCCCCCCACAATTGATGAAAAAACGAGAAGAAAACAGGTCCGTGAGGCTGCCAGGAGGCCTACAGCAACGTTAAAGGAGCTGCAGGAATATCTGCCATGTACTGGCTGTGTGGTACATGTGACAACAATCTCCTGTATTCTTCATATGTCTGGGCTATGGGGTAGAGTGGCAAGACGGAAACCTTTTCTTACCAAGAAAAACATCCAAGCCCGGCTAAAGTTTGCAACAAAACACATCTGAAGTCTCCCAAAAGCATGTGGGAAAATGTATTCTGGTCTGATGAAACCAAAGTTTAACTTTTTGGCCATAACTCCAAAAGATATGTTTGGCGCAAAAACAATACTGCACATCACCATACCCACAGTGAAGCATGGTTGGTGCTGTTTATCTTCAGCTGGAACAGGGGCCTTAGACAAGGTAGAGGTAATTATAAACAGTTCCAAATACCAGTCAATATTGGCACAAAACCTTCAGGCTTCTGCTAGAGGAACTTCATCTTTGAGCATGACAACGACCCAAAGCATACATCCAAATCAACAAAGGAATGACTTCATCAGAAGATTAACGTTTTGGAATGGCCCAACCAGAGCCCAGACCTGAATCTGAATGAAAATCTGTGGGGTGATCTGAAGAGGGCTGTGCACAGGAGATGCCCTCGCAATCTGACAGATTTGGAGTGTTTTTTGGCAAAGAAGAGTGGGCAAATATTACCAAGTCAAGATGTGCCATGCTGATAGACTCATACCCAAAAAGACTGAGTGCTGTAATAAAATCAAAAGGGGCTTCAACAAAGTATTAGTTAAGGGTGTGCACACTTATGCAACCATATTTTATTTTTTTATTTTTACGTCCCTCCACCTAAAAGATTTCAGTTTGTTTTTCAACTGAGTTGTACAGTCTATGGGTCACATTAAAGGTGGAAAAAGTTCTGAAATTATTTATCTGTCTCATTCTTTTAACATCACAGAAACCTGACATTTTTAACAGGGGTGTGTAGACTTTTTATATCCTCTGTATATTTTGGGGTTCTGCGTAATTTTCTACACAAAAAAATTAAAATATGATTTTTACATGCATGAGAGAAATGTCAGAATTGTCCAGGGCTGGAAGTAGTTAAGGAAGTTGTATTTTCATGGGTAGCCACTAGGTGGAGTTCTTGGCTCTTGTTTATATATGCTCTCTTCTTTGCATGAGTGCAAGTAAAAAAAAGTAGAGCAAAAAAAATAAATAAAAATGAAAACATACTAGTCAATAGCTGTGACTTTCTCCCCTTCATTTAACCTCAAACTAATGTTGCAATTAAAGGTGGCGGGGGGGGGGGGGGGGGCGTTAAATTAAAACTGACTGAAAACCATTATCCATAATCCAAGCAATAACAATTATTTTACTATAACAAAATCATGATGCCAATGTTCTGAAATTAAGTAGAATTACATTTTATGTCTACAAACATTAGTAAGACTGAAAAGGTATAAACAAGAGAGCCTTTAAACCTACTGAACTGCCAGTGTACAGACCAGAACAATTTGTGTTAGTAATAATAAAACAGGAAAGCCAAAGTCTGCAGAATTATCTAATGTCGTGGTTCGGTCTACTCTACTTCTTTTTTTTTTTTAATCAGAAAGGTTTTTATTGTGTCACAAGATCAGATGTACAAGAAGAACATCACATAGGAAAATACCATCAGGGTGTACATTAAGAACAGTGAGTATGCAGAAGGTGGTACAAGGCACGCAAAGCTGATACATGTTATTTCATTTCCTGGGTGAAAGTACCTATAACAGATATGACATATATGACATATGACACGTGCCCCTTCCCAGGTTTTATCACTGTACATTCTAATGATAAGCTGGCAACAGTCTACCTGACACAATGGAAGTCACATAAGCAAGGGTACTGTGAATGAACTACCTACCTTCCAATGTGATGGTAAACCTACTATAGAAGGGACTGTATACAAGATTTTAGTAATCGGAACGGTATCATTAGCAGTAATTATCATGGAATCATGAAGAATCGCTCTTACAAAACCAATCTATTTACCTTCTATGAGGAGGTGAGTTGCCATCTAGATAAAGGAAGGCCCGTAGATGTGGCGTATCTGGATTTTGCAAAAGCATTTGGCACAGTTCCCCATAAACGTTTACTGTACAAAATAAGGTCTGTTGGCATGGACCTTAGGGAGTACATGGATTGAAAACTGGCTACAAGGTTGAGTTCAGAGGGTGGTGATAAATGGGGAGTACTCGGAATGGTCAGGGGTGGGTAGTGGGGTACCCCAGAGTTCTGTGCTGGGACCAATCCTGTTTAATTTGTTCATAAACGACCTGGAGGATGGGGTAAACAGTTCAATCTCTGTATTTGCAGACAATACTAAGCTAAGCAGGGCAATAACTGCTCCGCAGGATGTGGAAACCTTGCAAGAAGATTTGAACAAATTAATGGGGTGGGCAACTTCATGGCAAATGAGGTTTAAAGTAGAAAAATAGGCTCTCTGTGTATAACTCATGACTCCCTGCTTGTCATTCCAGAGAAAGGATCACTGATGCTACACTTCCCCTGGTCCTCCAGGGGTATAGACTCACTTCAGAGAACACTTGCCCTGGCCTGAAAGGCCTTTTGCAAACCCGCTCTAGCCTCCACCATCATAAGGATGGCAGCAGCCAGCTCTTATGAATGCAGGACTACCTCACGTTTGTCCTCCAGCCCTGTCCAGGGGCCCTGCACTAGGTGACTACATCTACACAATGTGGGGTAGCTGGCTCCAATGCCTCAACCACACTAACGCTCCTCCCAACCTGGCTTATATACGAGCATGAGCTCTCCCAAGACATCTAATTTGTCATGACATACTATTCTGGCACAGTGCCAACTAGTGGCAGATTAGCTAACTGCACATGCTTACAAGCACATGGTATTTATGCTGAAAATGTTCTTAGCTTGAAAAAAAAAAAAAAAAAAAGAAGAAATAAACAAATGCAGTCATCATATTTGTAAGCTGCAATATATTACATTGTTGTTCTCTAGGGTTTAATTATCCTTAACCACTTCCGGACCACCCACCATATTTTACATGATGACTTTGAAGGAGGATATCGTTGTTATGGCAGCAGCTAGCTGCCATAACTGCAGTATCCTCTTCTTTAACGGGCGGTCCACTACAAGATAAAAGTGGTCTCTGCAGCAGATTCGGCGTAAGATCACTTTCATCAGTGACGGGAGGCCCCTCCTCCCGCCACAATACGATCGTCGGCAGCGGCGATCACGGCTGTCCCCTGCCGTCTCCATATCACTGCAGGGCGGAAGCGTTTTCAAAACGTCACTTCCATCAAAAAGACCCCAGATCTCATATTTACATTAAAATGCAATTATAAAAATGTAATAAAAAAAATGTAAAAAAAAAAAAATGGCCCTTTATGAGCTATGGGGCCTGGACCCAGTACAGTAGGGCTCACAACTCTACAGCATCTAGTGAAGGAGTTGTCACCCAGTTTGGACTTTAAACATGACGGTCTTTGTTTACCTTAATTACAGGGGGCTGATGGGAGTAGTAGTTTACAGAACAGAGATAGTTTTTTTCCCCATTTCTGTTCAGCCCACAGTAGCAACAAGGACATTGCATTTCTAGGAAGATTAACAGGTATTTTCTGCTAAAAAGGATCCAGGCTTAAAAAAAAAAAAAAAGAAAAACAAATGCAGCCACCACACCTAATGACTGGTCAGATGCAATAGATTACATTATTGTTCTTGGGTTTAGTTATGCTTTAACAGGGACACAAATCTTTTGTGTGCTCACAGCGAACTTCACATTTGGAAAGAGCGTGTGAACTATTTACTGATGTCTGCTTCCCCGCTGGGGAGATTCTCCCTTTTTTATTTTTATCCTGGTGCCCCTTGTCACCAAAACAGAACATAGTAAGAGGGCATATTAGACCCCTTTCACACTGGAGCGCTTTTCAGGCGTTTTAGCGCTACAAATAGCGCCTGTAAAGCGCCTCTCAAGCCACCTCAGTGTGAAAGCCCGTCTGCTTTCACACTGGAGGCGGTGCACTTGCAGGATGGGAAAAAAAAAAGTCCTGCAAGCAGCATCTTTGGGGCGCTGCGGGAGTGGTGTATACACCTCTCCCAAAACGCCCCGACCATTGAAATGAATGGGCAGCGATGCCAAATCGCCTGCAAAGCACTTCGGCATCACCACAACACGGGCGCTATTAAGCCTTTCTTTGCTTTAGTAATTAAACCCTTTAGTGTCCAATTGCCTGCTGCAATATCGAAGTCCTGCTATAAGTAGCTGATCACCAACATTACTAGTATAAAAAAATAAATAAAAAAAATACAGAATATAGTTTCTAGACTCTATAACTTTTGCGGAAACCAATCAACATACGCTTATTGGGATTTTGATTTTGTTCTATTTTTGTTATTATGTGTTTTAGCAGAAAGTAAAAAAAAATGTTTTTTTTTTTTCAAAATTAAAAAAAAAAAAAAAAAAAACACAGAGATGATAAAATACCACCACAAAAAAGCTCTATTTGTGGGAAAAAGGGACAAAAAGTTTATTTGGGTACAGCGTCGCACAACCATGCAATTACCAGTTAAAGTAAAGGCCCATACACACGATCTGACTTTTTGACAACAAACATGCAAATTACCTGTTTTAAGGCAACATCTGACGTGTGTACGCTCCATCAGACAAACTTTTTCATTTTTCAGATGTTGGCTGTGCAAACAGACAAATTTTCCGGGCAAACAAAAAGTGCTATGGTGCAAAATCCTATCGTGTGTACACAAGTCCATTGGACCCTTAGACCAAAGTACAAACACACATGCTCAGAACCAATGAAAAAGATCAGACAACAATACAGAAGTTGAGCAAAGGGTGGCGGTAATGAGCTGAAAAACCACATGATTTGGTGAAAGATGGCAGAAAAATTTCTGCTGTGTGTATGCATACCAAGCTCACGGCCAACGCCCTTTGGACAGAAATCCAAGGAAAAGTTTGTTTGTAGTCCGATCGTGTGTATGAGGCTTAAGGTAGTACAGTGTTGGAAAAACTGGCCTAGTCATGAAGAGGGATTTATTTAATTTTTTTCAAAATTGTCAGTCTTTTTCTGTTTATAGAGCAAAAAAAAAAAGCAGGGGTGAGCAAATACCACCAAAAGAAAGCTCTGTTTGTGGGAAAAATGTATTTGGGTACATTGTTGCATGACTGCGCAAATGTCAGTTAAAGTACGCAGTGCTGTATCGCAAAAAATGGCCTGGTCATGAAGGGGGGGGGGGGGGTAAGTCTTCCAGAGGTCTTCGAGGGGTAAAGTGGTTAACAAACAGATACTTGAGACAAGAATTACAGATAGCAGTTCTCAGTAACGATATAACATACCTTTACTATTAGTCCCTTTGAATCCACCATCCAGATCTTCTTGAGAGCTTCTTCTCTAGAGGTTCCCTCTTTCTCCATCGCCATAATAATGAGGAGAGCTATTCCCATGGCCGCCTTTGGAATAGGAAAGGGTTTATAAATTAAATACTGATAAGAAATGAAAGGAATACAGTTTGGCTAAAGCTGGCTGTACACTAGTAGAATTTAATTCAGGATTTTTCACTTTAAGAATGTTTGTCATTTTTCTAATTATTAGTGGAGTCAAACTGACGTTTGTTTTTGACCACAGCAACGAGAAAATTCAAAGCAGCGGGATGGAAAAATGAACGCATTTTTCATTTCATTTCTAGTGAATTTGGTTCTTGTTCAGGAAATTGCTTTTAACATTTGATTTTGAAATTAATATAAACAAAATTATGAAGTACTTTTGAACAACATTGGTCCAGACATCAAATGTACAAGAACTGTAGAAGAATTTTCGTACGAATATTTGTATGAACGTTCAAAAATCTACTAACATGTAGCTAGCTTAAGACTACAGAAAATAGTGCCAGACAAACAAACTGATCCTCTGATGTCTCCACTGGGATCAAAAAAAGCATTTTTGATTTATATATGGCTGAAAGACACATTTCACTGGCTCACCCATTGGAATAAGTGGGGCCACAGCGCATAGATGTATGCCGGCACACATTATTTACGCCAAAAAGGGCTCTGTGGCATCATGGCAGGGCCTCCCAATGATCGCTGAAACCCATAGCAAGGTGTATTTAACATAGCAGGTTGTACTAATTTAGGTGTGGGTGATGTTCAAATAAACACTATACTTTATTCTGCAAAATGTGAGAAACTCTTAAATGATTCACTCAACAAAATTTTATAAAACTTTGAAGGGAAAAAATGCTGCTATTTTAGGAAGTATGAGAATGGATCTACAAGATACAATGGCGTAACTATAGTCATAACAGACCTTATGTTTGCAGTGGTTATTAAAGCAGTCGGTACTCTGTATTTCTAAAGAAATAGCCTTCAAGATGGGCATTAGAGAATAAGGGGCCACCTTGAGGGTTTTGCTATGGGGTGCCTTTTTGCACATAGTTACAGTCCTGACCAGATAAAAAATAATTCACAATCAAATTCTGAAAAAGTTGGAAAGCGTGGCTGTCCACAAGAACAAACTTTGGATCACGGTAACAACTGCTGTAAAAAAGACTTGGGATTCTCAGCAATAGTCCCAGGGGCTCTCGGCAGAAGACCCAGGTACTCTCGGCAGAAGACCCAGGTACTCTCGGCAGAAGACCCAGGTACTCTCGGCAGAAGACCCAGGTACTCTCGGCAGAAGACCCAGGTACTCTCGGCAGAAGACCCAGGTACTCTCGGCAGAAGACCCAGGTACTCTCGGCAGAAGACCCAGGTACTCTCGGCAGAAGACCCAGGTACTCTCGGCAGAAGACCCAGGGGCTCTCGGCAGAAAACCCAGGGGCTCTCGGCAGAAAACCCAGGGGCTCTCGGCAGAAAACCCAGGGGCTCTCGGCAGAAAACCCAGGGGCTCTCGGCAGAAAACCCAGGGGCTCTCGGCAGAAAACCCAGGGGCTCTCGGCAGAAAACCCAGGGGCTCTCGGCAGAAAACCCAGGGGCTCTCGGCAGAAAACCCAGGGGCTCTCGGCAGAAAACCCAGGGGCTCTCGGCAGAAAACCCAGGGGCTCTCGGCAGAAAACCCAGGGGCTCTCGGCAGAAAACCCAGGGGCTCTCGGCAGAAGACTCCAGCGCTCTCGGCAGAAGACCCCGGCGCTCTCGGCAGAACACCCAGGGGCTTTCGGCAGAAGACCCTTCACATGTGCTTGCATTCATTAAAATCATTCTATAAAGAACCTTTCCTACACATTTAGCCATGAATGTAGTTTGTGAGATCAGTATGTCAAATGTCACAAATCTAAACAAACCTATAGCCAAACAATAAAATATTAATAAAACAAGACCTTCAAGAACGTGAAAAAATGAGTAGAGCAACATACAGTCAAAGAAGACATTAAAACAATCACAAACCTAACCAATCTTTACCAAGCAATTCACAGTATTACAATATTACAGATTAGGGATTAGACAGACCTGTATCTTGCCATTCATGTTTTGGGTGGAAAGGGACCTGTACATAAAGTTATATCTCAGCAACATTGAAGTGACTCTTCTCTAGTTGTCTACTACTAGGGATGAGCGCGGCGGCCTTGTGTAGTGTGTTGGCATCTGTAGCAGTTAATGGGTGTTCTGTGTACCTTCAACACAGTACACACCGATCGTTATCGGCCGATTTTTCGTTCTTGCTCTTCTGTAGTGGTTGTTGTCTGCGTGCCCTGACCGCAGTATACACCGCTATATTCACCTATATATCTAGCGATATATCTATCTTTTATAATAGAGCTGTCAGTCAGTGTTAGGAGATTGTGCGTGCTGTCTGCGTGCTCTGAACGTAGTATACACCGCTATATCCACATATATAGCTAAATATCTTGCTCGTTTTAAATTGAGCTTTCAGTCAGTGTTAGGAGATTGTGCGTGCTGTCTGCGTGCTCTGAAAAAGACGGATGGCAAAACAAATTATACAGGGGTGATAACCCTTCCCTATGTTTTCCAAAAAGCTTAAAAATAGTTTTTTTGACTGGAGCTACACTTTTAAAATGTACCAGTTGAAAATTACAAACCGATTCAACTTAACACAACAAACCTACACAGTCCCTGTCTTGTTTGCACCGCCTGTATATTGCTGTTCTGAGTATATAGGGCCTGGGGGCCACACGCATTTCCTTTTTTTAATATGGGTACGGGGTTCCCCTTAATATGCGTACAAGACCCAAAGGGGCTGGTAATGGGCAGGGAGGACTACCCATGCCATTTTTCTCAATGATTTTCAACCATATTGCAGGAACCAGATCTAACATTAAAACCGCAAGCAGCTTTAAATGACGTTATTTCCGTTAAATGTCATTTTGTGCAGGGACTGTTCTAAACACGGGAAACACGTGGCACTTCACAGGCATACTACAGACACCCCCCAGGCACCATATTTAAAGGAATATTTCACTTTTTTTTCATTTTAATCGTCATTAAAATCAGTGCTCCCGCCAAAACGGCCGTTTTTAAAAGTTTTTTTTGCATTGACCCATGTCCCCTGGGGCAGGAGCCAGGTCCCCAAACCCTTTTTAGGACAGTATCTTGCATATTAGCCATTAAAATTAACACTTTTAATTTTGAACATTCGAGTCCCATAGACTTCAATGGGGTTCTAACGTTCGTACGAATTTGGGGTCCGTTCGAAAGTTCTGGTGCGAACCGAACCGGGGGGTGTTCGGCTCATCCCTATCTACTACACTGGTACCTATCAGATCTTGGCTCCTTTGGGAAGGTGGTCACTGAGTACCCAAAACCCCAGAAAACAGCTTGACAAGGAGATGGATGGAGGGACCTTGTGACTCTGGATTTTCCCACCAAACCCACAAAGGCCAAATAAAATTCTACCGACACACAATGCGCCTCTAACAGCCTACCCAAAACAGACTGATGTTTTGGAGAAGTCTCTTGCCACAGCATTTGCAACTTGTCCAATTCGCAAATAAGCACACAAAACCAGACATTTAATAGGACGGTTGTGATTAGTGAGTTGTTAGCTTTGTAAATGAGCCTGTCAACTTATTGGCAGTAGCTGAAAGGATAACAGGACCATATTATGTTATAATAATGTGCCAAACATCAAACCCTCAGATTCAGTTTTCATTATGGAATGGTGCCTAGATATTTGAAATGATTCTCATCATAAAACATGCCGTAGAGTAGATGGCCAGCGGCCCGTACATGGCAATCAATTTATATTTTGTTCCTGCCTATCTCAGGAGTAGCCCTTGCCACTGCATTAGCGATGTGTGCTTTAACACCCTCTCAATCTACTGTGCTCAGTGTGTTTAAGTCCCAAACATTCGCACAGATGTCATGAACAATGGCTATAATTTGTGTAATTTGTTTACTTTCTATAATCATTTGCTCCAACTAGTGGCCATAATGTATTATTTTTCAGAAATGCCCCAATCAGGAAAATACCACATTATGGCCATCAGATGGAGCTGGAATTGAACACAAATTCTGGCCATTATTTGTGACAGCTGTGTGAATGCTTGTGAGATTCGTACAACAATTGTTTTTTTTTCTTAAACAGATCCTATAATGTGTATATAAACCTTATAATGGACTTCTCTTATTTAATTCCTTTTGGTCTTGTTGCTTTTTTCTAGTCTTATTTCAACTTCTTAAAGAGATTATTTAGCTCCCCCTCCAATTTCTACAGGAAAAAAAAATCAAAAATTGTCTGTGCTTTGGAGATGAAAACAGTGGGAGTAGTTAACTAAAATGTAGTTTAGCAAATAAAACTGGGGAGGGCTGACACCACCATCTACTATTGCTGTGTTTTGCCAGCCTACAATAGGAAAATAATAGTGGAGTTCCATTCTGAGACATCAACAGGTATTTTTCTTTACTTTCAGAGTCTTTAAAGGTAGAAAATATGGGGAAATGTACATATATAGCTGAAATGCCCTGCATATTTTATTTCGCTTTGGCATACATGGGTCCACCTGAGGATGTGGAGGGTTTGTATCACTTTCTCCAAGCCCCTCTTCTCAAACTGCTTTATGGTGGAATGAAAATAATTAATGTCCGCAAATCTGGGTCCCTAAGATGCATCATCATGCGCTTTCATCTTCAAATGATGGAATTTTTGAGACCAGGTAATAATCCTACAGGAGGTGCAGGCATCAGGTGAGTTTAAATTTAGAACCCTAAACTTTTGATGATCCTGGATTCAAACATCTTTTGACGTAGTCAAGGTCACCATGCACGCCAAAGGCATTAAGTATAACATGCTGTTCCCTGCCAAACTGAAGGAGCTAAAGAGACCCTACATTTATTTTTACATCATCTGAGGAGGCTTCCACATGGGTCAAAACTCTCCATGACTGGAGGCATTGGACCAGCCTGCTATTGAAATCATTACCAGCTCCTTCCCATAACTCTCATGCTTATTTGAAGCTGTATCTACTGGTTGGATTTTCTTTTTTTAACTATACTGAACTTCATATGTAAGAAATGTCTATGTGGGTGCATTGTGAATCAAATAGATGACAATAATTACCATCATTTTGTGGAACATACAGGGCTAAATCCCCCCAAAAAATCAAGAGATCCCTTGTACTCCTATATCTGCAAAAGCAGGGCCCCTACTACAAGAAGCCTAATTGACTGACACTAAAGTTTTAAATCTCCAAAAATCTTAAATGGGTGACCACCTATGCCAGGGGTTGTGATGTGTCCTAATCCATAAATGATTACCCTTTCAGCTTTTGGATTTCAAGCTTGAGCCAGACAGTTGATATGTGGTGATGTATGTAAAGGTGAGCCATATTGGTTCGATCATTGTTGGCCTCTATCTGCCTTCTCCTGCTGATACTCAGTTACTCCATAAGATAGCAACTCTGGTGGCTCATAACCAGACTGTCCCCAGAAGGGCAGGCACCCACTGCACTAACTACCTTGGAATTATCTAAATGGGCTGACACATATAGGCTCACTGATGCCTGGAAAAGAGTATAGCCAGTGGACAGAGAGTTTACCTGTTATTCTGCTACGCATAGAACTATATTTCAAATAGATCTTATTTATGCCTCCAATATTCTGCTGCTGAAAATCCATTCCATCCAAATATTTACTCCTGGCATTTCAGCTCACGCCCCTGCACTGTTTCACTTAACTGGCACCTTCAGACCATCAGGCAGACTTTGCAGATTCTGAATACCAGATCAACATGTTGAACCTCAAATCCTTGACTGTGCCTTTGGAGTAATGGGTCATCAAAGTCAACATGGCCTTCCCTGCTGCAGTATGTAAGGCTTCTAAAGCATACAGTTTGTTCAAGGTCAATATCAGGCTGTAATAGGCAGGGTTCTATCACATACCTGGTGATGACTGGAATGTTGTGGAGGCCTCTCTTGCACCTCCTGTCCAACATTCCTGAATGTGGAGACAAAGTGTGGGGGTACGGAGTGGCACAAGTGCCGGAGTAGCTGGCTGGTGAAGTCCACTCTTTAGGCAGATGAAGCTGGAGGTCACAGTCCTCAGGACAGGATACTGAAGCTGCTTAGCACCAGAGCAGGAGATGGTGGCAAAGCCGGTATGCAGGCAGTGACCAGCGGCAGCCGAGCAACAAGGGACCGAGTCAGTAGGCAAAGACAAGTCCAGTAAACAGGCCTAGGTCACAGAGATCAGACGAACTAGGTTAATGCAGGAGCAGTGGCGAAGTCTGGGAGAAAGCCGAGTCATACACAGGTAAGCAGGTTCAATGGATCAGGTTTCAGGAATACAGGTACAAGCTGAAGACCATACAGCAACTGCTCATGGTGACAGACCAGTTTAAATAGACCAGTGGCCGCCAAGTGTGCATGCTAATTGGTATGCACACATACGCGTGCACGCACAAGGAGCTGGAATTGTACATTTGTTGCATGTGAGCAATACACTCACACACACAAACATAAGCATGAACTTGCACTGGTTTTCCGGTGCTGGGAATCTGGTTTACCTTACAGGTACATAGGGAAAGTAGATGACATATTCACGAACGGGAAGCAACCACACAGAAACCTGCTGATGGCCTCCCTGAAATGTTTTCTGCTTTATACAAATATGACCAAGAAAAAGCCCCTTCATCAATCCATGCAAGTTTTTGAGAGGGGAAAATTATACATCCCCTCAGCCTGGGTGGCAAGAGACCAATAACCCTGGGTAACTATACCTGGGATACAGATGTGAGTGGTATTCCCCGATCAATCCGACAGCCATTACTGAACACTTTGTGGCGTTCTCCAGTATACCTTACACATCCTGGCCCACCTTTTACTGAAGAACTTAATAAATACCTCTAGAATACACCATCTCCCTAATCCGACAGCCAAGACTGCTCCCTTCTGGAGGCAGACATAACAAAAGACGCCTTGGTGGCAATTAATACCCTTCGGTCTGGGAAGACCCCATGGATTGAACACATTATACAATAAGCTCTATCAAGACACACATACCCACAAATATTACCCAGTTCCAAGAGAAAAGCCACACTTAACAAGGAATGTCTGCTTTGTGAAGACTAGCTCTTTAAATGTTCTGAGTGGAGTATGGTCCCTCTGGAGCAATTTATAGCATCTCATCAGGAACAACACAGACTGTGCAGACAGTACACACACCTCTGGAATCTCAGTTCCTAAGGTGATCAACTTTTATGCACTATAAATAAATGGGACTACATGGATATTATTCAGTTTTTGGAAATCTCCTAATATGAGCAGAACTGTACCGTCTGCCTCACTGATGAATGTCTCGATGCAATGAGAAGATATTTTTAAAAACCTGACCATATTGGGCATAGTGAAGTCTGGAATTTGAAAACAAAATTATGACCGATCCAACCTGAGGTTATGTGTACACTAAGATTATTTTTCTAAACACAAGAAACGCTAAAAAGCAACTCCAGTCTGCAACTTAAACCTGTTGACAGGGCAGGAATGGCCAACATAGGCTGTGGTGCAGGACAGTTGGGGCTACCAGGGGTGATATAATGCAGAGCTGTCCACCAGTGCATCTGTCCAGGTGCTTCCCCTATACAGCTTGTGCAATTTTGTTGGTGAAATGGTGTAATGACTATTCTGCAACATCTGGAGGTTATAAATCCCACACTAGAACCAAGTTCTGAAAGACAATCAAGTAGGTAGAAGGTAAGTATGCCCTTCATTTGGATGTGCCTGTGGGCGCTGAGCCAGTCTACCCAAAAAAAAATCACTTGATCCAGGAGAAGGTACGTTGGCTGCACTCAGAGTATGGGGAAGTAATAAAACGACAACTCTACCAAAGGTGCAGTTGTCCTATAAGATCAAGTGGATATAATCTGATTTTTTTATTTTTTATTTTTTTTTAATGCTTTTTTTAGTTTAAGAATATAGAGGAAAGAAAATACAATACGTTATACATAAAAGTAAAGAAGTTAAAATTACAAAATACATGAAGAGATAAAAATATACATATGAATAATCATTAAGGTAAGTCAAATAGATACATTTGTAGATAGAATAAAGAATAAATTAACTAGAACAATAAGGTACAAACTGTATGCAATGGAATGGGAGGGAGGCGCAGGAGGAATAATATAAAAATAAGCGTCACTAATATGGATCTCTAAAAAAATAAAAATATATAAAATTAGGTATTTCATAAGTGTAAAAGGGAACTATCAAAGTTTGGAGTAAGAAAAGATTAAATCAAACGGGACCATATTTTTTCATATTTGTGGGAATTGTCACAGAGGATTGCAGTCTTTCATAGACATATACCATTTTATTTTTAACCAATGTAGAGTTTGGTAATGAGAACTACCAGGCTTTAGCGAAGGTTTGTTTGGCCAAACAAAGCGGACATAATCTTAAGCAGACATTCTAGCAGATAGATGATGACCATCCTGCCTACTTAAAATCCAACCACTCTGGATCTGTCCAAGTAGAACGAAACTGCTAGACGAGATGGACGACGGTCATAAAGGTTATTGCTGTACCGCTATAAAGTGGGCAAGCAATCTTTTCACCTACTCTGTTCCCAGGCTTGGAGTGCTTTTGAGTGGTTAGGAGATCTGATCTTTTTATTACAATATTTCTAAACTTAGATGGTTGCCTTGAGCAGAAATCAGCTGATCTGGAACAAGTATAGTCACTTAGTGCTCTGTTAATGCCATCTAGTAAATACTGCAATTGTGCCACAGTTAGAATATGCATCCAATCAGAAAGCTTATTTTGTTTGAGCCTGCAGTGGCCCATGAGCCAAGGCCTTTTGACCGATATTGAAAGGAGCAGGGCAGGCATCAGAGGGTGTGCAGAAGAGTGAACGTACATGGAAGATGATCATGGGGGATATCAAGGAAGCACAGCAACTATGCTAAAGTGAAAAGTCCACTTAAGTGTTAGGCTTGAACTAAAATGTATACATTTTTCCCTGATCCATTGCAATCAGGTTGAAAAGGTATTTAGCAAAGTATTTGGGCAAGGTTAAAGACCTTTCGTCAACCTTCATGCCCTCAAATCTTTACTGAACATAATTGGAGAGGAGTTGGAGTATAATTGGTGGATCAGGGATCTGCAAATATAGCAAGTAGAGTGATTTAGCTTGGCAGGGTTGGGAATCCTTATTTACTGATGCTTCTGATCTGTTTAATAAGGCTGGCATGGCCAGCAGCTGAAATATAAATTAAGCTTTGGCGCTAAAACCTTTTTGTGCACTGTGAATACTAAAATCATATATAAGTGTGAGATGATTTATTATCTCTGCTGGTACTCTGAAGAATATTAAAACAAATTTCAGTGGAAACCTCTTAAAACCACTGTATACGTGTAAAAGAATGCGTGAAAAAAAGAAAAGGGGATGTGTGTCTGTTAATTTACACCTCAAAAAATGCACATATGTATTGGAAAAAGTGGTGAATCGATCATATAAAAAACAATTCTACTGTGCTCGATAAACATACATAAACCAATATCTGAAAAAACATATGCAAATATGTTCAAAGTGATAACGTTTTGTGAAAGTACCCAAAAGAATAATAATAATAGTAACAAAAAATCTTATAATGTCCAACGGAAATTTTCAAAGTCGCATCAACCAGTTGCTGTAAAAACGCATGGAACTTTCATCAAATGAGGAAGGTAGAGTAAAGTGACTAGTGCAGAAGGGTTAAATACATTCCTCTCCGGTGCGCCACTCTGTGTTAGGCAAAAAGTATGTATATGTGCTCACCAGACAAAAAACCCTCAATGGGTTAATCAGGCAGCCACAGTATGAGCCACTGTGCAGCTTTCTTTGGGCTCTGCTTCTGCTATGCTGGGGAGATGCTTTATACTTTTCCTTCCACAAGTGGTCCGTTTAGCAATTATACATGAAGGGAAACAGAAGTACAAACATAGTGCAATACTGTTGTTTGAACGTTTTTTATGTTTATTAAGAAGTCAGGTTACTCACAATATCCAAAGAGACAAAATCGCTTTCAAATTAGCCGCGCCGGCGTTACTGCTTGTATGCCAGTGTAAGGTGCACGTTCTAGGCCACGCCCTACGCGTTTCGTCAGAGCGACGTCATCTGGAGCGGCCATATTGGTGCACCCTCACGTTTATGTAGGGTGCAGTGCTCTTCTGCGCTTGCGCGAGTGTATCAGCGCCATCTTTATTATGGGAATGCCCTATACGAGCCGCTGTGTATCTATTACATACTGTGTGCTCGTCTTACGACAGCACAAACATGGAAAGGCTGTTTTATTATTGTGGACACAGGATATGTTATGTTCTGTGGTGTGTTCACTTATATCAATCCAACTAGAAACGTTTCTTTATGCATATTATTGCGGACTCAGGGCATGACAAATTATTAAGCTATAGAGCACCGCAACCTGCATATCACATTCCGGTATGTTATAAAAGGCTATTGACAGCTATACATGACATGTATATAAAAATATATATATAAAAATTATCGTAAAAAGATCCTTTTATATAAAATAGAAAAAAATATAATAAAAATAAAAGACATTCATTTCTGTGTACATAGAACTGTATTAATAAAAACAATAATAATTTTTCTAACCACCCATGACCCTTGCTAACCTATCAGAATGCAGGGTTTTTATCTGTATTCTTAAAAATGTGGATCATGGTTGTAGTTGCTGAAAAACAAATTGTATCAAATTGTATACTCACTTCCCTGGTATATGAATATACTCCAGGGGGAAAGGTATTGGGATAAAATGAAGGAAAAAGAAGGGAAGGGGAAATAGGTAAATGGAACAAACTGGAAATATGAGTGTATGTGTACATATGTGTACTTTTATGTCTGCACTTCCCTGTAATACAAATCAGGAGGGTAATTACAAATAAGATAAAAGGAGTATGTTGTGAGGGAGTCTGTTCTTAAAATCATTTTCAAAAACAATTTTTAAAACCATTTTCTAAACATTATTTAAAACTTTTTTCTACAAACGACATTTTGTCCATAGCGCAATCTTATCTATTTTTTGCTATTCCTTGTGAAACATATTGTTTCCACTCTAAGTTGCAGCAATGGACATCTTTAAATATGTTAACAGCAGAAAAGTCAATCTAATGGAGGTGTTCAATCAGGAACATGTGGTTATCAAACAGGACTTAGAAAGTTTATTCAAACACCTGAAACACTGCTTAGAAAAACAATTGAGAGTATGGTGGGATGTGGCCATACTAGAGATGTACATAACTGAGAAAATAACCCCTAGAAGATTACGTTGGGATGTTTCTCCAAATGATGCAGTAAATGATAAACAACTGATGGACGATTGGTATAGGTTCTTTAATCAAAGTGAAACCGAATTGTTACAAAAAATAGTGGTGAGGCGACAGCACAAATTAAGAAATATAGAAATGGAGATCACACAACTTAGGGATCAATTAACACCATTTAAAGAAACAGAAGAATACATAAACAAGGAAAAGGAATTACAGGAAACTATAAAGAAGTATGACAAAGAAGTGCAACAGAAAAAACAAAAGAAGTTTAAAAGGGACGTATTGGATTACAAGAACCAACAGGTTTACAAATGGCAGACAGATAACAACTATAGCGATGTAGAGAATGAAACTTCCCTGATGGAAGAATCAGGAGAAAATGAAACACAAGAAGAAGAGCAACATTGGGAAAGGGGCATACAGACACAAAGTAACACCATCAGACTGGATACCCCTGCCACACCAGCTCATAGAAGGCCAGAAGGTAGAAATCCTATAGAACAAACTCAGAACAGATATTGGGACAACCGCACTCCCTACACGCCAAACATCCCAAGACATTCCAATAGATACTCGCCCCTGAGGGAATACCCCCAATATACCCCCTATGGAAATAGGGGATATAACAGGGATTTTTTTCACAGGGGGCAGGAACGAAGACCACCCAGAATACCGGATACATATCACGATCCACGGAGAGAGGGAAGACCTTTCCGATATCCGGAAAGAAACCAACAAAGAGGCCATTACAGAAATGGAGGTTGGAATCCGAGATGGACCAGACAAGACAACCCAGGGAGAAATCATGGAGGATACGAACGCCCCTGGCAACAGAGGAGGGCAGAACCGTACAGACCATCGGACTGGCAAACAGAAAACGCACAAGGGGGAAGAGAGGAGGCCTCCAGAAAAAGAAGAAGAGAACAATAGGAGATGGTATTTATAATCTTAGCCAGGTCGTATTCACAGAGGAAGAACTTAGAGTTTTGGATATGGGGTTGAAATTTGCCCCTGATAGAGGTCTGGACAAATTTGAAACCTACATTGATCTTCAAAAATTTGTGAGAAAACTCAATATTAAAAAGTTTTTTGGCCCAACAAAGCTTAACATAAGGGAGAATGACAACACTCTATATAAACACTCACAATTAAGGAACAACTCCACATTTAATCCTAAGGTAACGCAGGATGAAAATATAAAGGTTTTTAAGAAGATGGTGGAGAACGATCTGAAGAATTTGGAAGTAAAAAGAACTAAAGGAAAAAATATATGGGAAACCATTAAGCGGATAGAGAAGCAGAAAGGTATAGTCATTCGACCAGCGGACAAAGGGGGGGGTCTGGTAATCTTAAACAAGCAAGACTACGAGAAGGAAATGGAGAAGTTACTAAATATCCCCAACACCTACAAGAAACTGAAGAAAAATCCTAAAGTCGAGTATGAAAAAAATCTAAAGAAATATGTAGCAAAGGGGAAAACCCTCAGTATCTTAAATAAAAAGGAATGCAAATACCTGGTACAGAAGGCACCCAAAACTCCCATCATATATTATGTTCCCAAAATACATAAAAACCAAAACCACCCACCAGGACGACCAATTGTAAGTGGGATCGATTCCTTGTTCTCCAGATTAGGGGCCTACATTGATGGTTTCCTACAACCGTTGGTAACCGAAGGGAAATCTTATTTACGTGACAGCAAACAATTGATAGGAGAATTGAGAAACCTAACTATTGAAGAGAAGGACTTACTGGTCACCATAGACGTGGAATCGTTATATACCAACATAAAACAGGATGATGGGCTCAGTAGTGTCGAGTGGGCATTACAACAGATGTCTGACCTAAAACAAGAACAAATAAAATACTTAATGGAAGGCCTAAAAATGGCAATGCACCACAATTATTTTTGGTACAAGGGAACATACTATAATCAGATCAAAGGTGTAGCCATGGGGGCTAAGTATGCCCCAAGTGTAGCGAATTTATTTCTTAGTAGATGGGAGGAAGAGCAAATCTATGGCGTCCATAGGGAGAACCTTAAACTGTACCGACGGTATATAGATGATATTGTGATAGTATGGGGTGGTACAATAGAACAATTACAAGAATTTTTCAGTGAGATCAATAATAATATCTACAATATAAAATTCACCGGTAATTACAACAACAGCAGTGTGGACTATTTAGACCTACAAATATATAAAGAAGGAAACAGGCTGGGCACACGCACCTTTTTCAAACCCACCGACCGCAATGGCTACATCCCCACAAACAGTTGCCATCATGCCAAATGGTTGGGAAACATACCAAAGGGCCAACTGATGCGACTATATAGAAACTGCAGCAGAAATATTGATTATGAACAACAGGCGGAAATAATCATAGAACGTTTTAAAAATAAAGGGTATGATGAAAAGGGCTTGCGTAAGCTGAAAAACGAAATAAAACAAATGGAACGAAACAAATTGTTGGAAGACAAAAAACGAGATAAGATTAACAATTTACCAATTGCTTTCCTCACAGGATACAATAGACAACATAAGGATGTTGAATCCATCATTAAAAAACACTGGCCCATCCTGAAAGCTGATCACACACTTAAAGATGTCCTACCAAAAAAACCACTGTTTATTTACAGAAGGGCACCCACACTGAGAAATAAACTTGTTAAGAATACCATCGATCCCCCAAAACAAATCAAAGTAGCAGGTAATCTAAAAGGTTTTTTCAGGTGTGGCAAATGCCTCCCTTGTAGAAATAGCAAAAAAGCTGAAAAGAAGAGAACCACCTTCCAGTCATCTTCAAACAAAAAAGAATTTAGAATAAATGAGCTCATTACATGCAAGAGCACGCATGTCACTTACATTATAGAGTGTCCCTGTTCCAGACAATATGTGGGGCGAACCACAAGAGAACTCCAAACCAGAATAGGAGAACACATTAGAAACAACAAAAAAGGGTACCCCAATCACAGTGTTTCCAGACACTTTAGGGATTACCATAACCGGGACCCAGGACAAATGGTGTTTTACGGTATTGATAAAATAAGGGCCCACTGGAGAGGTGAGGACAAAACCATCAAAATATCCAGAAACGAAACCAAATGGATATACAATTTGGATACCCTTCAGCCACAGGGAATGAATGTAGAGTTGGATTTAAATTGCTTTCTGACTAATTTTTAAAACCCAGCAAGTCCCCACTCTAAAATACACATCACCTACTCAAGGCAGGACCATCCACACCTTCAAAGAGTATAGTATAATGTTCGACCAGTATCTAAGGGTGTTCCCCTAAAAAACTGTGGCATTAGAATACAAAGACCCACTCAAAGAGCTCTGGCCCCCATAAGAGAGCCCATATACACTATCTGAAGTTATACATTCATATTTCCAAATGAAAACAGTATATATACACACATATTGGCCTTTGCTTCCCATTTATCCTTATGGTCAGTTCCTTCCTTTTACCATACGTTCTCACCCTAACTGTCGTTTGTAGAAAAAAGTTTTAAATAATGTTTAGAAAATGGTTTTAAAAATTGTTTTTGAAAATGATTTTAAGAACAGACTCCCTCACAACATACTCCTTTTATCTTATTTGTAATTACCCTCCTGATTTGTATTACAGGGAAGTGCAGACATAAAAGTACACATATGTACACATACACTCATATTTCCAGTTTGTTCCATTTACCTATTTCCCCTTCCCTTCTTTTTCCTTCATTTTATCCCAATACCTTTCCCCCTGGAGTATATTCATATACCAGGGAAGTGAGTATACAATTTGATACAATTTGTTTTTCAGCAACTACAACCATGATCCACATTTTTAAGAATACAGATAAAAACCCTGCATTCTGATAGGTTAGCAAGGGTCATGGGTGGTTAGAAAAATTATTATTGTTTTTATTAATACAGTTCTATGTACACAGAAATGAATGTCTTTTATTTTTATTATATTTTTTTCTATTTTATATAAAAGGATCTTTTTACGATAATTTTTATATATATATTTTTATATACATGTCATGTATAGCTGTCAATAGCCTTTTATAACATACCGGAATGTGATATGCAGGTTGCGGTGCTCTATAGCTTAATAATTTGTCATGCCCTGAGTCCGCAATAATATGCATAAAGAAACGTTTCTAGTTGGATTGATATAAGTGAACACACCACAGAACATAACATATCCTGTGTCCACAATAATAAAACAGCCTTTCCATGTTTGTGCTGTCGTAAGACGAGCACACAGTATGTAATAGATACACAGCGGCTCGTATAGGGCATTCCCATAATAAAGATGGCGCTGATACACTCGCGCAAGCGCAGAAGAGCACTGCACCCTACATAAACGTGAGGGTGCACCAATATGGCCGCTCCAGATGACGTCGCTCTGACGAAACGCGTAGGACGTGGCCTAGAGCGTGCACCTTACACTGGCATACAAGCAGTAACGCCGGCGCGGCTAATTTGAAAGCGATTTTGTCTCTTTGGATATTGTGAGTAACCTGACTTCTTAATAAACATAAAAAACGTTCAAACAACAGTATTGCACTATGTTTGTACTTCTGTTTCCCTTCATGTATAATTGCTAAACGGACCACTTGTGGAAGGAAAAGTATAAAGCATCTCCCCAGCATAGCAGAAGCAGAGCCCAAAGAAAGCTGCACAGTGGCTCATACTGTGGCTGCCTGATTAACCCATTGAGGGTTTTTTGTCTGGTGAGCACATATACATACTTTTTGCCTAACACAGAGTGGCGCACCGGAGAGGAATGTATTTAACCCTTCTGCACTAGTCACTTTACTCTACCTTCCTCATTTGATGAAAGTTCCATGCGTTTTTACAGCAACTGGTTGATGCGACTTTGAAAATTTCCGTTGGACATTATAAGATTTTTTGTTACTATTATTATTATTCTTTTGGGTACTTTCACAAAACGTTATCACTTTGAACATATTTGCATATGTTTTTTCAGATATTGGTTTATGTATGTTTATCGAGCACAGTAGAATTGTTTTTTATATGATCGATTCACCACTTTTTCCAATACATATGTGCATTTTTTGAGGTGTAAATTAACAGACACACATCCCCTTTTCTTTTTTTCACGCATTCTTTTACACGTATACAGTGGTTTTAAGAGGTTTCCACTGAAATTTGTTTTAATATTCTTCAGAGTACCAGCAGAGATAATAAATCATCTCACACTTATATATGATTTTAGTATTCACAGTGCACAAAAAGGTTTTAGCGCCAAAGCTTAATTTATATTTTAGATTTCTAACCTATTCCTATCCTTAGGGACAGGTCTCAAGCACAGGCAGCTTTAACCCCTTTAGTTTAATCTATAATTTATTTTTATTTACTTTCAATTTATTTATATTTCACCATATTACATTATATATATATTCTTTTTTTCCCTTGCCTGTGTGGCGAACGGGTGGAATTTGTCCATAGCGCAATCTTATCTATTTTTTGCTATGGCCAGCAGCTGGGTTGTAGGTTATAATATTTTTTAACCACCTGAAGATGGGGCAGACAGCAGAGAGAGCATGAAAAAGTAAGGTGGCACAGAGACAAGGGATGGCCCCAGAAATGGTGCAGAGTAGGTCCCAGGACAGGGTGGAGAGGAAACTGTAATAATGCCAATGAAGCAGTTCAAAAGTGGAAAATGAAAGAAATGTTGAACTCTCAAGAGGATGATGTCACAAACATAATAACCCATCATGCTCTTCAGCAAACAGTAGGCAGGGTCAGGAACACCCACTGTATATAAGTACAGCCCTGCCAGAAAGGGTGTTCACACAATACCCAATTACAGAGGCGATGGGCAAAATGCGGGTTAGTGCCCTACAGATTTACTTGAAGGAAAAATGGAATCCTTGGGCAACTAGACTATACACCGATCAGCATAACATTAACACTGACAGGTAAAATTAAAAACATTTAATATGGTGTTACAATGGCATTAGAAAGTGGGTGGGATATATTAGGCAGCAGCTGAACATGTTATCCCTGAAGGGTGAAAAATTGTAATGTCTAGATAACTGGGTCAGAGCAACTCCCAAGGTGTAGCTCTTGTGGGATGTTCCTGGTCTGCAGTGGTCAGGACCTACCAAAAATCGCCCAAGGAAGGAAAACTGGCAAATCGAAGACAGGGTCATTGGCAGCCAAGGCTCCATGATGCATGTGGGGATTGAAGGTTGGTCCGTGTAGTCCGATACAATAGAAGAGCTACTGCAGCTCAAATTTCTGAAAACGTTAATGCTGGTTCCAATAGAAAGGTGTTAGAGCACACATCGCACCACAGTTTGTTATGTATGGCGTTGTGTAACCGCAGACCAGTCAGGGTGCCCGCGCTGACCCGTGCCCAGAGCCAAAAGTGCATACAATGGGCACATGAGCATAAGAACTGGACCACAGAGCAATGGTAGAAGGTGGCCTGGTTTGATGAATGGCATTATTAAAAACCATCATGTGGATGGCCAGGTGTGTGTGTCGCTTACCTTTGGAAAGAGATGGCACCAGGATGCAGTGTGATGCTTTAAGCAATGTTCTACTTGGAGACCTTGGGTCCTGACATTCATATGGATGTTACTTTGAAGTCAATGCCTCGATGAATCAGTGGGCAAAAGGGGGACCTATTCAATATTAGGTGGGTGGTCATAATATAAGGCATTGTATAGACACAGTTGGGAGGTATTAATAATAAATGTACACATATCAAGAGGTACTTAAAACCAGCAGGCCAATACAGGGGGCTGTTTTAAGCCCAACGCTGAGAAAATTGAAAACTCTCCCTTGCATACCGCAAGCGTTAACTGCTCATTTAGGTCTAGGGGCCATACAAAAGAAGATTTAGTTACCAGAATCTCCACACTGCTAGACCGGCCCCTGCAGTGTCTTCTTCCCTATGCTTCAGTGACCCAAGGTCCTGATGTCAAGACTGATGCAGAGTCCATAATCCTACTTTGGAAGTGATGATATTGAGGGACAAACCATTGTTGCAGCATTGGGAAGCACCAACTGCCAGGGGAGGGGAGGATTGGGTAAGTAAAATAGATTTTGCTCACTCCTGAAATAAACAAGCAGATTTCCCGGAGTTGGGCGTTAATAAATGGCTGTTATTGCTAAAGCAAAAAAATAAAAATCAAGGGAGCATGCTCTCCACTGCTAAAAATCGATGAATAAATAAACAAGGGAGGTTTTCCTAAAAACAGCAACATTTTAACGTGGTAAAGGCAAGGTGGAAAATGTGAAAGTTCTATTGTGGTCATCAAGATTTAGCTGTACCCCTCCTAACTTTCCAAAGGCCCATTCATACTCCTTTGTTGCATTAATACTCCTGCACTGATGTACACTATGCATTTGAATAAGCATGCACCATTTTGGATAGTGCACCACAATGAAGGTTAGCACATTGCCACACGTTGCACTGCAATGTCCATCAGCAAGGTGCGTTGGGGTGCTGGAATGAAGGGCACCACATAAATGCATATAATATACGTTGCCATGCATTACCACTATGCAATAGCGTGAATGGGCCCTGAATTGGGGAAGTGGGAAACATTACAGAAGAAAGCATGTTCGCAAAGGACACACTCCTGCATCCCACCCAGTTACATGATCCATGTAGGATTAATAAGCAAAAACAGATTGGTTACACCCCACAAATGCCCCTTTCTTGTCACCCAAAATAAAATAAACAAAGAATCTGACTTTCTTACTGCTTCCGTCAGTTCTAAGTACTGCAGGATACATCTCCTTACATCTAAGGTGTGAAATGTAGACTCCTTTTCTCCTGAGGGATTAGGGCAAAAAGTGGGTAAACCTATCTCCTGGCTTCTATTAAACTTCGAAGCCACTTTAGGTAAGAATGCCGGATCTGTTTTGAAAACAACACGATCCAAGAAAACAACACAAAAATGGCGTCTGATAAATGGACGTGGAGGTAGGCGTCCTTGAGATCTAGCGACGCCATGTAGCAGTTCTGGGGTAGCAAGGCTCTAACTGTAAAGATTGATTCCATACGGAACCTCTTGTAGGATACAGACTGGTTCAGGGGTTTTAGCTTCAGTATCAGTCTGTATTTTCCTGAGGGTTTTTGCACAACATACATGTGTGAGTAAAAACCTTCACCTTCCTCCCCTTTGGAACTCTGTGCATTACATTTTGTTCATCCAGTTCTTTTAACGCCCCCAGTAGGGCCTTGGTCTTCTCTGCACACCTAGGAAGGTGTGTGACTAGGAGTCTTCGTGGAAGAAGTTTTGTAAATTCCAGGCGGTATCCCCTCCTTGCGATTCCAAAGATAAATTGACTGGAGGAGACCGCCTCCCACTGTGGGAGGAAGGAACCACAGTCTTCCTCCCACCTTTATTGGAACGTCATTGGTTTTTTGGGGCTGTTCAGGGGGACGAAAAATCGTGCCTCCTCTACCCTTGCCTCTTTCTTCCCAAGTTTCCTTTTTCCCCCCCCTGGCTTGGTGGCCCCCCTTCATTTCTGTGGACGAAACCCTTTCTTTGTCTGAACTAGGGGTTTGCGCTAAACCTGGAAGGATTTCTTTTTGTCTGCTGTGTGGTCTAGCACAGGTTCTAGATCGGGGCTGAAAAAGTAAATCAGCCGTCAATGGGATCCCGCACAGTTTAACTTTAGAGGCATTATCCTCGGTCACGTTTTCAGAGGGACCCCATCCCCCCATACCAGGAACCATCCGTGGAGGGGGGAATCCTAGATAAAGAGGACCCCACCCCAGGGTACTCTTACCTTTGGATGGCTGGAGTTAGCATCGCTGTGAGCTGTCTGCGCATCTGCTTCAGACATGGCCGCACTGGTGGTTGCTGCTGCGGAGTCTCACGCTGTCTGTGCCGTGTTTCCGACTCCTCTCCAGACTGCGCCGGCCCACTATCAGCACCGCGACCCCGAACCGGAAGTCACGAGTCAAAGGGAAACATCTGCCCTCCACCAGAAATGACGTCACCAGCCACACAGCCCCCTGGTTCCAAATGAGGCCTGCACCCGTGTACAGGGAGAGCGGAGCTGTCTCCCTGCTGCATCCCTATGAAAGCAATGGTGGGCCCCAGGATCTTCCACCCGCACTCGGTGAAGATGGGGTGCGAACAGTGCGGTCGAGTATTACCTCACCGCTTCCCTGGGAGCACCCCAGCTTCCCTTACAGGACTTTACAAGCCACAGTCTCCTTGGCCTGGTTCCAAAACAGTGTCTCCTCACCAGAGGAAATGCAAATAACTGAAGTCTGGCCGGGGAAAGTGAAAATGTATGGGCTGGCGTAGTGTTTCCTAGGACGGGGAGGAGCCAAGGTCTCTAAATGTGGCTGTCCTGAAAGACGAGGGGGGGGGGGGGATCCATAAAAAGGAAGAAGATGTTTAGACATATCCACTATGTCCCAGGCACATAAGCAAAGTGCCCTATGCATATGTAGCACTACCCCCATAGGGGTTGCATATGACAGGGTTCCTCCACTGCTGCAAAGCCAGGCACAAAACAACTTCAGCTTGTATCCAAACACATTGACCTTTGAGCTTTCTTTTTTTTTTTGTTTCATTAGGGGGGTAATAACTTGGATGAGGATGGGAATTATGGGATGCCCAACTTGACTGTAACAGAACCAGGAACAACTTCCTACCTATATACACAGCTCCACTTTTCTCTTCTCCTTTATCTTGTACAAAACTCCACTTGATTCCTCCTCCTTGGATTGTACAGTTCTGATTAAGTAATGGTCTTTGTTAGATCAGCAACAGCCCCTTACAGGCTCGGAGCTCTCAGTCTCTTTAGAATGTAGCTCCATGTGGTGTGAACTGCATCCTGGAGTATCTCCACTCCCCTGTAGACACTGGTCCCAGCTCTACCACTGCTACCACTGCAGGAAATGCTAGCCCACCCAGCTGCTTCTTCACCAGTCTACCCACTGAGTCCCTTCACCAGTCTACCCGACTGACTCTCTTCACCAGTCTACCCGACTGACTCTCTTCACCAGTCTACCCGACTGACTCTCCGGAGATTCTCCCAGGGCAAGGTAGGGAAGATTTAAGCACACCACTATCTTCCAGAGAACCCTGCTGCATTTGACAGTCTCTCTGCTTGCCCGTCTCTGCACCATGTTGTAGTACTCATACTATCCTCTCCTTGCTCCCGCTACCTCTCAGGAAAGCCTCTGTCCAACTTCTCCTGTGGAAGGATCCTTTCAGGCCAGCACCTGGGCCCCGGCCTGAGGTAGAGCTCCTTTCCAGTAGGGGTCTCTCGAGGGCCTCCAACAGCCTCCTTATTACTTCATCTCCATTTTCCACCTGACTCCCTTCCCAGCATGACTATTTAAGGGCTCACTTAGTCCCCTGTCAGGCCCATCGCCTGGGGATTGGCTATATATGCAGAACAGCCCTTGCTAGCCTACGCTCCCTTTAGTCTCTAGAATGTTCTCCAACTTTCTAGAACCAGGGGGAAGCACCAGAGAGCTGTCTGTATGAGTCATGCTACACTGGACTCTAATAACCCTGGCCCAATTACAGACTCACTGGTTAAGTATGAATCAGGATATGGTTTACCTACTCTCACACTAGCAGCACACTAGAGAGTCCTACACATATGAAAAGACATTACAGAAATGTGTAACACCAACTTAGACACATGCACCCCATGAATGTGCAGTGTTTGGGGATGATTGCACTTCCATGCGTGTGCATGAGTGACATCATCCCGAGCTGGCCAATCAAAACATCCAAAGACTGGCACTCACAAGAACCCAGGCAGAAGATGCTTGCACCAGAGAGGGACCACATGCGTGTCAGACAGTAGGTAAGTATCTGTGTCTTTAGTTCTGCTTTAAGGTTTCATGCACACTCAGAGATTGTATGTGACGAAGCATACGTCAGTGCGTATGCAGGTGCTTTACGCAAATCTCAGCTGCACAACCTCTTCTAATGTATCTCAATGGGTGGCTGTACGCAGAGGCAGCGGATCTCAGCAATGTCATTATGCAGTGTCTGCATGCTGTACGGCCTGTACAGCCACGTGCTCGAAGATGGAGTTCTGTACCTTGTGGTGTGGTCAACATAACTCTGAAAAATGAGAATCCCATTCACCAGGCTGGAACTGTGCTAAAACCAGACTGAGGAGTCCTTTTCTTCCACAGCAGTCCTTCATCTGTTCATTTAGAAGCAGGTAGAACAGACAGTACAGTTAGAATAGCCAATCACTTTCCTTACCTCCCCAGCACCTTGAAAGACAAACTTGTGGTCAGAAAGTCTATTGTTTGTGATCCTGAGAGCAGCCAAAATCCCAGCTACCGCCACTGATGCTGTTCCTGAAAAACAGAGGAAAGACCATCACACTTCATGCAATAAAAAATAAAAAATAAAAAAATAAAAAACATCGTACAATGCAAATGACAGTGAAAATTGACATTGCCTGTGAATTTTGGGAAGAGTTGTTAATTTGCAGTTTAAAGCTGAACTTCGTGCACAAAAACCTTTACGTAAATATAAACCTCAATAGCCACATAAGATCTAAATTAATTTTGTGCACACCAAAATCTTTACAAATCCAGATATTACCTTGTAAAGTAGTGGTGCATCATCACTGTACTGACAGCAAAGCTGCGGTAGGGGCCCAGCAGACTCCACCCACTAAAGGCTGCCTGCAGAAAACTACAGGAGGGGGCAGAGACGAGACCAGTCACCCTGCACAGGGAGAGAGTGCAGCAGTGAGTGGTCTTTACTACAGGAAGTTCCTGCACAAAAGCAAAGTCTCACACTGGAGTACTGCACAGATCTGGAAGAAATACACAAAGTACACCAAAATTCAAGATTACACAAATCTCTGTTTTTTAACCACTTCAGCGGCCTACCCATACGTCACTGGAGTTTGAGTAGTCACACTGGGATAATGCAGGCATTAACCTGGTATTGTGTTTTTTTTTTTACAGTCGATGGCCGGCTCTCTTGTAAAAGCATACCTAGCGGCCAACTAGCCACTGGATTCCTTTTACAAGCATTAGGAGAGGACGCCCCCCCCCCCCCCCCCCCACATTATGTGCCTTTCCAAAAATCATCCGTCCTAATGGGAGTCTCTATCGACCAGCCAACGCTTCCGTCAGATGATCATAGAGCCCAACAAAGACTGGATAGGCCTTGTTGGGCTCTATGATATAGTAACCCTGAAGCAATAACGTCACATCACTTCTGGGTTACCCAAAAGTGAATGGCGCCATTTAAAAAAAATCAAAAGCATTTGATCTCACGATCTTGGTGTTCTGAATGCTTTTAAGGGGAGAGGAGGGATCTGGGGTCTTATAGGCTCCAGATCTCTCCATAAAGAGTGCCTGTCACATGCCTATTGCTGTCACCAGTGTTTACATTCCTTGTGACAGCATTAAAAATTATAAAACATTTTTTGTTTTTAAAGTAATCCCACAACCCCCCGTGCTTGTGCACAAAGGCGTATGCAATTGTTGGCCCCTCCCTCAGAGAGCCACGGCTGTGCCCACCAGTGTCACCTGCCAGTGCCCACTGTGCCACCTATCAGTACCCACCAGTGTCACCTACCAGTGCCACCCATCAATGACCACCAGTGCTGCCATACAAATGTCTAATAATCAGTGTCACAGATCAGTGCTGCCTATCAGTGTCACCTACCAGTGTCCATCAGTACCACTTATCAGTGCCAACCATCAGTAGCACCTATCAGTGCCGCCTCATTGGTGCTCATCAGTGCCACCTATCAGTGCCCATTAGCACCACCCTATCAGTGCCCAACAGTGCTGTCTATCAGTGGCCATCAGAACAGCCTCATCAGTGCACATCAGTGAAGGATAAAAATTACCTGTTTTCAAAATTTTATAACAAACTATGAAAAAGTTTTGTTTCTTTTTTTCAAAAAATTGGTCCCTTTTTGTTTTATTTAACAAAAAATAAACCAAGCAGCAATTAAATACTACCAAAAGAAAGCTCTATCTGTGTGAAAAAAAAGATAAAAATTTAATTTGGGTAAACTGTAGCATGACCGCGCAATTGTCATTCAAAGAGTGACATCGCTGAAAGCTGAAAATTGGTCCGGGCAGGAAGGGGGTTTAAGTGCCCAGTAAGCAAGCGGTTAAACAAAAAGTGCCTGGTCTTCAAGTGGTTAAACAACTGCGCATTTCAGAGCTCAGCTTTAAACATATAAAAATTAACAGTCTTGCCTAGCGACAGGTTTACAAATGTGAACTCATCCAGCAATGCCCGTTGTGCTTTACAGCCACACAGCAGGAGTGTGCCCATCCAGAGCGCAGAGTTTATGCCCCCCAAACTAATAATGGCCTTTATTCAGTCAGTACAAAGTAAGCTGATTGGGAAAATTAGTGGCTTTTAAAGAACATTTTTTCCACTGTATGTTTTTGCCTACAATTTTTTATTATTTTTTTTGTTTCTGTGCAAAACCTGGAAAGCTTGTTGCAATAAAGAAAATGTGTGAAGACAACCACTAGGTGTCAGTGTGTCTGCGTCCATTCCCAACCTGAGGCTTCGCTTTGCATCTCTTGGTCAGCTAAATGAGAAATACATTTTCATTCTGCAAATAATTACTGTATTCAAAATACTGATTATACCACATTCTGCGAACCGTGGGCTGGCAACCAAGCGGCCTTTTCAGTGCCCTGCCAACCTACCTAATCAATGAGCTAACGAACAACATTCTAAGCCGGTGCACTGGATCATAACTGTAAGGTCAACTCAAACTGGATGACATTTAGTTTGGTAATGTACTGTATAACAAACAATTGTTGAGGCTTTTTTTTGCATATGAGTGATGCTGATCTCCTCCAGCTCCTTTCAGCCGCTTCCTGTCCACATGCCCTCCCCTCCAGCAGGCACATTGCTTTGGATTCCGCCTTCCTAAATAATAAGAATGGTGGACAATGCCTATGAAATTTATCCAAAAGTAGTCACCACCAGGAGCTGAAGTGATAACGTGACTATGTGGGAACACAGCTGGGAGACAGTTGTCACCCTACAACAACAGGATTCATTTTTGAAATTTCATTAAAGGGTAACTCCACTTTTGTCCAAAAAAATAAATAAATAAAAAATCACAAAAAAATAAAATAAAAAATATAGCATATACAATTGCGACTCAAGTCCTATTGTACATGAACGTTACTAAAACGTACCTTTCCTTTTCTATCTTCAAAACTGTAATTTTCTGTAAAATGCAATATGGCTGTCTGGAGGTGTTCTGTACACAGATGGTGTACACCAGTGGTTCTCAACCCCGTCCTCAACCACCCCCAACAGGACATAATATGGGGATTTCTCTTAGATAAAATAGCTGTCCAAAATACCAAGCCATTGACTCTGATTTGAAGCACATGTGCAAGATAAAGGAAAACCTGAAAACATGGCCTGTTGGGGGTACTTGAGGACAGGGTTGAGAGCCACTGGTGTACAGAACGTCCCCCAGAAACATCATTTCCTGCTTGTGTGATTGGCTCACTGATTTTCCCAGAAGTCTGTCCTAAGATTTCCCTTCTAGATTGTAAGCTCTAACGAGCAAGGCCCTCTGATCCCTCCTGTATTGATTTGTATTGTAAGTGTACTGTCTGCCCTGCCCTCATGTTGTAAAGCACTGTGTAAACTGTTGGCGCTATATAAATCCTGTATAATAATAAGATACAAGCCAGATTTCAGTCATCCCGTGCAACAAAAATGTAATTTTTGGTGAGATACTCCCAATAGGAAATCACATCTAAAAGGGAAGCAGACCCAGCAACATTCCTCATTAAAGCCCTGCAGATGCAGCATCTAAATGATATATATATATATATATATATATATATATATATATATATATATATATATATGCACATGCCCATTAGACTCGCCTCCCCATATGGACAAACACACAGGGATTTCTTCAGAACAAAAAGGTAGGAATCTGCAACAAAGTTTGTTACAATCCCTGGAATGTACATAGATCACCCAGAGGGAATTTTTTTTTTTTGTTGAGGAAAAAAAACAAACACTTCATTGTTGCCATCTTGCCCCAGCCTGGACTGGCTCTGTGAAGCAAAAAGGAAGTTGTGGACAGCCGCACTCCGGAATATAGCCTTTATTGTAAAAATCCAACAGATACAAGCCACAGCAAAAAAAAAGAGACAGTCGAACTGACGCTTTTCACACTTATCAGTGCTTAATCAATGACGATTGTCCCATTTTTTGCTGTGGCTTGTATCTGTTGGATTTTTACAATAAAGGCTATATTTCGGAGTGAGGCTGCCCAGAACTTCCTTTTTGCTTAATTTTGCTATATGCTTAGCCTGCACCTGGTGGGGAAGGGGAAGTTCCGCTAATCTGATCCCTCCCCCCCTCCGGTGCCACAATCGTCACCTTTCAGGGGGGAGGGGGGTGCAGTTACCTGGATAATCCAGGTATCTGCACCCACTTCCGGGCAGACCGGCGCAGACCCCTCCCCCCCGTTGTGTTCTGGGAAACACACAGTTCCCAGGACACAGCGGGGGATCTGAAGAGACGCGCAGCGCGACTCGCGCATGCGCAGTAGGGAACCGGGCAGTGAAGCCGCCATGCTTCCCTTCCCGATTCCCTGACAGAGGATGGCGGCGGTGGCAGCAGCGAGACGAGCAATCGCTCGTCATCTGCCGCCGACATCGCTGGACCCTGGGACAGGTAAGTGTGATTTTATTAAAAGTCAGCAGCTGCAATATTAGTAGCTGCTGGCTTTTAATATTTTTTTTTTAGGTGAAGAACCACTTTCAGTTCTGAGGAAAGCCTCCCATCCATATATCCACCTGGAGTGGTGATCCCCTTCCCTTCCCCTGCTGTTTCTGGACTGGCTCTGTGACATCAGCCCGTTGTCTGCTGAAACCGGATGACAGGAGTGCAGAACGAACTGCACTCCTGTGTTCCACAGCAGAACAGCAGCCAAACAAGGTTTGGCTATACTTCTTTAAGTGAATGTGCTGTGCTGCAACCTTGAGCCAAACACTAGGCTGGTTGCTGCACTGTATTCTCATTTTAAAATCCATTCAGCTGTTGAAAAAGCATGGAAAAAAAAAATAATAGGCACTCAGCAAGCGGTAGTATTACTGGCTGACATCCGGCCTCTTTTTGCTCTGTGAAAAGCGATCCATTGTGGATCCCTTTTCACATACATCACAAGTGTAAATGAGCCCTCAGGGGCAGGAGTATACAGATGGGACACACCTCAGACATCTCTGCTACAGATGTGTGCGGTGTCATCATGCCAAGATCAACAAAACTCTCTATAGACCTCAGGTTTGACCTTCTATTGAAGGACTGTGTCTTTCTTTGGTGATACCCCTAAATAAATCTTCAAAAAGGACCGTGTGTCTGATCTATCTTCATTTGGGCTACTTTCCACGGGACTCCCCTAAGATGAAGAAGCGAGCAGAAGAGGTAACGATAAACCTGAATAAAACCAGCATCTCCTTCGGGGGTTAGTGCTACATGTATATAAAGACATCGCTTGTATATCAAGTCGAAATTTATTTAAAAATGTTGCTAGTCTTGCAAAACGCTCTCAAACCAAGTTACTCTCAAACCAAGTTACTCTCAAACCAAGGTTTTACTGTAATAGAAATCCTTAAATAACCAAAACTTTGCCCAGAATGCTGCTTTAATATCTCAGCAGAGGAGCGCGAGTGGCAGCATCAATCGTCATTCCCCTGCGGTAGATTGGAGGGGACACAGCGTTGAATAATTGTAAATATTCTGCACGCAATGCGGTTCATGTCCCACGATCTGTGATTGCCTGAAACGCATTGGCTGCCGGCCAAATAAGAGTAATGGAAATAATGTGTCTTCTGAAAATGCCCCGGGATGATTCATTGTCGCTCTCTGCACAATAGGAATTTTGGAACTCTTAAGGGGGGGGGGCGGGATATTATGACTCAGTAGATGATGTGCTTTGTGTCCTGGAATGAAATGGGCCCCAGGAGACAGAGTTTTATTAATCATACACCTCTTCTCTAATGAACAGATTGCCCATTACCTGCAGCACAGGCAGTCACAGATCGATGAATCGCAGGAGCCCGACACAGAGATATGAACCTGCCGCCCTGCGGATTAACCTGCTGCCCCCATCAGGTCTCATAGTCCTCATTACTGCAGGAATAAAAACCAGCATGGGCTTATGTGTGCTAAATCCGAGCGACCTGATTAACATGTACAGTATATGTACAGGGAGAACTTCTTTTAATCTTCGTTTTGGATAGATTGGGAAAGGATTAGAACCCATGTCAGGTTACGGTTATTGTCAGGTCCTAGCTCAATAGATTCATCCTTTTTTTTTTTTATTGTACTGGTGATAGAAAAAAAAAAAAAAAAAAATCGGGTGCCCATATAATTATTAACGTTCAGCTGGTCCTGAATTTCGATCCATGCATTAAAAGGAGAGGAGGAATTTTTCAATAGGAACATCCGTTTAAAAATATTTGCATGGCTATTCATCCAGTGCAACTGCTCACACATTTGTTCTGTGCAAATGGGATAAATGTTCTCTTTTTTTTTTTCTACAGGTTAAATGTTATTTATTTATATATAAAAAAAAAAAAGACATTAAGTACTTAACCACTTAAGCCCCGGACCATTTTGCAGGCCAAAGACCAGAGCACTTTTTGCTATTCGGCACTGCGTCGCTTTAACTGACAATTGTGCAGTCATGCGACGTGGCTCCCAAACAAAATTGACGTACTTTTTTTCCCACAAATAGAGCTTTCTTTTGGTGGTATTTGATCACCCCTGCGGTTTTTATTTTTTGCGCTATAAACAAAAAATAGCGCCGATTTTTTAAAAAAAGCATTATTTTTTACATTTTGCTATAATAAATATACCACAAAAATATCTAAAAACAATATTTTTTTCCTCAGTTTAGGCCAATACGTATTCTTCTACATATTTCTGGTAAAAATAAAAATCGCAATAAGCGATTGATTGGTTTGCGCAAAAGTTATAGTTTACAAAATAGGGGATAGTTTTATGGCATTTTTATTAATCTTTTTTTTTTTTTTTACTAGTAATGGCGGCAATCAGCGATTTTTATCATGACTGTGACATTATGGCAGACACATTGGACATTTTTGACACATTTTTGGGACCATTGTCATTTACACAGCAATCACTGCTATAAAAATGCACTGATTACTGTGTAAATGACACTGGCAGGGAAGGGGTTAACCACTAGGGGGCGATGATGGGATTAAGGGTGTCCTAGGGAGTGATTCTAACTGTGGGGGGATGAGCTACACCTCACATGACAGCGATCACTACTCTTGATGACAGGGAGCAGTGATCTCTGTCATGTCAAAAGGCAGAACGGGGAAATGGCTTGTTTACATAGGCCCTTCCCTGTTCTGAGTTTCCGCAATACAATCGCTGGCAGACATAGAGTCCACCGGTCATGAGGGCACGTTCACGCTGCGCCTGCTTTACCTGCCTCTTAAAGGTGACGTACAAGTACGCCCATTTGCCCACCACTGTCATTGTGCTGACATATATCGGTGTGTGGCGGTCGGCAAGTGGTTAAAGGGTAACGCCACTTTTTTTGGGAAAAAATAATATAGCGCGTACAATTGCGATATAAGTAATTTTGTAATTGGATGTTATTAAAAATTACTTTTCCTTTTCAATCTGCAGCCGCTGTAATTTTCTATGAACGCAAAGCAATATGGCTACATGGAGTTGTTCTGTACACTCCCAAGAAACAATTTCCTGCTTGTGTGATTGGCTCACCAATTTTCCCAGAAGTCTGCCTAAGATAAAATTCAGATTTCAGGCATCCCCTGCAACAAAAATGTCATTTATGGTGAGATATTTCCAATATGAACACGTTTAAAAGGGATGCAGGCCAAGCAGCTTTTCTCATTAGTGCCCTGCAGCTGCCACAGCTGATTGATAATTATGAAACCACTCCCATTAGACCCACTGAGCCCAGAGGCACAGACAAACACACAGGGATTTCTTCAGAATAACAAAAGGTAGGAATCTGCACCAAAGTTTGTTATAATCTTTGCAATTTACATAAATCACCCGGGGGGGGGGGGGGGGATGTTTATTCTCAGCAAAAGTGGAGTTACGCTTTAAATAGAGTTCAGAACCTTCTGTCTGCACCTCATCAATGAACAGAGCGCTACCTGCCTGAAATCTAGTGCTTCTGGACCTTTTTTTCTCTAACTGGCTGCATGCCCGAACACTTTGGTTTGTCGCCCCTATCTTTTATTCTTGTCCCCAACTAGGTTTGATTGCTGCCAGCCTGTCCGGCCTCTGTTTCTGCTCCGCAAAATGGTACTGCACTTTGGATTCACGAATACAGTCACCCTTCGATGACGAAAGACATTTTCTTGACATCTGAAAATTGTCCCCTTCCAAAACATCAGGCACAGCAATGTCAGCAACATTAAAAAGAACACGGAGTATCCATATGGAAAATTATACATTGAGGAACATCGGCCATTTCAAAGTAACCTTTTAGAGTGCTGTGTTATTAAATCAGGCCTTCCCAAGTCTGCTGGGCCCTATTAATATGCCTGTTCAGCAGGGAACCAAACTTTCTCTGCCAATCTCTTGTGCTTTATCTACTTTATGATATTTACCCAGTAATACGTGTTTATCTTCTCAATACATTGTGTACTCTACTAAGTGTCATAATTGCTGAAATGTTCAGTTGAGAAAAACTCAAGTGTACTCTAGAGAAGTGGATAAGTGATGTTCAACAGATGAGATGAGACTAGGAATATTTGTCATGTAAGAAAATATTCAGCAGTAAATGTAATAGTGACTGAGAAAAACATATGCCCTCCTTTGTGTGCCCAGTGTTAAGTTGTTAGGCTGGCCTATGAATGGGCTGTCTGGCCAAGACACACCAGAGACATCAAGTGTTCAACGATCAACACAAAAAGAAGAGGGTGTTAAGCCGGCCATAGACAATTCGAACCATGTATGGGCATGTATGTTCGATCAACTTGGGTACAACCAACCTGTTGGATTTTACATGCGATGATTGCTAGTGTCTGGTATAACCGCTAGCAATAATCACTGTGCTCTCCCAGCGGGCACAGCTCCTCCTGCCGGGAGAACACAATAAAAATTCTTCTATCAACACGTACTGTATTAATGGGGGAATCCATTTATGGCCAGCCTTAAAAATGGGAATTGTTCTAAAACAACCAGCAGGCAACCAAACTGATAACTCACCACTGCGAACACTTTACATTTGGTTCATTCGCATGCACTTTAGACCGACTACTTACTTGGCTCCTGAATAGTGCAATGGTTTCTGATGCCGATATTGATGTATATACACTGTTCAAATTTTGTCTGGTTGCTGATGAATCAGCTGAAATTAGCACAGTGGGTGACCCATTGGCCCCCTTCCACCTGCCATATTTGATGGAAAAATCAAAGGGGCAAGGTCCGAAAATTGTTGGCTGAACAGCGGCTCCATCCAATCAAGTGGTGGCTCTCATAATAAAATAGCACAGTGTGGGAATCCATCTATTTGCACTGTGCAGCATGGATGGAGGAATCCGTTTTAAAAAGATTGAATTATGTATGGCCAGCTGTAGACACTTATGCCATGTACACACTGTCGGACTTTCTGGGAGAAAAATTCAGACGGAATCTTTTCATCGGATATTCCGATCGCGTGTGCCTCATTGGACTTTTTTTTTTTTTTTTTTATTCTGACGGACCTAGAAATTGGGATGACGGAATCCAATCCAGCCACGTCCCATACTACTCACTCTAAAAAGGAACTAAATGCTTCGAACACAGCACAAGAAACCGAACAGCCCATGGGGAAACACCTATCCACGTAATAGCTTCCTTGCCAACAACAACCCAGCAAATGAAAACTGTCGGGGTGCACAGGTAATAGCCGAAATGTTTTAAATCTTTCCGACGGAATCAATACCTATTGGGAAAACCGTTCATCTGTATGCTGACCATGGGCAGAGATTGGCTACTGGCTATTGAACTTACTTTTTCTAGTCCCGTCGTACGTGTTGTACGTTACCGCGTTCTAGACGATCGGACTATGATGTGATCATGTGTAGGCAAGACCATTTCTACGGAAACTCTGTGGGAAAAACCGTCAGAGTTTATTCTGATGGAAAAAACGGTTGTGTGTACACGGCATTACTTCTTGATTGACCCACAGCTCTAGAAGGAGGTCTGGTGCATCCAGGAGGAAACCAGTTGCCTACAGAATGAAAGGATCAGTGCTCGACAGCATGACCATACTCTTTCTACTCCGAAAGTCCACCTAAAACATGGATCTGTAAAAGCTTATCTGTGCAATGTTGCTGAGCCGCTACAGAAAACCATTTCAGTGCACTTTCTTTGCCCCAGAAGCCCAGATTATTGATCAGTGCTTTGTGCTTGCATTTGACAACAGTCAAACAAGGAACCAGGTCTTTCCCAAGATGGAGAGTACCTTACCTTGTCACCATGCCATACATAAATGTGGTGTGTTGCTGTACTTTTAATGCTAGGTTCAGACCTTTGTACACGTTTCCATTTAGCAGAAGCATGGCGGTGCCATAGTTGTTAATGGCACCCTCACACATCTAAAAATATACGCGTTTTCACATGAGCCAAACCGCATGCGGTTCCGGGTGGTGTGTTTTTGGGAGAGCCGGGACTTCTTTTCCATGTTTCTCGCATATATTGAAATGAATGGGCTTCCCAACTTGTGGAAACATGCCAAAAGCATACCGGCTGTCAAATTAATATTTCAATATATATTACAAGTTGAGAGGGCCAAACTTATACCCCCCCCCCCCCCCCCATTTACACCAAGTAGTTGCGTGTTTCTAGAAGCATGAACACGCTCAACAATAACACATCAATTTTATTATATAGGACCCATTCATATTTGCGTGACGTGCTGTCACTAGTTATACCTAAGTTAAACAGATGACTCTTTTGGGCAAGATTGAACATTCTTGACCCCATAGACTTCCATGGAAGTGCCTGAAATCACACATATGTCGTTTTTAGATTTGCAGTCCCAACAACCAGTCTCTTCCTCCTAGTAACCAGCTTTCCTGTTTGCCTAAATACATTTTACACCTGAAAATGCAGTTCAAAAACACTTTGAAAATGTCTGAAAAAGCCGACGCTCAAGCGTGAGCCTAGCCTAAAGCTTATCTGATTAAAGAATCTGCCATTGCTAGCCTCTGGCCCAGTTGCATGCAGAAACCAGTTCACCAACTAAGTTTGTTCTGGTGACCATTGTCAGTGAAACAGAAAATCATGAAGCCCCAACATTTGTCACCAGAACAACAGGAAAGGCTAACTCCTCCAATAAGGACACTTGTTTCAGCAACTAAGGCCGGTTTACACCATATAGGTGTGTCCGCATTTTACGCACGTTCCCACCAGTCCATTCATTTCATTGGCCTGCCAAATGCATGGGAATGCTCCAAAAGTACAGTAGGCACAATTTTTTAAATTCCGTCGCACCAAACCTCATAGTAATGTGGTACTGTGGGGTTTGGTGGTCATGAATGTACCTGCGTTTGCTAGATGTGTGGGTGTGCCATCAAGAATTAATACAACTCCTGAGCATCTGCAGAGGGCCACAAGTTTCTGTGCGGTGAAGCAAACTCACAATTCCTGCACCACTGGCGGTGTGAACCAGCCCCAAGAGGGGAATTCCCTTACTTTAACCACTTGTCGACCAGTGCATGACGATATACTTCGGCACAATGGCATGGCTGCGCAAATGGATGTACAGGTACATCCCCTTTGAGAAGTGGAATTGTAGGCGCATGTGCTCTGTGACCGTGCCCATGGGACCCGTGGACTCAATGTCTGCCGGTGTCCCACGATCATGTCACAGAGCGTCAGAACGGGGAGATGCCTGTGTAAGCAAGGCATTTCCCTGTTCTGCCTAGTGAGAAAGACAGAGATCTACTGCTCCCGGGAGCAGTGATCGCTGTCCTGTCCTAGGTAGCCCATCCCCTCCACAGTTAGAATCACTCCCTAGGACACACTTAACCCCTTGATCGCCCCTAGTGATTAACCCCTTCCCTGCCAGTGTTATTTATACAGTAATCAGTGCATTTTTATAGCACTGATCTCTGTATAAATGACAATGGTCCCAAAATAGTGTCAAAAGTGTCCGATCTGTCCGCCATAATGTCGCAGTCACAATAAAAAATCACAGATTGCTGCCATTACTAATAATAAAAAAAAAGAATAATAAAAATGCCATAAATCTATCCCCTATTTTGTAGATGCTATAACTTTTGCACAAACCAATCAATATATGCTTATTGTAGAAGAATACATATCGCCCTAAAATGAGGAAAAAATTAGTTTTTTATATATTTTATGGGTATATTGATTATAGCAAAAAATATATTGCTTTTCTTTTAAAATTGCCTCTCTTTTTTTTGTTTATAAACGCAAAAAATAAAAACCTCAGAGGTGATCAAATACCACCAAAAGAAAGCTCTACTTGTGGGAAAAAAAGGACGTCAATTTTGTTAGGGGGCAGTGTCGCACGACCGTGCAATTGTCAGTTAAGCGACACAGTGCCGAATTGCAAAAAGTGCTCTCGTCAGGAAGGGGGTAAATTCTTGCGGAACTGAAGTGGTTAAAACGGATATTATCTCACTTCCTGTTACTTCTGCAGGACAGGAAGTAAAGGGAACACTCTCTAAGGGCCGGTTCACACTGCGGGCGATGCGAGGCGACACGACTCGCCTCGCCGCTATCTTACAAGTCGCCCCCGTTCTGTACAATGGAACCGTTCTGAGAGGAGCGACTCGAGTCGCTCCGACTCAGAAAAAAGGTTCCTGTACTACTTTCGGGCGACCTCGGGGCGACTTGCATTGACTTCTATACAGAAGTCATCTGCAAGTTGCCGCTGAGGTCGCGGCAGGTCGCGGCGAGGCAAGTCGGTGTCGCCTCGCATCGCCTGCAGTGTGAACCGGCCCTAAGGGAATATGTGCAGCAAAAAATAAAATAGAAAGGACTTTACTCCCTTCTCTGTTCAAAATGAAAAAGAAAAGTTTTTGTTAATCATACACTTTAAGAACTTTTCAGAATAATGTCGTTAATATCACAATGCATGTAGACTATGCAAAGAGCAACTACACCTGATCTGTTTTATAATTAGCCGTGGCTTGGTTTGCTTATGTTATAGCATCTCTTGTCAAAATTTCCAATTCCATTCTCAGCTGCAGCTGAATCAACATTCAGATTCTCAGAATACTTTAATATTATGTAAAAGATATGGCTATGGTCCCAAGTGGCAGCAAGATGTTCTCTAAAATCAGATTCTACACAGATATCAAAAAAAGAAGAAACTGTATGTGGAGAATCAGCATGAATGAATAAATTCCCATAATTAAATTACATGGGACTGGTGTTCTTTTCTAAATTAAGCCACAGGGAGACAAATTTACGAACGATAAAGCTATCCTCTATTTCTAGAATTATCAACTGCGCTGGGTTTTTAAACATTTACAGAAGAAATGCTTCTTGTGAGGTTTAGAAATGAACTTATTTTCTGCGCCTTATTTTCAAGATTATATTTCATGCTAAAAAATAAACATGTGCGATTCGTTTCGTTACAGATCGAAAATTCGGACAACATTTTTGTGATTCAGAGATTTGCATGTACCAATTGTCTCTCTGCAGACATGTTCCTTTGTACAATATTTAGCTTCGGTGCAGTTTGTGTTTGCTGAAATGTTTGCCGTGTCACTTCGGTACAGATTGTGTTTCTGTACACATTCCGACTTTGTATTTATTTATGTCTCATTATTTGGACCATTCTATTTTTCATTAGCCCTTGTACACACGGTCGGACATTCCGATGGAAAATGTCTGATTGGACCGTGTTGTCGGATAATCCGACCGTGTGTGGGCTTCATCTGACTTTTTCTGTCGGAATGTCCGAATGTCGGAATGTCCGACCAACAAAGTTTGAGAGCTGGATATAAAATTTTTCCGACAACATGATCTGATCAGACTTTGTCCGATCGTTTGTAGAGAATTCTGATCGGACAAAGTGCCACGCATGCTCAGATCAAATTCCTAGACCAAAGCTACTGGCTACTAGCCTGAACGTAGTCCCGTCGTAACTAATTAACGCCATCACGTTATGAATGATTGGATTTTCCGACAACTTTGTCCGACCGTGTGTATGCAACACAAGTTTCGGACAAAATCCGTCAGAAAAATGTCCGACCGCGTGTACAAGGGCTTACAGCTAAAGAATGTTACTGGAGTGTGAGTGATTGCGTCTCTGCAGACATGTTCCTGGTTTGGTGTTGTGCTTCAATGGACAGATTCCTGGTTGTGTACTGTTTGTGTCTTTGTGAAATTGTTCCTGGTACAGTTTTGTACATCTTTGGACATATTCCTAGTTGCACAACAATTTGATATTGTGCTTCTTTGGACATATTCCTGGTTGTGTATACTTTGTGTCCCTTTATGTCACCGTGGTACTGATTGTGCATCTGTAGACACATTCCTAGTTTGTATTTGCTTGTCCAAATATATATATATAAATATATATATATATATATATATTAAAAAGGCTGTGTCAGCTATCTTTAATTATAGGAAGTACCCACCAGGATTTAATGATTAAAAATTATGAGGTCACCTCCCTTGTTAAATGTAAATACAGTACAATATATATATATACACTAGGGATGAGCTTCGTGTTCGAGTCGAACGTACGTTCGACTCGAACATTGGCTGTTCGTGCGTTCGGCGAATTCCGAACGTTTTGGCCGTTCGCGTCAAAATTCGAGTGACGCGCGCGCGGACCATAATGCACTGCGTTGGCGCAGTGCATTGCTGCCCGATGATTGGCCAAGCATGCACTGTGACCCCGCATGCTTGGCCAATCGCAGCGCCGGCAGCGAGGAGAGCCATGATTGGCCACAGGCATCCTGCCTGTGGCCAATAATAGCTCAGGCTGTGTAGTGCACGCCCCACACTATATAAGGCCGCCTTTGAGGCGGCCTCGTGTAGTGTGTTACTTAGCATCTGAAGCAGTGGGTGTTCTGTGTACCTTCAACACAGTACACACCAATCGTTTTTGGCTGATTTCCTATCTTGCTGCTGTGTAGTGGTTGTTGTCTGTGCCCTGACTGCAGTATACACCACTATATTCACCTCACCTATATAGCTAGTGATCTAGCTTTAACCACTTAACAACTGCCCATTGCCGGTTAACGGCTTCAGGGGGGTTGTTTAACTCTGAGAGGCCGTTAATTAACGGCCTCCCAGAATTCTGCTCTCGCGTGCCCCGAGGTGTGCGCACTCGAGAGCATCCGTGACCGCCGGGTCGCATCACGGATCACGGTAAACGGCCACTCATAGCGGCCGTTTACCACGTGATTGCTCCGTTAAATGACGGAGTGATCACTTGGAAACAAACCGGCGTCATGTTATGACGCCTGTTCCTCCCTCCCCTCTCTGTACCGATCGGTACAGCGGAGGGGAAAGAGATCGGTGTCAGCAGCGATGTGGGCTGCATCTGCAGTGCCCACATCGCTGCTCACCGAATTTAACCCCTCAATTCCCTGCCAATACTCTGCAATACCAGTGCATACTCTGCAGTACCCTGCCATTACTCTGCAGTACCCCCCATTACTCTGCAGTAACCCCCATTACTCTGCAGTACCCGCCATTACTCTGCAGTACCCGCCATTACTCTGCAGTACCCGCCATTACTCTGCAGTACCCTGCCATTACTCTGCAGTACCCTGCCATTACTCTGCAGTGCAGTACCCTGCCATTACTCTGCAGTACCCCCCATTACTCTGCAGTAACCCCCATTACTCTGCAGTACCCTGCTATTACTCTGTAGTACCCCGCCAATACTCTGTAATACCCTGCCATAAATTGCCATACCCAGCCATACTCAGAGATACCCAGCCATACTCGGTGATACCCTGAAATACCCAGCCATAGACACCCCCCACCCCTCACCGCCCTCCGGTGCTTCTACAAACTCGCCAGTACGATCAAAGCCAGAATCTTTTTTTTATTTTTTATTTCAGGCTTCCCAGCCTAGAGGTGAGATGTGGGGTCATATTGACCCCCCAGATTTCACTGTAAAGAGGACCTGTCACCCCATATTCCTATTACAAGGGATGTTTACATTTCTTGTAATAGGAATAAAAGTGATCAAAAATATATTTTTGGGGGAAAAAATGTCAAACTAAAATAAATAAAGTAAAATGAACAATAAAAAAATAAAATAAAAATTAAAGCGCCCATGTCCCCATGTGCTCGCATGTGCCACACATGTGAGGTATCGCCGAGAATGTTAGAGCGAGAGCAATAATTCTAGTCCTAGACCTCCTCTGCAACTCAAAACATGTAACCAGTAAAAAAAAAAAAAATTTAAGTGTCGCCTATGGGGATTTTTTAAGTAGCGACGTTTGGCGCCATTCCACGGGCATGTGCAATTTTGAAGAGTGACATGTTTGATATCTATTTACTCAGCATAACTTCATCTTTCACTTTATGCAAACATTGGGCTAACAAGTGGTTAATAATAGAGCTTGCAGTCAGTAGTGTTAGGAGATAGTGCGTGCTGTCTGCGTGCTCTGTACCCAGTACATACCGCTATAATATAGGGCAGGCCCCTACTTTCAAACATCCAACTTACAAACATCTCCTACTTGCAAACGCAAGGAGACAGCAGCAAGTGAGATGAAAAAAGATGGACGACAAAACAAATTATACAGGGGTGATAACCCTTCCCTATGTTTTCCAAAAAGCTTAAAGATAGTTTTTTTGACTGGAGCTACACTTTAAAAATGTACCGGTTGAAAATGACAAACAGATTCAACTTAACACAACAAACCTACACAGTCCCTGTCTTGTTTGCACCGCCTGTATACTGCTGTTCTGAGTATATAGGGCCTGGGGGCCACACGCATTTCCTTTTTTTAATATGGGTACGGGGTTCCCCTTAATATGCGTACAAGACCCAAATAGGCTGGTAATGGGCAGAGAGCGCTACCCATGCCATTTTTCTCAATGATTTTCAACCATATTTCAGGAACCAGATATAACATTAAAACCGCAAGCAGTTTTAAATGGTGTTATTTCCGTTTAATGTCATTTTGTGCAGGGACTGTTCTCAACACGGGAAACACGTGGCACTTCACAGCCATACTACAGACACCCCCCAGGCACCATATTTAAAGGAATATTTCACTTTTTTTTTTTCACTTTAATCGTCATTAAAATCAGTGCTCCCGCCAAAACGGCCGTTTTTAAAACTTTTTTTTGCAGTGACCCATGTCCCCTGAGACAGGAGGCAGGTCCCCAAACCCTTTTTAGGACACTATCTTGCATATTAGCCGTTAAAATTAGCACTTTCCAATTCGAACGTTCGAGTCCCATAGACTTCAATGGGGTTCTAACGTTCGTACCGAACGCGGGGGTCGTTCGCAAGTTCTGGTGCGAACCGAACCGGGGGGTGTTCGGCTCATCCCTAATATACACACACACACATATACATACACACACACACACACACATACCATTCCCCCCCCCCCCCCCCCCCCGAAAAAAAGACCGGGTCTTATAATAATTTTGGCTACAAAAAACACACTAAGGCTTATTTTCAGGGGATGTCTTATTTCTTTACAGTACGCCCAATGACGATCTTAAAATGGGTGTAACCCTAAAAAATAGTGCTGCGTCATTTACTCCTCTCTATGTTCTAAAAAAATCTGGAACAAAACAATAGAAAATATATATATATATATATATATATATATATATATATATATATATATATATATATATATATATATATATATATATATATATATATATATTGTTTTAAGTTCCTGTGTCCCTGGTCTTCTCTCCCCCTCTCAGCTCAGGAGTCAGCATTATGACATAATTTTAATCCCCCCCCCTCCCCCCCCCCCCAAAAAAAAACCCTGGTAAAAGTACTTATAAAATGATGTAATCACTTTTGTAAAAAGATTATACCAGTATAATGGGCAGTGTGTCTCCCTTTGGAACTGTATTGTGGAAAATACCTTATTTACAGCGACGCGGGGCACCACGTGACCCACCGGAGCTCTTCTCTGCTTGGAATAACTGCAGAGGGATGGGTCAAGATGCCCGCTGACGTCAGGTCAGCCCGCTCTGAGCACTGCAGAGGGAGGGGCCACATGCGTCGGCCGGGAGAAGAGAAGACCTCCGGCAGGTCATGAAAGTACCCAGCGGCTCTGTAAATAAGGTGTTTTCCACATTAAAGTTACAAAAAGGGAGACACACTACACTTTATGCCAGTATAATCTTTTTACAAAGCGGATTACATTTTATTACAAGGACTTTACTAGGACTTACTTTCAGGGTGGGGCATATATATATATATATATATATATATATATATATATATATATATATATATATAGGCGTGAGGACTCACATAGCGTCGGTGCCCCAATGATGTCACATATGACAAAATGCGTTTGGTAAAGCTAATGCACAGAACATCGCCACGCCACTTTGGACCTAAAATTTGTGTCATCTGAAATCTTTGCTATACAGCCTGGGATTGTATTTTCTTAAAGCGTTTATATGTTTTTATCATGTGAGTAGCTTTTGTACTATATAGTCTATGTAGTAAAGTTTTAACCAGATTTACACTATGTGGATTCCTCCGTTTTGATTTTATGTGGATACTCGTGTAACATATGGTCATTATGATCTTACTATACTCTGGAGACTGAGCTACACTGAGGTACTTGAGCCAAGCGCTGTGAACTTGAACATTTCTTGAGGGGATTGTTTACAACAGGCTGATTGGACTCTATAGTGGAGTCATTCTGTTCTGGTAACAGCCCATTTTTTACAATCGGCGATCGCTCATGTGGTGGTCACAGAAATGTTTTAAGCACATCTCTTTTGTCAAGTGTCACAGCTGTGTTTTTTGGAGATTTTTTTTTGGACTCTGAATACTTATTTTTTTCATGCATTTATGTGGGCTATCCATTCTGATTTTACATTATTATAATTAAGTTGTATTTGCATATTATAATTTTTTAGCATGGCAATGTATAGTCTACCAATTCTATTTTTTAGTGCAGTTAAAGCGGAATTAAACCCATTGATTTAACAGTTTCAAAAAACAGTTACATTCCCGGTGTTCTATCAGAAAGCTGCTACCCATCAGAAAGCCCAACCGAAGTGACGTTCCGTCGCGGCCATCTTGGTACACCCACACTCGCCGGCACTAAGCCTACAGTCAGAAGGCAGCAAGCGGACAACTTGTTACTCCCCCCAAAGTCTTGCCTTTCGCCAGTAAACTGAGCTTCTATCGTGAAATAGAGCTTTTTGAAATCCGTCAAACTTTTCTGATGTTGAATCTTAAAAGCAGCGTTGTTCTGTCAGATTAGCAAACCTACGAGATCAATTATTTTATTCAGAACATCCCAAAGAGTTGACAGAAAGCTGGTACACTGTCAAACTGTCAAGCTTAGCCAATGGCTGGTGTCATAACTGATCCCATGTGCAGCATCATGGCAGTTGAAGATTAAACAGAGGCCAAAATGGCAGCTTCCTTGGCTGAAAATGATAGCAGGGTTTACTTCCACTTTAAGAAATATTTCTGGGTTATGAGTGTGTGCGCTAGGAGGATCCAACGAAGTCTGAAAAGACTAGGGAGGTGGCACAAGGTAGCTGGCCTAATGCCACGTACACACGACTGGACTTTTCGAGGGACTAGGTCCGACGGGCTTTCGGCAGAGTTCCGACGGACTTTCCGAATGAACGGACTTGGACACACACAATCACACCAAAGTCCGACGGATTTGAACGTGATGACGTACAACCGGACTAGAATAAGAAAGTTCATAGCCAGTAGCCAATAGCTGCCCTAGCGTCCGTTTTTGTCCGTCGGACTAGCATACACACGAACGGATTTCTTGGTCCGGCGGAGTTCCGGTGGGAAAATTTAAAACATGTTCTATTTCTAAAGTCCGCTGGATTTTTGGCAAGCAAAGGCTCGATGGAGCCCACACACTATCGGATTGTCCGACGGACTCGTTCCGTCAGACCTTTGCTTTAAAAAGTCCGGTCGTGTGTACGTGCCATTAGGGGAGCTAAAGGTAACGATCCAGCCTTGCAGATGAGCCAAGAGAAGGAAAGCAGTCTTTTCTCACACATTTTTGCATAGTATGTAGTTAAGGCATCTCTTTTCCCCTTTACTAATTTGATATCCTTTTAAATGTTTTTATAGCATGTTGTGATTAAATTTTGATCAAGCATCTGGATCTGCAAGTATAACCCAAAGAAGATCAGATGACATGTATAAGTTCATCATGTACATAAGAAATGTGAACCAATTTCTTTTCATGTAGAAAGTGAAAAAATGTCTAAGTTTCATGCTAGCTAGAGAGCTCTGAGGATTTAAAATTAAAACAGAGAACTCAATCTTCCCACAATGATATCTAATACAACAGCAATATGTGCTGTTTATTGTGGTGTTGTGCCAATGCAATCATCTGGATCGTCTCTAGTTCTCATGTTCCCGAGAGAGAAGTTGAGGAGTTGATTATCTATACTGTAATCACATCAACATTTCACTAGTGTTTAAACAGGGATAAAGAAAAAGAGAACAATCAGACAGAAGAAATGTGAAAATATGTGGAGGCATTGGACAGAAGAGCGCGTAAAAGAACAGCAGTGAGTAAAAGAGAAGAACTTGGAGCAGAGACTGCAATATAGAAGGACAGGGAAGGGCAGGGCAAGAATAAAGAAGTCCTCTTATAGAGCATCACATATCAGTCTATAAAAAACCCACTTCTCCCGTGTATCGCCACTGTGGAAAGGGGGGGCATTACACTATGCGAGATTGTTATTTCTTACATGAATGTGGTTGGTGTTGCTGAGCTGCGATGAATTGTAGCTCTTACGTGTGACTAGGCTATTTGGTGATACGCTACCCGCGATCGACTCTGTGCCAATGGTAAAGGAGTCTGCACTATCTGCTTTAGCATTGGGTACCACCACCTTGGGTGAAGCCTGTGCTTATGACATTATTGCTTTCTTCTAATCAGGAAATGGACATTGTTATCCCAGGATGATTTTTTTAAACTAGCGCTTTGTCTCCTGCAACATGTGAGTGTTATTTTCCACTTTTCAATAAATTTAGCCCCCATACATCGTTACACTATGCGAGATTGTTTTTCTTACATGGATATGGTTGGTGTTGCTGAGCTGTGATGTTTTGAAGTTCTTACGTGTGACAATGCTATTTTGTGATACGCTACACGCTTGACCGGTCTCCAAGGAGAGGTGTGGTTTTTGCCACTTTGGATGTTACAGGTCTAATAAGCGTGATTGACTCTGTGGCAATGGTATAGGAGTCCACACTATCTGGTAAGCACATTTGCCCCCCCCCCCCCCCCACAGTGGTGGTACATGGGAGAAGTGGGTTTATTATGGACTGATATGTGGTGGAATATCCATTAAAGAGGATTTTGGGGGATTTATCACTGTGGTGTCATCGCCTTAGACTATACATGACTATACACAGTGCCTTGCAAAAGTATTCACCCCTCTTGGCTTTTAACCTATTTTGTTACATTACAGCCTTTAGTTCAATGTTTTTTTATCTGAATTATATGTGATGGATCAGAACACAATAGTCTAAGTTGGTGAAGTAAAATTAGAAAAATATATACATAAAACTATTTTTTAGAAATTAAAAACTGATAATTGGCATGTGCGTATGTATTCACCTCCTTTGTTATGAAGCCCATAAAAAGCTCTGGTAAAACCAATTACCTTCAGAAGTCACATAATTAGTGAAATGATGTCCACCTGTGTGCAATATAAGTGTCACATGATCGGTCATTACATATACACACCTTTTTGAAAGGCCCCAGAGGCTGCAACACCTAAGCAAGAGGCACCAATAACCAAACACTGCCATGAAGACCAAGGAACTCTCCAAACAAGTAAGGGACAATGATGTTGAGAAGTACAAGTCAGGGTTAGGTTATAAAAAAATATCCAAATCTTTGATGATCCCTAGGAGTACCATCAAATCTATCATAACCAAAATGGAAAGAACTTGGCACAACAACAAACCTGCCAAGAGACGGCCGCACACCAAAACTCATGGACCGGGCAAGGAGGGCATTAATCAGAGAGGCAGCACAGAGACCTAAGGTAATACTAGAGGAGCTGCAGAGTTCCACAGCAGACTGGAGTATCTGTACATAGGACGACAATAAGCCGTACGCTGCATAGAGTTGGGATTTATGGCAGAGTGGCCAGAAGAAAGCCATTACTTTCAGCAAAAAACAAAATTGCACGTTTTGAATTTGCGAAAAGGCATGTGGGAGACTCCCAAAATGCATGGAGGAAGGTGCTCTGGTCTGATGAGACTAAAATTAAACTTTTTGGCCGTAACTTTTTATGTCTGGCGCAAACCCAACACATCACATCACCCAAAGAACAACATCCCCACAATGAAACATGGTGGTGGCAGCAGTGTGCTGTGGGGATGTTTTTCAGCAGTCGGGACTGGGAAACTGGTCAGAGTTGAGGGAAAGATGGATGGTGTTAAATACAGGGATATTCTTGAGCAAAACCTGTACCACTCTGTGTGTGATTTGAGGCTAGGGTGGAGGTTCACCTTCCAGCAGGACAATGTCCCCAAACACACTGCTAAAGCAACACTTGAGTGGTTTAAGGGGAAACATGTAAATGTGTTGGAATGGCCTGGTCAAAGCCCAGACCTCAATTCAATAGAAAATCTGTGGCCAGACTTAAAGATTGCTGTTCACAAGCGCAAACCATCCAACCTGAAGGAGCTGGAGCAGTTTTGCAAGAGGAGGAATAGGGCAAAAATCCCAGTGGTGTGGCAAGCTATGGAAACTTATCCAAAGCGACTTGGAGCTGTTATAGCCACAAGAGGTGGCTCTACAAAGTATTGACTTTAGGGTAAATAGTTATGCACATTGACTTTTTCAGTTATTTTGTCCTATTTGTTTGCTTCACAATAAAAAAAAAATCGTCAACAAAGAAAGGTAGGTAGGTTGGTAGAACAAGGAGAATAGGAAACAAAGTAGGGTAAGGAGTAACATAAACAGTGAAGGGCAGGCAGCACAAGGAGGAGATGTAAAAGATCAGGGCATGGAGTACAGAAGGGATGAAGAACAGACAAGGGAAAGCAGTACAAGGAAAAAATAGGCAGTAAAAGCAGGAGAGAGAATACGGGTAGGGAGTATAGAGAGGATGAAGAGAAGAGCAGATAGTACAGAGAGAATGAAGAGCACAGAATGACAAAAATATAGAACAAAAAAGGGTCAAGAATATACATCGAAGAAAGGTGGGTAGTACAGATAAGACAAGGAACAGCAAATGAGTAAAGGATATAGATTTTATAAAGCACATATAAAATGTAGGAGCAAAGATATGATAAAGAGCAGGAAATGGATTATAAAAAGGAGAATAAGAGCAGAGAAAGGCTTGAATTATAGACTGAAATAACAATAAAGTAGGGCCAGGATTATAGGATTGGATGAATAAAGGCAGGGAGCACATTTTTATTACAGAGCACTGAGCAGAGAAGGAATTGGATTATAGATTGGTTGAAGAGCAAAGAAGGGCTTAGAGTATATATTAAGAATATAGAATGATGGAGAAGACATAGCAGATAAAAAACTGAGCAGACTGTAGAGTTTTTAAAGAAAAGAGTAGGGCAGGAAGTGTTCAATTTATAAAGAACAAAGGACTATAGATTCTATAAAGAAGAGAACAGGGTATGGAGTATAGATTTTATAAAGAAGAGGGCAGGGTATGGAGTATAGATTTTATAAAGAAGAGGGCAGGGTATGGAGTATAGATTTCATATAGAAGAGAGCAGGGTATGGAGTATAGATTTCATATAGAAGAGAGCAGGGTATGGAGTATAGATTTTATAAAGAAGAGAACAGGGTATGGAGTATAGATTTCATATAGAAGAGAGCAGGGTATGGAGTATAGATTTTATAAAGAAGAGAACAGGGTATGGAGTATAGATTTCATATAGAAGAGAGCAGGGTATGGAGTATAGCTTGTATAAAGAAGAGGGCAGGGTATGGAGTATGGGCTTTATAAAGAAGAGAGCGGAGCATGAACTTTATAAAGAAGAGAGCAGGGTATGAACTTTATAAAGAAGAGAACAGGGTATGGAGTATAGATTTTATAAATAAGAGAGCAGGGTATGGAGTATAGATTTTATAAATAAGAGAGCAGGGTATGGAGTAAGGACTTTATATAGAAGAGAACAGGGTATTGTGAGTATAGATTTTATAAAGAATATAGCCCTTTTCTTTTTTTAAGAACAGAGCAATGTATGGAGTATGGATCCTATAAGGGGGAGAGATGGGTAGGTATAAACTATAAAGGCGCATGATGGAGAGAATACAATCCAGAAAAAGCAGATAGAAAAGGCTTGATGCTTATGTTGCTGTCTTGCATTCAGACTGATGAATGAAGGTACCCTACTGGAGTAAAAGAATCATTAACATTTGAATTCTACAGCAACAAACTATGCACACGATAAAATATTAGTTAAAAAACTGGCACAACAACAAACAAAACAAAAAAAATCGGCTTCTTGGATGCATTACCAGACGACACCTGAATATATGAACATTTGCAATCCACCCACAAAAAAAACAAAAACAAAAAAACAGCAGCCAGAATTGTGCTAGGCTATGCCAATCACAAGCTATAATACATGTCCTCCATATTCCACTTCTCTTATTGCCACCACTCCCCCTTCGAAGACGCCACCCTCCAAAATACACATGATCTCCAAACAAAAACCCCAAAATGATCTGAAAGCTGTGGAGATGAGTCCCCTTTCTTTCCTCCCTACTCTCCCCTCCGCTCCTCCTTCATCCCCCCCAACACCCCACTCACTTTCTACACCCAGGCACCAGCATCACATACCCACTTTACATACCTCTCACCCACCCGCCCCAGAAGACAAGCATGGAACACACTCGTAACCATTTCCTCCTAACCACTGACTACTCTCGTATTCAACCGGAGTTATACTTTAACCATATACCATACCCACTGAGCCTCTCCCCCCCCCCCCAAGCACAATTCCAACATACCCCGATGACAGCCGATTATATTTTGGACACTCCCTTAAGGAATTGCTTTCTGGTGAACTTTAGAACATGTAGAATCACATGGCGGGTCCATTTCCCCATATACCCCACATCCCCATATACCCCACCAGGTACAAATTTATGATGAAGTGATTGCATTTTCCATGTAATGGTGAACTGCGGCTTTATAAACCTTTATAGTGTTGCTGTTGTTCAAGATCTCTGTAAATGATTTTTTACCTTTAAATAAAACATTATGTAAAAAACAAAAAAAACAAAAAAAAAAACGGCATAAGTTCCTCTCTGGATTCGTAAGAGACTGACTGCAACACCAATAATAGGGATATGCTAAAATTGTATTATCCATAGAATTTCCTTTACTTCTGCTGCAGCCAGAATATTCTGACCTGTGACTCTCCCGAGTCCCGACCATGTACAGATTGAACATCTGGAGGGATCATTTGTCTGATCTGTATGCTTTCAGTCCCCATCTTACATTCCTTCTGACATCCTGGATTCACGCTCCTCTTGTTATTTAAATTCTATTTTATAAAGGTTGATACAATCTGCATTTCCACCCTTCCATATCCCTTTCCATCTTACTGTATGAACAGATGTGGCAGGAAATCAGGCTTAGTAACAAGAGTAGATAATATAACAGAGCTGAGGCTGTATTTTGGCAGAAATAACCTATAATTGATATCTTGCTAATCTCGCATTTCCTTTATATATAAACTGTTTACATCTTTTTTTTTTTTTTCCCCAACACACATGGTACATGCGCTGCACAAATGTTTCCCTCCTAGCAAGATGCAGACCTGATTTAATTCTATTTTAACCGATTAATATTGGTCTACCACTATACCTTCATTGCTATGTGCCCTGGTGTGGTAATATTAGAACTATAATGAGATCATAATCTGTATATAAATTACATATACATACCTCCCAACCTTTTGAGATGGGAACGAGGGACACCTATCAGCAAATATATGTAGGCACAGGACACACCCCCTACCACGCCCCTTAAAGGAGCATTATACAAAAAAAAAGATTTGTTAAACCCATGAGTGTTTTTTTTATTTTTTATTTTAATTTTTTTACCACTACCATTCCTTTATATTGGCTTTTGGAATTTACAAATGCAGCAATTTAGAAATTGGATGAAAGGTTTAGCACTGGGAAACACTTCTTGAAAGATAAAAAGTGCATTTTATATATAAATATATAGACCAAAATGAGGGACAAATGAGGAGGAATGAGGGACAGAGGGACATTGCTCCAAATCAGGGACAGTCCCTCCAAATTTAGGGACAGTTGGGAGCTATGCATATACAAGTCTACTTTTTGACCTCTGCATGTTTTTTTTATTTTTTTTCTAACTAAAATCTATTTTTTTTTTTCTGAAGATGCATCTCTACTTGCCTCTAGGGGGTGTCTCCTTTTTTTTTTATCTTCATGCATAGAAGGCATGAAGATAAAAAAAAAAACCTTCTGCGTTTACAACTCCTTTAAGTATTAGTTCACTATTAGTGCCCCCTCACATTTATATTCAATACACAATTTTAGATGATTCAGACTCATGGGGATGGTCATTCAAGTTAAACTTGCCAACCGCCCCATAGCAGATTTACTGCTACAAGGTGGCTGTGCAGGATCACATATATATATATATATATATATATATATATACATGATCCTGCACTTCTAGGTATCAGGCGTGAGTGTACGCCACTGCTGGAGGTGGCTAGCTCCCACTGTAATCAGCGGGTCCTGCAGACCCAATGTCCGCCGGCATCTACTGATCGTTTGGTGCACACACAGAACAGCAATCTGCCTATGTAAACAAGGCAGATTGCCGTTCTGTCAGTGCAGAAGGCATGGATCCTGTGTTCCTGTAAAGCAGAAACATGGGATCCATGCCTTCCACTAGTAAAAGCACCTCCCACATTATACTGAAACATTAGCTAGGCACACAGTTAGCCTTTTGATCACCCCTGATGTAAACCTCTTCCCAGCCAGTCTTTAGTACAGTGGCAGCGCATATTTTTTGCATTGATCACTGTATTGGTGTCACTGGTTTTCATAAAAAGGGTAAATTAGTGTCCGATTTGTCCGCCAGAATATCGCAGTCCCGCTATAAGTCGCTGATCGCCACCATTATTGGTAAAAAAAAATAAAAAATTCCAAAAATACTTTGTAGATGTTAAAACTTTTGTGCAAACCAATAAAGATACGCTTATTGGGATTTTATTTTTTTTACTAAAAATATGTAGCCGAAAACATATTGGCCTAAATTGATGAAGACATTTGATTTTTTGCATTTTTTTTTTATTGGACATATAGCAAAAAGTGAAAAATATGTTTAATTGTCGGTCGTTTTTAGTACAAAAAATAAAAAAAGCCAGAGGTGATCAAATACCACCAAAAGAAATCAGCATTTGTCTGGAAAAAAGGAAAAATTTTATTTGGGTACAGTGTGCTACGGCGCAATTGTCAGGTAAAGTAGCGCAGTGGCATATCGCAAAAAATGGCCTGGTCATGAAATTAGAAAATGGTAAAGCTTCAGCTGTGAAAAGAGGTAAATTTGACAAATCATCTGTCTGTTGCTGAACTCTCACAGTGACAGAATGTTCTGGGGAATGACAATTGAAAAACACTGTCTAAGCCAAAAGGTTGTCAGTTATAGGATTGTTCTATTTTCAACAAGAACATGCAAAAAAAAAAAAAATTCTTTGTACGAAGGCATTCTAAGACTTTGGAATATTTATCTTTTTCACTCTGAGATGCAACGTATGGGAGTCATGGAGCTCCAAATCTTATATGCCAGTCATGGGCTGCCCAAATGACCCCCAGAAGAACTTATAGGTGAGTCCGAGAGCGAAGACAGCAGCAGCTCCAGAACAAATGCTCTCCGGTTCCTGGAATAAGCAAATTCCATTATAAAACAGACCCAGGAATGCTCACCTTGTATATCATCGTTGAATGTACAATATTTGTTGCGATACTTGTTTAGGAGTCGAAAGGCATTTAAATTTGCAAAGTCTTCAAACTGGATCAAACAGTTCATGCCGTATCTGTAATAAAAATGTATATCGCATTATTTAGATGCAGGTTCTCAAATACTTAAAGGGGTTGTAAACCCTCATGCTTTGTTTTTTTTAATAACAAACATATCATACATACCTCCATTGTGCAGTTAGTTTTGCCCCGATCTTCATCTTCTGGGGTCCCCCAAAGGCGATCGCGGCTCCTCCCCGCATCGGGAAAGCGCTCTCCCTGGGGATTACCATGCGGGCGTGCTCCCAAGTCCAGCATTCGGCGTCCATAGACACAGAATGCCAGACCCAGCCTCACCCCCCTGCGCCCGCATCATTAGATTTGATTGACAGCAGTGGGAGCCAATGGCTGCCCTGCTACCAATCTATCCAATCAAGAGCAGAGACCCCAGCCAGAGAGGGTGTTCGCATCTCCGGCGTGGGAACGAATGGGCTCAGGTCAGTAAAACAGGGGGGTTGGGGGGCTGGTCAGTGACAGAAGTTTTTTCACCTTAATGCATAGGGTGAAAAAACATGAGGGTTTACAACCATTTTAAAGGAATATATGGTCACAGTATACATTATCATTTAACAACATCAGCATTGTAACAAAATTGCAAGCAATAAACAACCCAAAACAAGGTTACTTTAAAAATCTCCTTTCATGCTGTGAGTTCTGCCTGGCTGCTTGACATCTCTTTCCACATTTTCCTGGATTCCCGCATGCTTTGCAGCTTCTCTATTTCTAAGGACTACATATCCCATGGTATCTTGCAAGAAGTGATTCCTGTTCTGGCCCCACCTCTTGAGACTCCTCCTCACAGGACCTCTGTAGATCAGAAGGCAGGCTCTGTGAAATGTGTGTCACAGCAGTGCCTACTCATAGGGAATAATGACTATAAATCACAGAATTCAATGCGTGTTCAGCGGACTAAGTTGGACAGATAATCCGCCCATGTGTACGCGGCCTCAAAAGAGACCCAAGAAATTTTACAGAAACCTGGTTCAGAACATTTGCACATAGGTGAAGATAAGATACAGTTCAAGTTAGTTGTCTACTTTACAGTACATTTGATTTCTCAGTTGTGGCTTTCAAGTGGATTTGTTTTCAGGCCTCGAAATGACATGAAATGAGTCAGTAAATGGCACACTTTTTGCTCGATAATTCAGAAATGAAAAAAAAAAGATGATGTAAGAAACACAAAACCGGAGGGGACAGTCACAAAGCCCTGGTATAAAGTGTGATGGGCCTTTTCTGCCAGGTGAAGTGAAATGACTATCTTCTGTATTGTCCCTCTGGCTGCAGGTGATACACTAAACAGATCTGTCATTCACTGCCCCTCTTTCAAGGCTGCTGAAATGTGAAGGGGAGACGCAAGGCAGCTAAAAGCCGAAAACTGATACAGAGCCTTTAGGGTTTATTTGAAACCGCAATTTTCCTCTTGAAGTGCTCCATTCATGGGGCTACTCTGCGACATCCGAAGTGTCCCAGATTTTTATTTTAATCCTACGTCTCATATTTACACTGCCTGTTGTGTAAAGAAATTAGCGGCTGTGTCGTTCCAACAAATACGGCGCCGGCCTTTGTTCCTTGTGAAGATTAGGTCAGCGGTGACAACCAATTCCTTATTATTCTGTCCAAGATGCTTTGTCATATTGTATGTGAATAGGAGCAAAACATCTTGAAAGAGGAGACTAGGGCAGGTCTATCATGTAACAAAAAAGTCTGCAACAGAATAAAGTACTTCAAAATGTGCTTTTCTTTAAAAACTGATATTATAAAAATGTTGCAATTATTTTCTGCCAAGAACGGAATAGATGGAAACTTTAAAAGTCATAATTGAAAATTCTTTGTTACACAATGTTACCTTCATTAGCATGTAGTATATACAGTGGGTAAAATAATGCATTGACCTCCTGCCCATTTTGTAAGTTTACCCACTTACAAACAAATGAAGAGCTTATAATTTCTATCATTTGAGTATTTTAAATGATTGAGACAGAATATCAATCAAAACATGAGACAAATGTTATAAATTGAGTTGCAGTTAGGTGAGTAAAATAAATATTTGATCCCCTAAGCAAAAATATGTACTTGGTGGAGAAACCCTTGTTGGCAAGCACAGAGGTAAGACGTTTCTTGTAGTTGGTAACCAGGTTTGCACACATCTCAGGAGGGATTTTGGTCCACTCCTCTTTACAGATATTCTCTAAATCCTTAAGGTTTCTTGGCTGTCGCTTGGAAACTCAAAGTTTCAGCTCCCTCCATAAATCTTCTATAGGATTAAGGTCTGAAGACTAGATAGGCCCCTCCATGACCTTCTTTTTGAGTCACTTCTTTGTTTCCTTGGCAATATGTTTTGGGTCATTGTCATGCTGGAAGACCCATCCACGACCCATCTTCAGTGTTCTGGCTGAGGGAAGAAGGTTCTCATCCAAGATTTTACAATACATGGCCCATCCATTGGCCCCTCAATGCAGCAAAGTTAGCCTGTACCTTTAGCAGAGAAACCACGCCAATGCATGATGTTTCCACCTCTGGGATGGTGTTCTTAGGGTCATATTCAGCAAACATGGTGAGTCCAGTTAATGCCAAAGAGCATCATTGTGGTCGCATCTGACCACCTCACTTTCTCCCAATCCTTCTCTGAATCATTTAGATGTTCACTGGCAAACCTCAGATGGGCCTGTACATGTGCCTTCTTGAGGGGGACCTAGCAGGTGCTGCAGGATTTCAATTCACTGCAGCATATTGCGTTACCAATGGTTTGTTTGTTGACTGTGGTCCCAACTGCCTTGAGATCATTCACAAGCTCCTCCTGTGTAGTTTTGGGCTGATCCCTCACTTTTATGATGATCATCCTTACCCCATGAGGCAAAATTTTTCATGGAGTTCCAGACCCAGGGCGATTGATGGATATTTTGTATTTCTTCCATTTGCAAATAATCACACCAACAGTTGTCTCCTTCTCACCAAGCATCTTGCTGATGGTCTTGTAGCCCATTCCTGCCTTGTGCAGGTCTACAATTTTGTCCCCCGAGTCCTTTGACAGCTCTTTGGTCTTGCCCATGATGTTGAGGTTTGAATGGAATAAAGAGATTCTGTGGACAGGTGTCATTTATACATATAACGAGTTGTTTTTAGGATCCCCTTGTTAAATTGACAGGACTAATCTGTGTACCACATGAGCACATATTGTAGTCAGTCTGAGGGAGCCAGGATTATTGCTGGTTGGTAGGGGATCAAATACTTATTTTACTCACTGAACTGCATCTTGATTTATAACCTTTGTATCATGTGTTTTTCCTGGATTTTTGGTTGATATTCTGTCTCTATCATTTAAAATACACCTATGATAAAAATTATAGAAACTTAATTTCTTTGTAGGTTGTTAAACTTACAAAATCTGCAGGGGATCAAATGATTATTTTCCCCACTGTATGTAGAAAAAGAAACATGGCTGCCGTCAAGGTCACAGAGTATATAATTGTAAACGAGTTCATTAGCAGTACTGCCAAGATAGACTATAAAATTGAATGTTTACCATTTTTACTGTGTATGTATCATAACCAACAGGGACTACTGGACAAAGACTTGAAGAGTTGGAGATTTCCCGAGATTGCCATCCTATGACAGTTGCTCAATGACTCATAAGTGGTAGATATGGATGAGCTTCGTGTTCGAGTCGAACGTACGTTCGACTCGAACATTGGCTGTTCGGCCGTTCGGCGAATTCCGAACGCTTGGGCCGTTCGTGTCAAAATTCGAGTGGCGCGCGCGGACCACAATGCACTGCGGTGGCGCAGTGCATTGCTGGCTCATGATTGGCCAAGCATGCACTGTGACCCCGCATGCTTGGCCAATCGTAGCGCCAGCAGCGAGGAGAGCCATGATTGGCCACAGGCATCCTGCCTGTGGCCAATCATAGCTCAGGCTGTGTAGTGCACGCCCCACACTATATAAGGCCGCCTTTGAGGCGGCCTCGTGTAGTGTGTTAGCATCTGAAGCAGTGGGTGTTCTGTGTACCTTCAACACAGTACACACCGATCGTTTTTGGCTGATTTCCTATCTTGCTGCTGTGTAGTGGTTGTTGTCTGTGCCCTGACCGCAGTATACACCACTATATTCACCTCACCTATATAGCTAGTGATCTAGCTTTAACCACTTAACAACTGCCCATTGCCGATTAACGGCTTCAGGGAGGTTGTTTAACTCTGAGAGGCCGTTAATTAACGGCCTCCCAGAATTCTGCTCTCGCGCGCCCCCTGGGGCGCGCACTCGAGAGCATCCGTGACCGCCGGGTCCATCACGGATCACGGTAAACGGCCGCTCGTCGCGGCCGTTTACCACGTGATCGCTCCGTCAAATGACGAAGTGATCACTTGTAAACAAACCGGCGTCATGTTATGACGCCGGTTCCTCCCTCCCCTCTCTGTACCGATCGGTACAGCGGAGGGTAAAGAGATCGTTGTCAGCAGCGATGTGGGCTGCATCTGCAGTGCCCACATCGCTGCTCACCGAATTTAACCCCTCAATTCCCTGCCAATACTCTGCAATACCAGTGCATACTCTGCAGTACCCTGCCATTACTCTGCAGTACCCCGCCATTACTCTGCAGTACCCCGCCATTACTCTGCAGTGCAGTACCCTGCCATTACTCTGCAGTGCAGTACCCTGCCATTACTCTGCAGTACCCCCCATTACTCTGCAGTACCCCCCATTACTCTGCAGTACCCCCCAATACTCTGCAGTACCCGCCATTACTCTGCAGTACCCGCCATTACTCTGCAGTACCCTGCCATTACTCTGCAGTGCAGTACCCTGCCATTACTCTGGAGTACCCTGCCATTACTCTGGAGTACCCTGCCATTACTCTGGAGTACCCTGCCATTACTCTGGAGTACCCCCCATTACTCTGCAGTAACCCCCATTACTCTGAAGTACCCTGCCATTACTCTGGAGTACCCCCCAATACTCTGCAGTACCCTGCTATTACTCTGTAGTACCCCGCCAATACCCCGCCAATACTCTGCAATACCCTGCCATAAATTGCCATACCCAGCCATACTCGGAGATACCCAGCCATACTCGGTGATACCCTGAAATACCCAGCCATAGACGCCCCCCACCCCTCACCGCCCTCCGGTGCTTCTACCAACTCGCCAGTACGATCAAAGCCAGAATCTTTTTTTTATTTTTTATTTCAGGCTTCCCAGCCTAGAGGTGAGATGTGGGGTCATATTGACCCCCAGATTTCACTGTAAAGAGGACCTGTCACCCCATATTCCTATTACAAGGGATGTTTACATTCCTTGTAATAGGAATAAAAGTGATCAAAAATATATTTTTGGGGAAAAAAATGTCAAACTAAAATAAATAAAGTAAAATGAACAATAAAAAAAAAAAAAATTTTTTTTAAAGCGCCCATGTCCCCATGTGCTCGCATGCAGAAGCGAACGCATGCGTAAGCCCCGCCCACATATGAAAACGGTGTTCAAACCACACATGTGAGGTATCGCCGAGAACGTTAGAGCGAGAGCAATAATTCTAGTCCTAGACCTCCTCTGCAACTCAAAACATGTAACCAGTAAAAAAAAATTTAAGCGTCGCCTATGGGGATTTTTTAAGTAGCGACGTTTGGCGCCATTCCACGGGCATGTGCAATTTTGAAGAGTGACATGTTTGATATCTATTTACTCAGCATAACTTCATCTTTCACTTTATGCAAACATTGGGCTAACTTTACTGTTTTTTTTGTTTGTTTTTTAAGCACAAAACTGTTTTTTCCCCCCAAAAAACGCATTTGAAAAATTGCTGTGCAAATACCATGTGAGATAAAAATTTGCAACGACCACCATTGTATTCTCCAGGGTCTTTTGGTATGCATATGCTGTGTGTGTGAAATAACCTGATAATATGACAATTTTGTGGAAAAAAAAAAAAAAAAAAGGAAATAGGCCGTCAGTACTTCAGGTGTGATCAATTTTCAGATATTGGCACCATAGCTTGTGGACTCTATAACTTTCTCAAAGACCAAATAATATCCACCAATTTGTACTTATTTTTACCAAAGATATGTAGTAGTATGAATTTTGGCCAAAATTTATGAAGAAAAAATTACTAATCTGCTAAATTTTATAACAGAAACGAAGAAAAATTCATTTTTTCGCAGAATTTTCGGTCTTTATTCTTTTATAGCACAAAAAATAAAAAACTGAGAGGTGATTAAATACCACCAAAAGAAAGCTCTATTTGTGTGAAAAAAAGGACAAACATTTCCTATAGGTCCAGTGTTGCATGACTGAGTAATTGTCATTCAAAATGTGAGGGCACCGAAAGCTGAAAATTGGTCTGGTTATTAAGGGTGTTTAAGTGCCCAGTGGTCAAGTGGTTAATAATAGAGCTTGCAGTCAGTAGTGTTAGGAGATAGTGTGTGCTGTCTGCGTGCTCTGTACCCAGTACATACCGCTATAATATAGGGCAGGCCCCTACTTTCAAACATCCAACTTACAAACATCTCCTACTTGCAAACGCAAGGAGACAGCAGCAAGTGAGATGAAAAAAGATGGACGACAAAACAAATTATACAGGGGTGATAACCCTTCCCTATGTTTTCCAAAAAGCTTAAAAATAGTTTGTTTGACTGGAGCTACACTTTAAAAATGTACCAGTTGAAAATTACAAACAGATTCAACTTAACACAACAAACCTACACAGTCCCTGTCTTGTTTGCACCGCCTGTATACTGCTGTTCTGAGTATATAGGGCCTGGGGGCCACACGCATTTCCTTTTTTTAATATGGGTACGGGGTTCCCCTTAATATGCGTACAAGACCCAAATAGGCTGGTAATGGGCAGGGAGGGCTACCCATGCCATTTTTCTGAATGATTTTCAACCATATTGCAGGAACCAGATATAACATTAAAACCGCAAGCAGTTTTAAATGGTGTTATTTCCGTTTAATGTCATTTTGTGCAGGGACTGTTCCAAACACGGGAAACATGTGGCACTTCACAGGCATACTACAGACACCCCCAGGCACCATATTTAAAGGAATATTTCACCTTTTTTTTTTTCACTTTAATGGTCATTAAAATCAGTGCTCCCGCCAAAACGGCAGTTTTTAAAACTTTTTTTTGCAGTGACCCATGTCCCCTGAGGCAGGAGCCAGGTCCCCAAACCCTTTTTAGGACACTATCTTGCATATTAGCCGTTAAAATTAGCACTTTCCATTTCGAACGTTCGAGTCCCATAGACTTCAATGGGGTTCTAACGTTCGTTTCGAACGCGGGGGTCGTTCGCAAGTTCTGGTGCGAACCGAACCGGGGGGTGTTCGGCTCATCCCTAGTGGTAGACATGGTCTCCTCCAATGTGCTGAGCACATGGAGATGCCCAGTCCCCAGACATGCCTAACAGGAGGTTTGGGGTTACCTGTATGAATCTCCCAAGATGTCACCCTCCAGTCTCCCTCCGCTCGGGGCAGGTAAATTAATTATCAAATTACATTTCAAGAGTGTATGCTAAAGTACAACCAGAGATTATGGTGAGGTGGGCTAATAAGACCCATATTGTCCCCTTTTACTTAACCAGCATGAAACACTGAACATTCTTCTTAAAACAAAGTATTTGCATAACTGCCATGGTAGATGCAAAAAACCCCAAAGGATTAAAGTGGTTGTAAACCCTTACAACACACTTTGACCTACAGGTAAGCCTAGATTAAGGTTTACCTGTAGGTCCAAGAAATATCTCCTAAACCTACACGGTTTAGGAGATATTAGCCAAAAGACAGGCACCGCTGTCTACGGCGCATGTGCCGTAGGCAGCGGCGCTCAGGCGCACTGAGCACGGCACCCGCGTGTGTGCGCGCATGTGTGGGAGTGACGTCATCGCGGCTTCACCGAATGACAGCGGCGGAGCAGCGAGACCCACCGAGAAGATGGATGCGCCGGACTACAGGGGACATCGGTAACATCTCTGGCTCCTGTGTCAGGTAAGTGACACATAATGGACTACTATGCGATGCATAGTAGTCCATTATGCTTTACCTTTGCAGGGAATGAAAGAGGAAGTAAACTCATCAGGGTTTACTTCCTCTTTAAATCATCATTTTAGGACAATGGATGGAGCATATGCTATTAAGAGTTAAAGGTCTAATCTCAGGAAAAGGAGATCTGACCCACACACAAAATATCTGCTTATTATGCCTTTCCTGGTTTCTCCTTTCCCTCAACATCAACTGACATTCTTAAATAAAACCTTTCAATTTTTCGAGGGATAAAGAATCTGGGTTACAAACAATTCTACACAAGGCACCAACAATCTTTGAAGAAGGGAGGGGTTCTTAAAGTGAAAACTGTGCTTTGCTCATGCAGGACAAAATTATAAATTTAAAGGGGTTGTAGAACTAAAAAGCATGTTACCCTTAAGGTGGGGACAAGCTGCCCCTCTCTCCACAGGGTCCCAGCTCTTGATTGGATAGATTGATAGCAGCGCAGCCATTGGCTCCCGCTGCCATCAATCAAATCCAATGATGCCTGGGGCGGGGCCGAGTCCGGCATTCGTGTCAGTGGACGCAAATTCTGGACTCAGGAGCGCACGCACCCGAAATGTAACCCCCTAGGGAGAGCCCTTCTCCTGGGGGTTATCTGATGTGGGGAGGAGCCACAATAGCCACTGGGGGACCCCAGAAGAGGATGTTTAGGGCCACTCTTTGCAAAATGAGCTGCACAGTGGAGGTAAGTATGACGTTTGTTATTTAAAAAAAATAAAAAACAATCCTTTACAATCACTTTAATGCTTTCTCTGCATTAAGGTAAAAAAAACGACCTGTGTTCTGATCAACAGCAAGGAATGAATAAAGCAGTGGTTCTTAAAGGAAAAGTACAGTCAAAGCTCATGGCTGTACTCCTGGTCGAATGAGACTAAAATTGTATTATTTGGCCTCAACATCAAACAATGGGGGTTATGTACTAAACGCAAATCCACTTTGCACTACAAGTGCAAACTACAAGTGCAAAGTGCACTTGAAATTGCACTGAAAGTGCACTTGGAAGTTCAGTCGCTGTAGATCCGAGGGGGACATGCAAAGAAAATAAAAAACAGCATTTTAGCTTGCACATGATTGGATAATAAAATCAGCAGAGCTTCCCCTGAGATTTACAGCGACTGCACTTCCAAGTGCACTTTCAGTGCAATTTCAAATGCACTTTGCACTTGTAGTGCAAAATGGATTTGCCTTTCGTAAATAACCCCCAATATATCTGGTGGAAATCCAATACAGCTCACCATCCAAATAACACCATTCCTACAGTAAATCATGGAGGAGGTAATATCCTGTTATGGGGGTGTTTCTTTGCAGCAGGGACTGGAGAACTTGTCAAGATAGTAGGAAAATGGGTGGGGCAAAATAAGATGAAACTGTTGAGGAAAATCTGCTGCTTTCAGCCAGAAAGTTGTCAATGGGAAGAAGGTTTACCTTCCAACATGACAATGACCCAAAGCACACAGCAAACATGACCACACAGTGATTGAAGGAGAAATAGGTGAGTGTCCTTGCATGGCCTAGTCCAAGCACGAGACTTAAACCCCATTAAGAATCTGTGAAATGACTTGAAGACTGCAGTCCACAAATGGTCACCATCAAATTTAACTGAACTTGAGCAGTTCTTTAAAGAAGAGTGGGCAAATATTGCAAAGTCTAGATGTGCAAAGTTAGTAGAGACAAATCACAACAGATTAAAGGCTGTAATTAAATCAAAAAGGTGGTTCAACAAAATACTGACAAGGGGGCAGGGCTTGAGTCCTGCAGGAACGCATGGGAATGGCGTTCCTGTACTTTTTCCATAGTAGGAACACAGTTCCCTTTAGCAGGACTGGCCTTTGAACAGGGGCGGGCTGAGCTGGGAGGGCAGTTTGCTGCACTGCATTCCAGGAGTTGTAGTCCGGACCATGCTCAAGCTCCTGGTGGAGGTGGGTGGAGACTGGAAAGAACTGAGTAGCGCAGGAGGAAACTACAACTCCTGAGTCCCAAACACCGGCTGTGAGTATCCCGGTGTAATGGCAAACCTCATAGAATCGGCATGCCTGGTGTGTGAAGTCACAGGTGTGCCACATTCCACTCTCATTCCCAATTCCTCCTCCTTCACAGCACTCCCGCACACATCTCCACTACTACCGATACAACCCAGCCTCCGCTCTACGGGGCCACCGCTGACAGGTCAGTTGAGATCTCACCAGATCTCACCAGCCCCCACACTTCCAGGAACTGGAAATTACTGGGGGGGGGGGGGTGGTGAAGGGGGCAGAGGACATTACTGGAGGGGGAGTGAAGGGGACAGAGGACATTACTGGGGGGGGGGACTGAAGACATTACTGGGGGTGAGTGAAGGGGACAGAGGACAATACTGGGGGGAGGGAGTGAAAGGGGCAGAGGACATTACTGGGGGGAGGGAGTGAAAGGGGCAGAGGACATTACTGGAGGGGGAGTGAAGGGGACAGAGGACATTACTGGGGGGGTGAAGGGGACAGAGGACATTACTGGGGGGGGGACAGAGGACATTACTGGGGGGGAGGGAGTGAAGGGGACAGAGGACATTACTGGGGGGGAATGAAGGGGACAGAGGACATTACTGGGGGGGTGCGAAGGGGACAGAGGACATTACTGGGGGAGGGAGTGAAGGGGACAGAGGACATGGGGGGGGGGTGAAGGATACAGAGAACACTAGGGGGCAGAGTTCCCTGCATTCCCCTTTACATCAGAGTCTGCAGGATTCCCCCTTACACTGCAAGGGGGAACTCTGTGGACCCTGATGTAAAGGCAATATACTTTTTTTTCCCCCAGGACTTGACCCCTGCAAGGGGCTGATCCTTTTTCTAACTCAGTGATTCTGTTTTTTGAATTGTTTTATTGTTCTCCAACATGTTGGTGTTATAATTTTAACTTGGATGTTATAAGTTGCACTGAGTAAATACAGCTGTATAAAAACCAAAAACCGTCCCTGTCTTCATTTCAGGCTGCAAAGCAACAAAATTATATTATTTTAAAGGGGGCGATTCTTTTCTCAACCTACTGTATATATATTTTTCTATTTTGAAATACACATTTCAGGATTCATTTGTTCACATCATGGTGTCAATTTGATGTATGGTAACAGCTGCACTGTTTATATCTCAAAGCCATTGACATTAATTTAAAGTAGCTGTGCAAGGTGAAGGAAATCCAGAAAACATGATCTGTTGGGGGCAATTGAGGACTGAGGTTGAGAACCACTGCTGTAGAGGACCCAAGTTGCTTAGGTTGAAGCTTACACAGGGCAAGGTTCTCTTTTCCTGGACCCAGTGACAGTGATGGTACCTGGGAAATGGTCACAATAGGTACTTCAAAGGATGAGAGGTGGGACACACACTCACCATATGTAGAAGACTCAGATATTTATTTTTGTTCACGTTGGTATATAAACCATAAGGGAATGAAGGGAAGGTGAGTTTATTAAACTAGTTACGGGAATATGCAAATGTTTAATTACTTTATGATATTATCAAATTAGATAAAGGTGGGGAGAGACCAGGAGACTAGGTCTAAAATTAATTACAAAAACACCACATCTGATCTACAAGATCGTGTTCAACCAACCCCACTTTGCTATACAGAATAAAGGCGGCACACAGGCCGAAAAGTGTCTGGTTCAGCAGGAACCACCCCCCCCCAGTCAGAAAACAATAGCATAGTGGGAGAGATTCCTTCATCAACATTGCTTGTGCTGATACGGGGACCCGTCTGCTTTTTTTCCATTCAACCAGTGTGTGTAGACCCAGCTTCAGAGGCAGAATAAGGATAGATGGGAAAAGTAACACTAGTAGGCTGGACAAAGGCAAACAAATATCTTTCTGGGAACAATAGATAAAGGGAGACTTCTGCTTGTCACCATACAAGCCACTTGAGCTCAGAGAACATTGGATCCTTCAGGCCGCGTACACACGCGGGGACTGTTCGCTCAACTTTGTCCGCGGAACAGTGTTTCGGCGGACAGTCCGCTCGTGTGTGGGCTTTCAGTGGACAGTTTCAGCGGACAGTCTGCTGAACAAAGTTTTTCGGAAATTCCGAAAAACTGTCCGCTGAAACTTTGTTTCAGCGAACAGTCCCCTCGTGTGTAGGCTTGTTCGTCAAACTAAGTTCCGCGCATGCTCAGAAAGGATTTACACGCCGAAGTTTGCATTGCAGTGTATAGGACGTCGTTTTCTAGTCCTGTCGTACGTGCCGTTCACGTCATCGCGCACGGTTTCAGCGGACTGTTCGTTCGTCGTGTGTGGCCAAGTCCGTCCATGCTAATTTGGAGCGGACTGTCCGCTGAAACTGTTTGACGGACAAAGTTGAGCGAACAGTCCCCGCGTGTGTACGCGGCCTCAGTCCTCTATACAGAAGAATGAGGGATTGGAAAATTTATCTGCACAATGTTGGATATCACCAACAGGTTAGGACGCTTATCGCCCTCTTGCAGTTCAGAAACAGGCTGATAATTGGAGATGATACTTGTAGAACCTTCACACGCAATTATCAGACCATCTTCCAGCTTTAGTTGTCCGCCCCATGCTTAGAGAAAATGCAGAGTCCCAGAAAAGTACCAAAAATACCATTTCAGCTAAAGCCTTACAAGTTAAACCATGTTATTCCTTTTTTTTTTTTTCACTTCCAGGATATAAAGCTTCTGTAAAAAACACAATGTGTACTGCCTAAAGGACTAGCAGTGTACTGGAACACGTATGTGATAAAAAGATAAAAAGTTAAACATAAAACAGATGCAGTAAATTTAAAAATATGCAGTGCAGAGGTAGGATGAGCTGACCTTGAAAACTTCAAGGACAAAGCTTACAGGCATATTCCAAAAGAGTGGTTGGACTAGTAATATATTTACAGAAGGCTCTTTCGAGGACATTACTTTACAATCTCATTAAAAAACACAATCAGGGCCCTCCTCAACAATGCTGGTCTCCACCCTGAGGCTCTTAAGGCAGCCATTAGTATGCTTTTTAAGCCATCTATAGACTACACAAACTGGTACAACTTTAGTCCCATCTGGCTAATTAATACTGATGTCAAATTATTGGCTAAAGTTCTTGCTACCCATTTGAACACTGGCATAGCTTGCTTTATTTCCCCAGATCAAGTAGGGTTAATACTAGGATTACAGGCAAGAGACTGATTTACTAAAACTGGAGAGTTCAAAATCTGGAGCACCGGTGTATGGTAGCCAATCAGCTTCTACCTTCAGCTTGTTCAATTAAAGGGGTTGTAAAGGGAATAAAAAAAATAATCAGATTTTCATGTTGATTTTTGTCTTCAGATTTAGCAAAACCCTATAATATGAGGTCAAACCTTAGGAGTTTCAATTTGTAAGCAATCAGACAGGCCCTTGCACTACATGGTTTTGGTAAATCTGAAGACAAAAATCAGCAGTAAATCTTATATAGTGTGTATGGGGCTTTACAAATGCAATTTTTTTGGTAAAAAAAAAATTACAAAAAATAAAAATACACTTTCATGAATTAAAAAAAAAAAACTAAACAGTAAAGTTAGCCCGATTTTTTTGTATAATGTGAAAGAGGATGTTCGGTAAATGGATACCGAACATGTCATGCTTTGAAATTGTGTACAAAATGACGGTACCTAAAAATTGCCATAGTCGACGCATTCAAAAATTCGGTCACCAGGTTAGAGTTACAGAGGAGGTTAGTGCTAGAATTATTGTACTTACTCTCACAATCTCGCCGATACCTCACATGTCTAATTTGAACACCGTTTACATTTGCGGGTGCGACTTTTGTACGAGTTTTCTTTGCTACGCGAGCACGCAGGGACGGGGTCGCTTTAATTTTTTAATTTTTTTTCATTTATTTTATTGTCCCTTTAAAAAAATTAAATAATCTGATCACTTTTATTGCTGTCACAACAAGGAATGTAAACATCCCTTGTGACAGTAATAGGTGGTGACAGATACTCTTTATGGAGGGATCTCGGGTCTAAAAGATCCCCAATCCCTCCTTTGCACTTAAAAGTATTCAAATTGCCAAAATCGTTGATTGTGAATACTGCAATTTTTTTTTAAATGGGCGCCATTAGCAGCCGAACAATACCGGAAGTGACGTCGCTTCTGGAATTCTACATCTGAGACCCGATCAAAGCCGAGTCCGGCTTAGTTTGGATCTCAGCCAAGGCCGCGTCCACGCCGGTTGGTGCTCGGGTCTCCTGGTGGGATGGGTAGAGCAGCGGCTCCTTAAGGCCCCTTTACCGCCCGGTGTTGGCGGTAAAGTGGCACTATTTTTAGTGCTGATTTACCGTCGTTTTAGCGGCGGTATTCAGCCGCTAGCGAGCCGGTTTTAACCCCCACTGGCGGCAGAAAAAGGGTTAAAAGTGCCTGCTGCAGGCATCGCTTTGTCGGCAGTATAGCCGTGCTTCCCCACTGATTTCCGCCGCTCCTTCACTGCTCCAAAGATGCTGCTGTAGCAGGACTTTTTTTTACTGTCCTGCTAGCACACCGCTTCAGTGCCCTGCGGCTTTCACACTGGAGTGAAAGGAGCCGCTTTTTTCAGGTGCTATTTTTGAAAGGGGTCTTAGGATAACAGCTGAGTGGCTTTAGCTGCATCGGTGTTATTACTAAAAGAAAGCTGACCGCTGGCTCTAAAAAGCGGTACTTACCCCAATATAACCCCTTTAAGCCATCAACGCAAATTTGCTTACGGTCGGCGCAAAGAGGTTATTGCATTACTTGCATTAAGGTGAAAAACCTGTGGTGCAGCTCAACCCCAGAGCCCTCCTTTTACTTACTTGAACCTGATCTTTCCATTGGTTCTCACTGCTGTCAATCAAAACCAGTGACACGGGAGCAGGGTAGGGCGGGACGTCAATGGACGCAGCAGGACTTGGGAGCGTGCCCGCATGAGTGCCACCCATGGAATGCGGCTCTCAGTGGGGGCACTCAATGCGGAGGAGGAGCCGGGTGCGCCGCAGCGGGAAACCCAGAAGAGGAGGCTAAAGGCCGCTCTATGCAAAACCCTTGCACAGAGGAAGTATAACATGTTTGCTATTTAAAAAAAAAAAAAGTAACCTTTACAACAATCACTTTAAGGCATGATAGACCAGTAATGGGGAAAGGATCAACAGGGAGCATACAGAAAATACAGTAAATACTCCTTTGCTCTCTGCTTGTCTTTTTTGTGCACAGCTTTTATAATACAGGTCCTCTTTAAGCGTGTCTTCGTAAAAACATCACAAAAGCGGAGGATGCAAGCTTCCTGTATAATAGAATTTCGAAAAGATCTCCAAGGGAAAATTCTGAAAACAATGATGGAATTCTATTGCAATAGCTCTCATCTGGATATGAACTGTTTCTAACGATTGAGTGAGAAACGATCACTGAGACACAGAGCCACGAGTTCATACAAATCCAAAAGAGGATCATCAATCCAGAAAATTGGAACAAACAGAAAAATCTGCGCACCGCAAAAAATGAACCAATGCCTTTCAGCTGTTGTGATGACGGCTTGCTAATTAATCATACTTAAGAGAAACAACATTTGGTCTTGAACAAGCCCCCATAGACAAGTGATGTGGGACCTTAAAAAAAAAAAAACTCATTACTGCAGAAAAGAATTTCCTCATTCCATGTCACCGACTGTGAAGCACTGAAAAACAACAAAATGATGATGAAGAAGATAATCCTATCCTTTTGCATAGCTCCCAACTGTCCCGGATTTCGAGGGACTGTCCAGATTTGGAACAAAGTCCCTCTGTCCCTCTTTCCTCCTTATTTGTCCTTATTTGTTATTAGTTGTAAATAAAATGCACTAATTATCTATTAAAAAGTGTTTTATAGCGCTAAACTTTTCATCCAGTTTCTAAATTGCTATATTTCTAAATTCCAAAGGCCATTATAAAGAAATGGTAGTGGTAAAAAAAGCACTTGTGGGTTTAACCAATCATTTTTTTTTTTTTTTGTGCAATTCTCCTTTAACCACTTGCCGACCAGCCGCCGCAGTTTTACAGAATGGGACGGCTGGGTGAAACAACGTTATGCAATGTCGCTTCGCCCTGTGGCCACTAGGGGCACGTGTGCCTGCTGCTCACCCCCCAGAGCCCATGCGAGTGCCCGGCAGCCCCGAACATCGCCGGGCTGCTGCGATCGCTGGTGACACACCGAGAACTGGGATCTGTGGGTGCAAACACACAGTTTCTGGTTCGCTGAGGGGAGAAGAGACTGATTGTTTGTTCATACAAAGTATAAACAGCGATCTGTCATCTCCCCTAGACAGTCCCCTCTCCCCCTTCAGTTAGAACACACACTAGGGAACACATTTGATCCCTTCATCGCCCTCTAGTGTTAACTCCTTCCCCATCAGTGACATTTTTACAGTAATCAGTGCATTTTTATAGCACTGATCGTGTATGTCAATGGTCCTAATAATGTGTCAAAAGTATCCGATGTGCCCGCCATAATGTCGCAGTCCTGACAAAAATTGCAGATCGCCGCCATTACTAGTACAAAAAAAATAAATAATAAAAATGCTATAAATCTATCCCCTGTTTTGTAGGCGCTATAACTTTTGCGCAAACCAATCAATATGTGTTTATTGCGATTTTTTATTACCAAAAATATGTAGAAGAATACATATCGGCCTAAACTAAGAAAAAAAAAAGGGGGATATTTTAGGGCTGTGGAAATTTAAGATTAATTCCTCAATTTATCGATTAAAAAATTACTTACGTCAGTGCTACAGTTTGAATTTAAAACGTATTTGTGTGAACTGGGAAGTTAAGTCATGGATTGTGGAAACTAACTAGTGTCGGGGGATTGTATATAGTGTATACCACATTTACCACTAATACAGAGTTGCAATGCAAGGAGATCATCTAAAAGTAGTTGGATCTGTATGTGCGTTATAATTAACTGAAATTAGTCGATTCATCGATTTAAAAAAAAAAACGATTAATCGAACACGAAAATTTTAATAAGTAACAGCCCTATGATATTTATTATAGCAAAAAGTACAAAATAGTGTTTTTTTTCTTCAAAATGATCACTCTCTTTTTGTTTGTAGTGCAAAAAAACAAAACAAAAAAACACTGCAGAGGTGATCAAATACCCACCAAAAGAAAGCTCTATTTGTGGGGAAAAAAGGACGTCAATATTGTTTGGGTGCACAGCCGCATGACTGCACACGTCTCAGTTAACCACTTTCAGACCGGACCATTTTGCTGGTCAAAGACCAGACCACTTTTTGCGATTCGGCACTGCGTTGCTTTAACTGACAATTGCGCGGTCGTGCGACGTGGCTCCCAAACAAAATTGACGTCCTTTTTTTCCCACAAATAGAGCTTTCTTTTGGTGGTATTTGATCACCCCTGCGGTTTTTATTTTTTGTGCTATAAACAAAAATAGAGCGACAATTTTGAAAAAAACACATTATTTTTTACTTTTTGTTATAATAAATATCCCCCAAAAATATATAAAAATTTTTTTTCCCTCAGTTTAGGCTGATACGTATTCTTCTACATATTTTTGGTAAAAAAAATCGCAATAAGCGATTATTGATTGGTTTGCGCAAAAGTTATAGCGTTTACAAAATAGGGATAGTTTTATAGCATTTTTATTAATAATTTTTTTTTTTTTTTTACTAGTAATGACGGCGATCAGCGATTTTTATTGTGACTGCGACATTGTAGGGGACCCATCGGACATTTTTGACACATTTTTGGGACCATTGTCATTTATACAGTAATCACTGCTATATAAATGCAGTGATTCCTGTGTAAATGACACTGGCAGTGAAGGGGTTAACCAGTGGGTGGCAGTGTAGGGGTTAGGTGTTCCTAGGGGTGTGTTACTAACTGTGGGGGGGTTGGGCTTTGATTTAGTGAACACTGATCTCTGCTCCAATCACATGGAGCAGAGATCAGCGTCACTAGTTGCTAGGCAGAATGGAGAAATGCTGTTTACATGGCATTTCCTCCATTCAGCCGTCCCGTGAGACGATCGCGGGGATGCCCGCGGCGATCGAGTCCGCGGGTCCCGCGACCGGACTCACGGGGGTCCCGACCGGCGCGCTCCCGATGGCAGGGCGGCATTGAAGATTGGACGTACATGTACGCCAATATGCCTGCCCGTGCCATTCTGTCGACATACATCGTCGTGCGCTGGTCGGGAAGTGGTTAAATCGACGCAGTGCCGAATCGCAAAAAATGGGCCGGTCATTCAGCAGCCAAATCTTCCGTGGCTGAAGCGGTTAAGGGGGCGTGGCAGGTGGAATGTCCTATGCCTACATACTTTGGCTAATAGGTGTCCGTCATTCCCATCTCAGAATGTTGGGAGTTATGATTTTGTATAAAACGAGCTTCTTAGTAGCTTGTTAGTACACGGATGATTTTGTATCAAGCATATTTCTTTGTTTTTAAGCACATCCAGCAGTAGATGTAATTACTGACTGAATATGCAGCTTCTTTATCTATTGAACAATGCTTATGTTCCAGTTTAAGGTGGTGTCATGACCACCTTCCTGGGTTTCCTGTTACAGAATGGCTCCTTTCTCTTGCAGCATCCCATGGACTCACCCTTGCATACATGGACTAGAGTTGTGTCTCCCTACAGTAGAGCTGCACGATTCTGGCCAAAACAAGAATCACAATTTTTTTTGCTTAGAATAAAGATCACGATTCTCGAGGAGTAACATCTTTCACATTATACAAAAAAAAATGGGCTAACTACTGTTTCTTTTTATTAATTAAAGTGTATTTTTTGTCAAAAAAATTCCATTTGAAAGACTGCTGCGCAAATACAGTGTGACACAACCGCGATTTTATTCTCTAGGGTCTCTGCTAATATATATATATATATATATATATATATATATATATATATATATATATATATATATATATATAAATATAATGTTTGGGGGTTCTAAGTAATTTTCTAGCAAAAAATACTGATTTTAAAAGAGAAGTATGGTTTTGTTTTTTTGTTTTTTGCCCATTAATACATACCTAGGTGGATGCAGCATCCAACCGCTCCATTCTCTCGGCTCCCCAAGCAGAGAGCTGCTGACTGTCAATCAGCATCTCTCCTCTCTGCTCCTCCTTGATCACTGGAGCGCTGAGCTGTGGAGGGGCAGGGAGCAGACATCTCATGCTCTCAGCGGCTCGCTGAGATGGGTATCAGTCCAGGCACCTGGCGGATCCTGGCTTTATTATCGCGATGACGTGGTGCCTGGACTGATTCCTGTGAAGTCCACAGAGAGAGGACTTCAGTCCACTCTCTGCTGAAAACGAATCACAGGAGGGCAAAACGAATTGAATTGCTCTCCTGTGACCCATAGAAGTACAGCCTTACGAGCCCAGGCTGGACTCCTCCTTTAACTTGTAAGCAACAAGTGTCCAGAACAGGCTTAGTCTTTGGGTGGTTAAACTGACCTCATTTACAGACCGAAGTTCATTCCTTTGATCTAAAAGAACCAAATGTTACAATTTTTCCCTTCATCTCCACCTAATCGATGTTGTGATAAACTTGGCAGGCTGCCTGTTTTTTTTTTGACAGGTGTCAGCAGTGAGCAGAAAACTCTTTGTACTGAATTGATTGCAAGGGGGGTAGAATTGTGATCTTGATTCTTAAACGATTAATCGTGCAGCTCTACCCTACACTGTCTGCATCAATCGAAAAACACAGCCCCATAACCTGGGATGGCAAGACACTCTCCGCTTCTCCTCCCTCCTGCACTGTCCATTGTTAACACTTTCCTGTGAAGACCAGAAGTTCAGGGAAGCAGCAACTTTACATCTGAACTTTAGAAAACAAAAAAAAAAAAGAAAGAAAGAAAAGAAACATGGGCCATTTGCTGTGCAAAAATCAATTATCTCTATTGATGCCTGTCCCACATTTAGCTGCTGCTCAATTTGGTAAAACTATTACTTTCAGCCCCTTAAGTACTGAACTTCCAGCACTGAGAGTTGTGGTTCTGACTGTAGTATACTGATCATAGCAGGTCACCCATTGTACCTCTTCTTTAAAAAAAAGCCATCTGTTCTTTTTTACAGAGGCTTTCTGTGGTTGGAGAGGTCCATCTACCCCTCCTCCAGTCACAATGGAGCAGCAGCCAAATGTGGGGCAGGCATCAATAGCGGAAAATTGGTCAAATAAAATGTATGTCTTTTTTTTTCCCACAAATAGAGCTTTCTTTTGGTGGTATTTGATCAACTGCGTTTTTTTTATTTTTTGCGCTATAAACAAAAAAAGAGCGACAATTTAAAAAATATATATATTTTTTACTTTACGTTATAAAACACATCCAAAAAAAATTTAAAATAAATCTAAATTTCTTCATCAATTTAGGCCAATATGTATTCTGCTGCATATTTTTGGTAAAAAAAATCCCAAAAAAGCATATACTGATTGGCTTGCACAAAAGTTATTGCTTCCACAAATGATGGGATATCTTTATGGAATAAATGGGCACTGATTGGTGGCACTTGTGGGCATTGATTGCTGCCACTGGTGGGCACTGATTGCTAGCAGTGGTAGGCACTCAATTGTAGTCAGGGCACTGATGATCAGTGCCCTGATTACATACCTAGCTGTCCCCTGTGAGGAGATGCCGCTGATTAGCTCTCCTCTCCTCACACGGCATCTCCGTGATTACACGTGACCGGCTGTGATTGGACACAGCCAATCACATGGTTAAAGAGCCGTGGATGTGGCTCTTTACAGAGATCAGGGTCGTGCCATGGGCTCACAAGAGCCTCATCTGAGCTACTTGGCATGTGTAGCTGTTGTTGGAGCCTTCGATCTACCCTTTCTTGGGTTAGTAATCCATTTAATTCTCTCTAATGTCATCTGAAGCTTGCAATATAAAAATTGATTGTAGGGGAGTTCTCCATACTAATGATTGTGTGTGTAATGTATCTGGGTGTAAACTCTGTATATGTGGGGTGTAATGTATCTGGGTGCAATGTATCTGAGTGTATCTGTACTATGTCTGCAGTCTCTGACCATGATAATGACAGTCAAAAAGGGACACAGCATGGGTGACCTTAAAATGATGCCCTCCCCCCTCCAAAAAAAGTTCTGCATACGCCCATGCTTGCACAGGTGTGTTGCTGCAGTACATCAGTTTGAACAAGGCCTAATTTATTTGCCAGAAAATGACTTAAAAATTAAAGAAACATTCCTCTCTCTCTCTCTCTAAATATATATAGATTGTGATTGATGTACTGTAGATACATTGTACAATTATTTGCATTTTGGCGAGCCAACTTTACATCAAGGAAAGGTTCTGTTTGGCTTTCTGATGTTAAATATTGTTTAGGGTTACTATAACAACATAATGCAGCAGCTGCAGGTTATCATTACTTCTTGTTAAGTTGAGCATTTCAAGTAAAGCCAAGCAGTCCTCATGATTCTATCATCGCTTAATGACTTGCATGAGTTATTCTAAATGTACAGGCTTTAGAATTCTTGGGCGGGGACTTGGGAAGCCGGTTGGACTAAACTGATTAATCTCTCTCTCAGGAGAATGTCAATGGCTGAAGACGTAACTCTTTCTAATGAAATAATGAAGCACATGTCATGGTCCTACCAAGGTGGTGATTCAGCAGATCTCCCTGATGTGTATCATGTGTTTCCCATTTGGCTCTCTTGATGGAGAACAGGGATAAAGAACAAATACTGGTGGTTTCTCACTGAGAAGGGAAGTCCCACACTGAACTATATAGATTTCTTCTTTATAGCCCAGCTTTACATTTCTGCTCCTATTTCTTGCAGTCGTCACGTTCAGGGTTCACCTCCGTCCAGAGCGGAAAATACCAGCCGTTATATGATGGCAGTGTATGAAGCCAGAAAAGGTCACAGAAATATGAGTAACCAAGGTGTGCTAAACCAACCACAGCTGACCCCAAGAACATGGAAAATCCATGAAATACATTCCTGCACACATACTCTGCAGTTCTGTGGACTACAAACAGTTCAAAAGTCTGTAACTACTAGGTATGTGTACAAAAATGTGTGCTTTAGTTCAGTTGTGTAGCCATGACTCGTTAGAATGATGCGGCAAAATGGGATGAACAATGGCAAAAAAGTAGTTTTGTTCTTAGTCCCTCTGCACATGAGTGTTTTTCTGCTCATTTCCCTATGATTATGCTCAGCATGCAGAACCCACGTCCTTTTTGTCCCTATGCTCAAAAAAAGAAAAACATTTTTAAAAAAGTATGAGTTTGCTTTGCTTTTTAAGTGTATTCAGGCATTTTTGGTCTCTAACTGCGGCCCTGGGGCCAGATGTGGCCCCTCTGCTTTCCTCTATCTGCCCCTTGGGGCACGATTTCATCCACAACTGACACCAATAATGGGGCACCATTCCTCACACTGACAGCAGTGGTGGGGCACTATTCTATCCACTGACACCAATGATGGGGTGCTATTCCTCCCATTGATATCAACAATGGAGCACTATTATTCCCAAAGATCCCAACAATGGGGCACTATCACTCCCACTAAAACCAACGATGGAGCACTGTTTACTCCCACTGACGCTGGGGCATTCTCTACTCCCACTGGCCACAGTCTAGCCCCCCTAAAGTCTGAAGGATAGTAAACTGGGCCTTTATTTAGAAAGTTTGGAGACCCCTGCCTTAGACTTCAATTGGAATGCCTGCAAATGTCTTCTTCATGTGTTTTTATACCTGAAGAACTCCTCTCCTCGTTTTGCCCAGCCCAGGAAACAAACTAACTTGCTTTTTTACACATGCAAAAATTATTGTAAAGCGCCTCAAAACAACTTTTTCAAAATCACCAGGAATATGCTCCGTTTAGGTGTGAATGCAAGCTTATTTAAAGAAATGAAAGGTCCCTTTCACATGGGCCATTGGATCGGATCCGGCTGTCTGTTTTTTTTTTAGGCGGACCCAATCGGACCCTACATTCTCCTCAGTTGGAAGTGACTTGTGTCCCTTTTTACCTGTCTACCTCTGATCAAATCCAGTCCGGCTAAAACAAACGGATGGGGGGATCCATACCCCTCTGTCTGGCCAACTAGTCCATTTACATATACAGTGCCTTGCGAAAGTATTCGGCCCCCTTGAACTTTTCAACCTTTTGCCACATTTCAGGCTTCAAACATAAAGATATAATTTTTTTATTTTTTGTGAAGAATCACCAACAAGTGGGACACAATTGTGAAGTGGAACGAAATCTATTGGATTTTTGAAACTTTTTTAACTAATAAAAAAATGAAAAGTGGGGCGTGCAAAATTATTCGGCCCCCTTGCGTTAATACTTTGTAGAGCCACCTTTTGCTGCGATTACAGCTGCAAGTTGCTTGGGGTATGTCTCTATCAGTTTTGCACATCGAGAGACTGAAATTCTTGCCCATTCTTCCTTGCAAAACAGCTCGAGCTCAGTGAGGTTGGATGGAGAGCGTTTGTGAACAGCAGTTTTCAGCTCTTTCCACAGATTCTCGATTGGATTCAGGTCTGGACTTTGACTTGGCCATTCTAACACCTGGATACGTTTAATTGTGAACCATTCCTTTGTAGATTTTGCTGTATGTTTGGGATCATTGTCTTGTTGGAAGATAAATCTCCGTCCCAGTTTCAGCTCTTTTGCAGACTCCAACAGGTTTTCATCTAGAATGGTCCTGTATTTGGCTGCATCCATCTTCCCCTCAAATTTAACCATCTTCCCTGTCCCTGCTGAAGAAAAGCAGGCCCAAACCATGATGCTGCCACCACCATGTATGACAGTGGGGATGGTGTGTTGAGGGTGATGAGCTGTGTTGCTTTTACGCCAAACATATAGTTTTGCATTGTGGGCAAAAAGTTGGATTTTGGTTTCATCTGACCAGAGCACCTTCTTCCACATGTTTGGTGTGTCTCCCAGGTGGCTTGTGGCAAACTTTAGACAAGACTTTTCATGGATATCTTTGAGAAATGGCTTTCTTCTTGCCACTCTTCCATAAAGGCCAGATTTGTGCAGTGTACGACTGATTGTTGTCCTATGGACAGACTCTCCCACCTCAGCTGTAGTTCTCTGCAGTTCATCCAGAGTGATCATGGGCCTCTTGGCTGCATCTCTGATCAGTCTTCTCCTTGTCTGAGCTGAAAGTTTAGAGGGACGGCCAGGTCTTGGTAGATTTTCAGTGGTCTGATACTCCTTCCATTTCAAAATGATCGCTTGCACAGTGCTCCTTGGGATGTTTAAAGCTTGGGAAATCTTTTTGTATCCAAATCCGGCTTTAAACTTCTCCACAACAGTATTACGGACCTGCCTGGTGTGTTCCTTGGTCTTCATGATGCTCTCTGCGCTTTCAACAGAACCCTGAGACTATCACAGAGCAGCTGCATTTATACAGAGACTTGATTACACACAGGTGGATTCTATTTATCACCATCAGTCATTTAGGACAACATTGGATCATTCAGAGATCCTCGCTGAACTTCTGGCGTGAGTTTGCTGCACTGAAAGTAAAGGGGGCCGAATAATTTTGCACGCACCACTTTTCAGTTTTTTATTTGCTAAAAAAGTTTAAAATATCCAATAGATTTCGTTCCACTTCACAATTGTGTCCCACTTGGTGATTCTTCACAAAAAATTAAAATTTTATATATTTATGTTTGAAGCCTGAAATGTGGCAAAAGGCTGAAAAGTTCAAGGGGGCCAAATACTTTCGCAAGGCACTGTAGCTGCCCATACAGTAAAGCGGGCTGTGCCCGTGTCTGCTCTGCATAAGCGTAGCAGATACGGACCCGTCATCCAGCAGCTCCGCTCAGCTCAGCAGGATCGCCTGCTGAGCAAAACCAGATCCAATAGCATCCCTTGCACTGCCTTACCAAGAACACAGATTTAAAGCACACATAAGTAGAAAAGGCTTGTAAGCATACATGGTACTGTATACACATACAGTCATGTGAAAAAGTAAGTACATTCTGTGAAACTTGATTTTTTTTTCAACATACTTTAACAGGCAAACATTAGATCTCAATATAAATAGTACCTACAGAGAAAAGAGATATACTTGCACAAATGATACATAAAATTGACTCTTTATATTGATTCTCATGATCGAAATGAATGAAAATGCAGCAAGTACACCCCTACACTTAAAACCACTTAAAATCCACAAAATTGGAATCCAGTGTTCCTGATTAGGTATCAATGATGGGAACCTCCTTAGAGAATATGCAGACAGAACCTCAAATATCTAGGGTTTGATGTTCTGTTCGCTGTTGCCATGTGTGGTGTCATCATGCCAAGGTCAATAAAGCCCTCTAAGGCCCTCACAAAAGAAGTTTGTAGATGCTTAGGATGCTGGCAAGCAATTAAAATTTTAGATTTAAATAGATTGCCAAATAATTGAATCATTCCACTGTAAGGAAAAAAAATCGACAAGTTGCATAGATTTCAAACTTGTCCAGGTCTGGCCAGAAAAATGAACTCAAGAGCTGGCCATCTGATGAAAAAGAACCCCAGAATGTCATCATCAGGGGTTGTTTTAGCAGTAAAGTTCTTCCCAAACACTATCCTGAGCATAATTGCTTTTATTACTTTAGCAAATGCCGTTGTATATGGTTGGCAACAGATAGACAGCAGCTAGATAGATACATGAACTGATGAATTCATGTTTTATCCTCTTAAATCAAAACGATAAAGTCAATTTCTGACTTACCTGTTGGTCACAGCTTGCATGAATTCATCAATTAGGTCGTCATATGCCTTCCCACGAACTCGCTTGTGTTTTAATCCGATATACAAGGGGTCATTCAGAAGTGTCTGAAGAAACAAAAAAAGAACAATTTCAGTTAAGTGTTGTTCATGTTGGTGGTCTAAGCCCTTGTACACACGGTTGGACATTCCGACCACAAAATCCGTTGGATTTTTGCTGACAGATTTTGTCCGAAACTGGTGTTGCATACACACGGTCGGACAAAGTTGTTGGAAAATCCGATTGTTCGGAACGTGATGACGTTCATTCATTGCGACGGGATTATGTTGCGGCTAGTAGCCAATAGCTTTGGTCTCGTAATTTGATCTGAGCATGCGTGGCACTTTGTCCGATCGGAATTCTCTACAAACGATCGGACAAAGTCCGATCGGATCATGCTGTCGGAAAACTTTATATCCAGCTCTCAAACTTTGTTGGTCGGACATTCCGACGGAAAAAGTCCGATGGAACCCACACACAGTCGGATTATCCGACACCACGGTCCGATCGGACATTTTCCGTCGGAACGTCCGACCGTATGTACAAGGGCTTATAGAGCTTCCCAGGGCTACTGACGCTTGGGATCTGAATAGAAAGTCACATTGTTGAAGTTGAACTACACTCAAAACAGAACCCTTAGCTACCCTACCCAGCTTGCTCCCTTAAAGCGAGCTGAAGTGGTTAAACCCCACACCAGTTCATCACAGGGTGCTTTCAGTGTGCCCCTATTCACTTAAATGAGTTACGCTTGGTGGGCGTGACATCTGGCTATAGCAACAGGGGCTACAAGTCCTGCTGTAGCATATACACACAGTATGTGCACACAGCAAAGAATTCTGAATACGTGCACCCCTGGCTGCTGCCTCTGCCGCTAAAGGGGGAGTAGCTGGCGTGCAGTAAAAGCATGGCTGAACGGTGGGGTTTTACCACCCCCCTCAACCACTAGTGTGAACAAACACTTTCTTCAGGTTTCCAGCTCACCCATTGGTATAAACAGAGGCCCAAAACCTTACAGCTTAGTCCAGATGTGGTGTGAATGGGGGGGGGGGGGGTGTAGAATAGTAGAACTACACCATCTTCTCTGTACTTGGTAGTCGAGTTTCCAATTATCGGTCCCGACTCATACTTGAACTCGTTTGCTCTAGCAGCTCCTGCAAGCGCACAAATAGAACTCATAACCTGTCAAATTGAATATCTGCTATGGGTTCTCCAGAATATTTCACAGTACGCGGAGAGACAACAAGTTCTGCCAATCATTCTGATACTTACAGCTACTATTACAGCAGAATAATGCTAAAAATGTCCGCTAAAAATAGTGCTAAAAAACAAAACTCTCACTTTTAATAAGCACAAGAATCCTAAATTCTTACTGAGTTATCCATCCACCATAGTTCTGTCTAAATGTAATATGCACAGAGAGTCAAAATTTTTTATCCTTTTAGATGGCTGTTTTTACTGTTGTCTGACTGATCATATTTGTCCTCTCGATTTTTCCTGGCAAATGTTTTGGCAATAAAATGGGGGTTTAAAACACCGAATGTTAGCTGCATTCTGTGATAGCTTCTTTCTTCTTCTATATTCGCAGATTGCTGCTCCTGGGGTATTTATCAGGTGTTTTCTGCTCCCATTTCTCCCATCAACCAGGAACTTTTTTTCTTTAACTCTTGTTGCAACTATCTGTGCTTTTTTGGTTCATTTGGCCATTTTTCCGCAGCTCTGGTGGTTTGTTGGACATGTGAGTATATGAGTTTATATATATAATCATTTTTTCCCCATCTATTGCCATTGGATGGATATAGACACTGATTGAGTTATGTCGTTGTTGAAAATATGTATTTCTTTGTATTTTAGATTATTACATTTAGAATAAATTGCATATCGGATCATCCCTGAAGAAGAAGCGAGATACTCCGCAACGCGTAGGAAAATAACACATGCATCTAATTATTTGTTATATGTCCATACATTGAGTGCATATGTTCTCTGTGCTATTTTGGAGATATTATGCACTCGAAGGTTGTTTACACAGATATTTTTTATATGTTTGTATGAATATTGCGTATTAATTTTGATATATTGTTTAAATAAAATTATTTTATATTTTTCTACTACAGTGTATGTTTTGCAATCTATGCCTTTAAAGTCCTACCCCTAAGGGGAAATTTTGTACCATGGCAAATGTCACCAAGAAAAAAAAAGCGGAGTTCAACCCTTTTTTTTATATACCGGTACTTACCAGAAACGCCCTGTTGCTATGTATTCCTCGTAATCTGCCACTTCCTGGTCCGCGGCGCTCCCCGTGACGTCACCCTTGCCTGTGCTGATGACACATCATTTCCCAGGAGTCTGTGGGCAGTAGTGCGATCAAAAATCACGTTATTTCCTAACAGGACATGACGTGATTTAGGCTGGATCACAGCACCGAGATGTGCTTATCTACGTTGCCATAACATGGCAGGGCAGGACCTTCCTCCCTCGCCACCCGTTGTTATGGCAACTTTAGAAACAATGGGCGCTACGGCCGCAGGTGAAATCGTGCATGCGCGAGATCAAGAGGTTCATGCTGGTTACCTAGCAGGCACTTCTCCAAAGCTATTCCAGGAAGCGATCTCAATTGGGCTTCACATGCCCACAATCACGATAGAATCGGCCACAAATGGAGGCATAAAATATTACAGTAAGAAATGTATATTTTTGAGAAATCGATTATGTCAATTGTATACTTGTTTTTGAATTTCATTAGTAGTAATGCTAGGATCAAAAAAAAAAATACATTTCACTGGAATTGCACTTTGAAGTGAAGTGAAGCACTTCAGCCCTGGACGAATTTACCCCTTTCCTCACCAGAGCCCTTTTTGCGGTTCGGCACTGCGCCGCTTTAACGGACAATTGCGAGGTCATGCGACGCGGCTCACAAACAAAATTGATGTTCTTTTTTTTTCTACAAATAGCCTGATTGTCTGATGTGTGGGAAGTAGGAAGTAGCCTGGAGAGGAGGCATAGGACATACCGAACGCTGTGTAACCGGGGCTGCAGATCCTGGATGCAGGTGACCCTATTCCCCCCTCACTACTACAGCAATACAGCACTTTATAAGCAATGTTTTTGATATATAAATGTGAGTTGAATGTAAGTTGAGGTTTTTAAATATTAAACTTTTTAGATGTTATTACACTATTGCATGCCTCTATTATTTTCCTTAAAGAGAAGCACGGATTAAGAATGCAATGATATAAGGAGTGCTGGACATGACAGTGTGGATGAGGGACACAGAGGGTTAAGCTTTATGGGTGGAGTTCAGGAAAAGGTTTGCAGGAAACAAGTTCAGTGTAGGGGAGGGGTCACATAAAAGGGAGAGGTGTGGCTTTAAGGAATCATTCGGAGCCCAGTGTGACACAGAGGAGGCAGTTTTTTCGCTGCTCCTCTGCTATGGCGGACCTCGAGGGACTCTTCGCGCGGCTGCGACGGGCGGCGGAGGTGCACGGTGCGGACTGGCTGCGGGAACGTGTGGGTGACCTGACGGACGGCGATGTGGACGGCGGCGGGACAGGTGAGGTTCCACTGCGCGCGCGGAGGTCTCGGCCTCCGGCGCGTTTTTCTCCTGGGCCTACTCCTCGGCCGCCTCGTGACTCCCGGAGCCCGGGGGTGGACCGATCGGTCCCCCCGGCAAAACGGCAGGTTATCGGCTCCCCCCGGTCCGGGCGGTCGTTGCGCCGCCGAACGGAGGGGGGCGGGGCTTCACGGCCGCATGGACATGGCGCCGGGACCGCACGGGGCCCGGTGGAGGTGGGGGGGAGTGTGGATGGCTCTGGGTCGGCAGGCCAAGGGGGGGGGGTGCACGTGGCGGGGGATCTGCGGCAGGCTGGGTCTGGGGCCAGCATCCGCGCGGTGGGGGGGAGGGGGGCGCTCCGGGGGGGTCGCATGCCGGAGGGGGGGGAGGGTGGGTCGCAGAAGGCTGCCAAGGTGCCTGGCAGGGCTGGTTTTAGACGCCGGCATGCCAGGGGCGGCGGGGGGAGGAGGACATTGCCTGCAGTCCCGGATCGCAGGGACCGGATGGACCGCGCGGAGCACAGGGGGATTGCCGCGTCCCCGGTGCGCGTTGGAGAGGTCGGTTCGGAGAGCGAGCTGTCCCAGGAGGAGGAGGGGTCCTTTTCTACACCCGGACCGGTACCGGTCGCCGAGGCCCCTGGGGGCCCGGGTAAGTTGCGGGAGTCTACATTGCTGGCGGATGCCTTGCGGGATCTGATGGGGGTGGCGCAGGGGGGTGCGGTGCCCACGGGATCCCGGGACGTATTGGGGGGGGGTTGCGGCAGGTTCAGCGCAGGGGGCGGGGCCTGTGGCCCCGGGGGGGCCGTCAGGTCAGTTGCAGGAGCTGTTGGGGGGGCTGCAGGCCCTGGTTGGTAAGTTTGCTGGGGGCTCCGGGTCGCCTCAGGTGGCCCCCTGGATGGGTACTGTGGGGGGGGCCGGGGGGGCGGAGGTCATTCCTGCGCGGGATGCACCGCCTGCTGCGGTGTCGGGGAGCACGGATGCGGGGGGTGTGGGCTCGGGGGTCCCCCCGGTGCCCGCGGACCCGGGGGCGCGGTCTGACCTGGTTAGGATCGCGGATGCTGCCCGGTGCGAAGTCTATGTTTGTTTCGAAGGCCCATTGGGGGCGCATTTGAAGCAGGAGGTGCGGGACAAGATCGGCAAGGGTGAGTATGTGGAGATTTTCTCCTTGCTCCCCCTCGAGAAATTTAATTTGGACAGGGTTAAGCCGGACAGTTCCAAGAAGGACGACGAGGAGAAACGTAGGTATCGGCTGATCCCGCGCACATTTGCAAATTGGCTTCAGGCGTTCGCTATATTGGCTAGCGTGATAGGGGAAAAGAACCCCGAGCATTGCTCGGCGTTATTTTGTTACCTGGACGCGATTGGGGAGGCTCACCGAGTGTATGGAGGGCTGGCTTGGCTGCGCTATGATGAGCAGTTTCGTCAGCGTAAGGCAGTGCGGGCTGACCTGCGGTGGGATCACAAGGACATAAGCCTCTGGATGAGGCTTATGTCTGCTCCGCGGGCGCCCACTCCGTTTCTTCAGGGGGGGGCCGGGAGTGCGTCTTCCTCGGGACTGCCGGCCGGAAAGAAGTGGGGGGTGTGCTGGCCCTTTAATGAAGGGGCTTGTAAATTCGGAGGCGCGTGCCGCTTCAAGCATGAGTGCTCCGGGTGCGGCGGCACCCACCCCCTGTCTCGCTGTTTCAAAAAAGGTCAGCGTGCCAGTGCCGCCGGTCACAAGAGGGATGACGCCGGTGAACCTGGGAAGGATGCTTCCTTTCCTAAATAGGTATCCGGATGGTGCGGCGGCGCGTGGGTTAATTCTGGGTTTTCGGGACGGTTTTAGGATTCCCTGTTCTTTGGGAGGGGTGCCGCCGTTGGCCAGGAATTTGCGATCGGCTTTAGATCACCCGGGGGTTGTGGATGACAAATTGGGTAAAGAGGTGGCGCTAGGCCGGATGGGTGGTCCTTTCGAAGTGCAGCCGTGGGGGGACCTGGTGGTCTCCCCGTTGGGTGTAGTTCCTAAGAAGGAGCCGGGGAAGTTTCGCTTGATTCATCACCTGTCTTTTCCGAAAGGGGGGTCGGTCAATGATTTCATTGACCCGGAGGCGTGTACGGTTTCCTACACGTCTTTTGACGCGGCGGTACGGTGGGTCAGGCGGTATGGTCGTGGGGCTCTCATGGCCAAGGCGGATGTGGAATCGGCGTTTCGCCTTCTGCCGGTCCACCCGGACAGCTTCCGGCTGTTGGGATGCCATTGGCGGGGCAAGTTTTATGTGGACTTGTGCCTGCCCATGGGTTGTTCCATTTCATGCGCCTATTTTGAAGCTTTTAGTTCATTTTTGGAATGGGTGGTGAGAGATGTTTCGGGCCTGGAGTCGGTCATCCACTATTTGGATGACTTTCTGTGCGTGGGCCCGCCTGCCTCCAATGTGTGTGCGATTCTTCTGTCCACGTTGCAGCACATTGCGGGCAGGTTCGGGGTGCCGTTGGCGGGGGATAAGACGGAAGGCCCGGTGACGGAATTGAGTTTTTTGGGAATCGTGATTGATTCTATGGCAATGGAGTGTCGCTTGCCAGAGAATAAATTACGGGATCTGCAGGCGGAGTTGGCAGGCATGCAGGGCCGGCCGAAGGTTCAGCTTCGGGCCCTGCAGTCCCTGTTGGGCAAGCTGAATTTCGCTTGCCGGATCATCCCTATGGGCCGTGTGTTCTGCCGACGGCTGTGGGGGGCCACTGCCGGGGTAACCGCCCCTACCCACTTTGTGCGTTTGCGAAGGGAACACCGGGAGGACCTGCGGGCTTGGCATGAATTTTTGGAGTCGTATAATGGGCGGGCTATGTGGATGTCGGGGCCAGTGAGCAACTTCGATGTGGAGTTGGTTACTGACGCGGCTGGCTCAACGGGTTATGGGGCATTTTTCCGGGGTCGGTGGAGTGCGGAACCTTGGCCACGCTCATGGGAGGTTGCGGGGTTGTTGGGCAATTTGGTTTTGCTAGAATTGTTCCCGATAGTGGTGGCATTGGAGCTGTGGGGGGCGGAGTTTCGTAATTTGAAGTTGCGCATCAATTGCGATAACATGGGGGTGGTCCAGGTCCTCAATCGGATGACTGCTTCCTCCCCCCCGGTCATCCGGCTGCTGCGACACCTGGTCTTTCGCTGTTTGCGGCTCAATGTTTACGTTTATGCTGTGCACATACCTGGGGTGGAGAATTCTTTGGCTGACTCGCTCTCTCGTTTTCAGTGGGACAAGTTCCGGCAGCTGGCGCCGGGAGCGGAGGAGTCGGGGGCGCCATGCCCCGGGTGGATGTGGGAACTTCCCTTGGAATCGCCGCAGGTTGGTTAAAAAGGTCGTTGAGTGAGGCTACATGGTCCGCTTATTCTAGAGTGTGGGCGGAATGGTGGGCGTTCCTGCGGGAGGTTGGAGTGGCTGGTCGGGGCTCCGACCGGCGCTGGGTGGTATTGTACTGGGTTGCCCGGAACATTGAGACGGGCCTGTCTCCCGCGTCTATTGAGCGGAAGCTGGCGGGGTTGGCCTTTTTGTTCAAACTGTGGGGGGAGCCGGACGGGACGAAGGATTTTTGGGTGAGGCAAACGTTGAAAGGGTACAGGAGGGATTGGAAGGGTAGGGATGCGCGCCGGCCGGTGTCATTTGACAATTTGGTGGCAATTTGTTCTCGGCTGGTGGACGTTTGCTCGTCTGCTTACGAGACCGTTCTGTTTACGGCAGCGTTTTCGTTGGCGTTTTATGGGGCTTTTAGGATCGGGGAGTTGGTGTGTCGCTCAAAACGGGTGGCTGGGGGTCTGTTGGATCAGGATGTGCAGGTGGTTGCGGATCGGGTGAGTATACGGTTGCGTAGGTCTAAGACTGATCAACGGGGCAGGGGAGTGGCGATTACGCTGCTCGCCCTGCCGGGCTCGGTAGTGTGCCCGGTGGCGGCGGTACGGGCTTTCCGGGCGGTACGGCCTGTGGGGGCGGGCCCCTTTTTGGTGCACGAGGAGGGCTCTTTTCTATCCCGTTTTCAATTTGTGTCGGTCTTTCGGCAATGCCTGAGGGCGGTGGGTTTGGATGAGCGGGACTACGCGTCCCACTCTTTTCGGATTGGGGCGGCCACGGAAGCGGCTCGATGTGGGCTGGAGGAGGCGGTGGTGCGCCGGATTGGTAGATGGGAGTCCCGGAGGTTCCGGTCCTATGTCCGGCCGCAGTTGCTACTGGGGTAAGGAGGGTGCGGCTGGGGGTTGTTTGCTGTGGGATTTATGGGGGGGAGGACTGTGCTTGTAACATTCCTTTGGTTGTTGTGTTATTTCTCTTGTTTTCATTCCAGATGGAGGTTCTCAACGCCTCGTTTGGATCCTGGGGCATTCGTACGTCTGCTGGGGGGCCAGGAGAGGTGATTCTCTACCAGCAGGCAGGCAATTGGGTATCCCCAGGGAGGTTGCTAGGGTGATGTGGTTGGGTTTCCCGGGCATGAGGTGGGAGCGTGTCATGAGGGAGGTGGAGCGCTTCGCTTTGAGGGATAGGCCCCCGGATGTGCTGGTTGTTCATGCGGGGGGCAATGACCTGGGAGTTCGGAAAGTGAAGGACATTTTGGCGGATATCAAGGCTGATGTGTTGCGCATGCGAGTCCTGTTCCCGGGCACCATTTTGGTGTGGTCGGACATTGTGGCCAGAACGGTGTGGCGGGGGGCCAGGTCTTTAGCCAGCCTCGAGAAAACTAGGATTAGGGTTAATAAGGTTGTTGGGCGGTTTGTAGTGCAGAACGGGGGCATTGTGGTAAGACACAGGGAATTGGAGGTGAATGTAGGGCTTTATCTTAGGCGGGATGGCGTTCATCTATCGGATGTGGGGATTGACCTCTGGTCCTTTGGCTTACAGGAGGGCATACAGAAAGCTCTTCGGGTGTGGGGCGGCCCTCAAGGTTGAGGGGGTCACCCTTTCGGGCTGTGGCGGTGTGTTTTCTGGTGGTTTCTGACGGTAGACAGGTACTCAGAAGGGATCTGAGGGTGTGGGGGGCTCATCTAACGATCGGCCCCTCTGGGTATTCCTGAACGTTGGAGGGAATACGGTTATGTTCACTGGCGGAAGTTGTCTCCGACCGGTCACAGGTGGAGGCCTTTGGGAAGTTGGTCAGGTGTACCGCAGTGATTGGGTATTGGTTTAAGTGTGGTCACCGTCAGAGATCACCAGAATGGGCAGTTAATGTTAATTAAAATGTGGTTTAATGTTAATAAAGTTATTTATATTTATATTTATATATTTATATATATTTATATATTTATATATTTTCATATTTACAAGTTATTGGAGTAATTTTGAGTTATGTTTAATAAAGGCTGTTGTGGCCAGTTTACTCCAACCTATGGTGTGGTCTCGTTTCTAATAGATAAGGAATAGTATAAGGGGAACATTCAGACTACACTAGTCAAGAGAAGCACGGATTAAGAATGCAATGATATAAGGAGTGCTGGACATGACAGTGTGGATGAGGGACACAGAGGGTTAAGCTTTATGGGTGGAGTTCAGGAAAAGGTTTGCAGGAAACAAGTTCAGTGTAGGGGAGGGGTCACATAAAAGGGAGAGGTGTGGCTTTAAGGAATCATTCGGAGCCCAGTGTGACACAGAGGAGGCAGTTTTTCCCACCCTCCCGCCCTATTGTTATGTGTTTGTTTTGTGGTGTTTTGTTGCTGGTCTTTTTCTTCTTTTTCAGGTTCATCGGTTGTCACGGCAGCTGAAAGTTTTTCTTGTTGGCGGTGTGTTTTCTGGTGGTTTCTGACGGTAGACAGGTACTCAGAAGGGATCTGAGGGTGTGGGGGGCTCATCTAACGATCGGCCCCTCTGGGTATTCCTGAACGTTGGAGGGAATACGGTTATGTTCACTGGCGGAAGTTGTCTCCGACCGGTCACAGGTGGAGGCCTTTGGGAAGTTGGTCAGGTGTACCGCAGTGATTGGGTATTGGTTTAAGTGTGGTCACCGTCAGAGATCACCAGAATGGGCAGTTAATGTTAATTAAAATGTGGTTTAATGTTAATAAAGTTATTTATATTTATATTTATATATTTATATATATTTATATATTTATATATTTTCATATTTACAAGTTATTGGAGTAATTTTGAGTTATGTTTAATAAAGGCTGTTGTGGCCAGTTTACTCCAACCTATGGTGTGGTCTCGTTTCTAATAGATAAGGAATAGTATAAGGGGAACATTCAGACTACACTAGTCATGCCTCTATTATTTTCCTGGCATATGTGAGGAGGCTTGGTGGAAGCAACCAGGAGACACTGATATCCATATAAAGCTGGGCTATTATCAGAAGCAGGAGGTAATTAGTGTGGACTATCAGCATACAGCAGCTATTACATTAATAAGATACACCTGTAGGACCCTGACCATCTGCTGTTCACTACTTTAGGCTTAATTTGTAAGCCCTTAAGGTGAGGGAACGCCTGATAGGGGAGGAGTGCACATTGCATGAATATACTTGATCACTTTATTTATTTCAAGGACGTTGTTTAATTTATGGACTTTGTTGAATTGTTTTGATCACTTTGGACCGTGTGTGATTCACTGAGCATGAGCACTTTATATATTATACGCTGTATAGGTATACAATTTTATTCACTTCATAGTATGCATTATATTAGATTATAGCACAGGTTTATGCAAGTATGGCCAATAGTAGCGCAGCATTATATATATATATATATATATATATATATATATATATATATATATATATATATATATATATATATATATATATATATATATATATATTAGGGCTGGGAAAATGAAAGATTAATTCCTTGATTAATCATTAATTTTTTTGATCGATCCAAATTCTTCTAACTTGTACTCACCTCTCCGCCGACTTCTGGGTCTTCAGGGAGTTCCGTCGGAGATCTGGTAATGTCATTGACATCGGCGTCACCGGACTCCTCCGCCTTCCCCAAGTGCCTCCGTCTGCTAACAAAGGGAAGGGGGAGGAGTCCGGCGACTTCACGTACATCACCTGGACAGTGATGGTAAATATGGATGTGGTTAACTGGGATCATTCAGTGAGCTAAGTGTAGGCAAATTTGATGACCTCGGTTTTTAAAATTGTTGTAAAAAATTAAACAAAATGTAAACAGTCTGGTATGTCTGCCTGACTGGCTAAAGTGATGCCTACTTGCCTACTATAAAGTGACTGACTGTGAATATACTAGATACGTTTTATAATTAAAGTTAAACTAACTTTCTATGTTTTTCTTAAAGTTTAATAGAAGAAATTACTTACGTCAGTATTTGTGTGAACTGTGAAGTTAAGTCATGGATTGTGGAAACTAACTAGTGTCGGGCGATTGTATATAGTGTATACCACATTTACCACTGACTAATGCAGAGTTGCAATGCAAGGAGATCAGCTAAAAGTAATTAGATCTGTATGTGCGTTATAATTAATCAAAATTAGTCGATTAATCGATTTTAAAAAAAAAACGATTAAATCGAGCACGAAAGTTTTAGTCAGTAACAGCCCTAATTATATATATATATATATATATATATATATATATATATATATATACACACATATATTAGGGATCAGAATAGGCAATTTTGCTGATTTCTAGAATCATTATGGCTTAAAAAGGATCCAAAAAACAAAAACAGAAATCACACAAATAGCCCTGATAAAAAGTTTACATAACCTGGAATATTTGGCCTTCGTACAGACACAGAAGGTGGCACACACTGGTTAAAAAGGCAAATTTCCCACTTTTGTGGCTTTTTAAATCAAAATTAGTGTCTGTGTATAAATAGTCAATGAGCTTGTTAGTTCTCACACGGATTCACTAAGCAGGCTAGACACTGAGCCATGAGGAGGTCGAAAAGAACAGTCAAAAGACCTGCGTAACAAAGTAATGAAACTTTACAAAGATGGAAAAGGATCTAAAAAGATATCCAAAGCCTTGAATATGCCAGTCAGTACTGTTTAATCTCTTATTAAGAAATGGAAAATTAGAGGCTCTTTTGATACCAAGCCAAGGTCAGGTAGACCAAGAAAGATTGCAGCCACAACTGGCGGAAGAATTTCCCGGGATACAAAAAAAAACCCCACAGGTAACCTCAGGAGAAATACAGGCTGCTCTCTAAAAAGACAGTGTGGTTGTTTTTAAGGAGCACAATTCAACGATACTTGATAACTTGCATGGTTGATCTGCCAGAAGGAAGCCTTTACTGCGCCAATGCCACAAAAAAGCCAATGAGGAATCTCAAGGTGTTATTGGGCATATTATAACCAGGTTTTTTTTGTGGAACTTGTGCAGTAAAGGCTTGTTTCTGGCAACTTGACCATGCAGCTCTTTTTTGTTCAAGTATCATCGTATTGTCCTCCTTAAAAACAACCACACCATCTTTTTCCAGAACAGCCTGTATTTCTCCTGGGATTACCTGTGGATTTTTCTTTGGATCCCAAACACTTCCTGTGGCAGCTGTGGCTGAAATTGTTCTTGATCTACCTGACCTTGGTTGGGATCAAGAGATCCCCAAAATTTCCACTTATTATTGAGTGATTGAACAGTACTGACTGGCATATTCAAGGCTTTGGATATCTTTAATTTCTGTCAGGGTATGCAAACTTTTGAGAAAAACTCTACATATTATTAGATGATTCTTTGTATAAACCACTTCAGACTCGAGATTGCAGACAAATCATACCAAATTGTACTGTGATGGAATTTACAGCTTATAGTAAATAGTCTGAAGTGGTTTCTACAAAGAAGCATCTAATAATATGTATAAAGAAATACAGAGATGGGTGGGTACAGTAAACCATTCAAAAGGTTCTGCTTATTTATCTGCAATCTAAAGTGGTTTATTCAAAGAATAATAATATGGATAAGAAATACACAGATGATTGGGTAAATAAAATATTTTAAAAGGTTCTACTTATCATTAGAGGTAATCACGGTAATGTAGAAAAATATGGCAGACCACTTGAGCATGTGTTCGCTGTTGGATAATTGTGTCCTTATTAGTATTATTAATATTTTTATAAAGATTTAGAGGATGATTAGATCTGTTTTCAGTGATCACCTGGCAGTTTGTTTTGTGTGGTTCAACAGCGATGACCGGGACAACCATATATACTACTGGTCAATAGTTTTATAACACCCCCATTTTTCCAGTTTTTTTCATTGAAATTTAAACAGTTCAAGTCCAGTGAATAACCTGAAATGGTACAAAGCGAAAAAACGGGCAAATGTAAAAAAAAAAAGAAATAAAAAAAAAAAAAAAAAGAAAATCCACTTTTGCTGGATCCAGGGTCAGCGACTTGCTCTGATTGAGTGGCACTTCGAGCCAAAACTACTACCACAGAATTTTGCAACGCCATGAAATATTCTCTGGAATAGGCCTAGTTGGTCAGGGGTTCATCCTATAGCAAGATAAGGACCCACAACATACCTCCAGGTTGTGTCTTGACTACCTTAGAAGAAAATAACAAGACTGTAGGCTTCAAATCATAGAATGGCCAGCTAAGTCTCCAGACTTGTAACCCATGGAGTTGGTTTGGGATGACCTAGACAGAAGGGTGTAATCAAGATGGTGCCCAATGGGGGATTAACCGAGGTCTCCAAAGCAGAGAACCTGTGAGCTGTTTACAAGCTGAAGGGTTCATATTTGGTTTTTGCAAACACTGAAAGGGTTACTTTAAAAGTAATTCTGTGCCACCAAACACTACAAACCGACCCTTTACTGATATACAAACACCATAATGTGCCATGATATATTCTTCCCTCACCGGCCAACCTCTAAGTGGGTACAAAGGTACGCCCTGATGCTTATGAGAGAATGCCCTGTCCTCTAGATTGGATGCTGAATCACTGAGCTTTTCATTAAAGGATGCACGTAGGTGAGCCTATGACATTCCCTATGGTAAATATGCATTTAGATTGGCATGTAAGGCATTAAAAGAACATCCTTGTTTATGTAATTTCTTTTTAACACGAGTGTGTACAGAAATGGAATAAAACACTCCCATCACTGGCAGAGACAGGAATCGGGCAGCTTACCTCATTGTCCGTGCCGACATCCAGTAATACAGGGAGACACTGTTGAGGGTGGACTCCTCCACAGGCGGTATATAGAGCCAATTTGCCCACGGGGATCCCCATGCCGTAACTTCCCAGGTCTCCAAGGCCGAGGATACGCTCGCCATCAGTCACAACAATGGCCTGTTAATACACGACAGATAAAGTTTTCAGACATAATGCAATAAATGGAGTTAAGTGGATTTTGTATGTAAGTAATTGCCATAACCCTCTAAGATAGCTGAATCAGTCGAATTTAGGCCTTTGTAACAATAGTATAGGCCAGTGGTCTTCAAACTATGACTCCTGGGCCAGATATGGCCCCTTGCTGGTCTTTTTCCAGCCCTTGGGGCACTATTCCCCCACTCACACCAATGATGGGACACTATTTCTCCCACTAAACCAATTATGGGACACTATTCCCCACATTGACACCAATGAAGGGATACTTTTCCTCCCACTGACACCAATGATGGGACACTATTCTTTGCACTGACACCAACAATGTGAACACTATTCCTCCCACTGACACAACAATGAACATTATTCCTCTCACTGACACCAATTATGAGGCACTATTCCTTCCACTGAGACCAATGATGGGGCACTATTTCTTGCACTAACACCAATGTTGGGAATACTATTTCTCCCACTGACACCAACTGTGGGGCACTATTCCTCTTCCTACTGACCACAAGCGCAATGTAATGTACTCACTCCCATTGACCACCAAATCTCAGACACTGTTTACTCCCACAGATGCTGGGGCATTTTCTACTCCCACTGGCCACAGTCTGCTGCCCCCCCCCCCCCCAATGTCTGAAGGGCTGGCCCTTTGTTTAGAAAGTTTTGGGACCGCATGTATAGGCAGATATTACAAGGCTAATTTATCAAAAGGTTTAAATGGAGTTCATTGGATTTTGTGTGCAAGTCATTGTCATAACCCTCTAGGATAGCTGAATCAGTAGAATAAAGGCCACTGTAACAATAGTATTGGCCAGTGGTCTCCAAACTGACTCGTGGGCTGTATCTGGCCCTTTGGTTGCTTTTATCCAGCCCTTGGGACACTACCCTCCCGACGCCAATGATGGGACACTATTCCTCCCACTAAACCAATGATGGGACATTATTCTTCCCACTAAACCAATGATGGGGCAATATTCCTCCAACTGACACCAATGATAGGAACAATATTGCTCCCACTGACACCAATGGTGAGAACACTATGTCTCCCACTGACACCAATGATGGGATCACTATTGCTCCCACTGACACCAACGATGAGAACACTATTCTTCCCACTGACACCAATGTTGGGAACACTATTCCTTCCAATTACAATTATTAGACACTATTCCTCCCACTGACACCAATGTTGGGAACACTATTCCTTCCAATGACAATTATTAGGTACTATTCCTCCCACTGACACCAATGTTGGGAATACTATACTTTCCAATGACAACTATTAGGCACTATTCCTCCCACTGACACAAACTATGGGGCACTATTCTTCCTCCTACTGACCACAAGCGCAGTATAATTTACTTATTCCCATTGACCGCCAAATCTGAGACCTTGTATATTCCCACTGAGTTTGGGGCAATTTATACTACCACTGGCCACAGTCTGCCTGAAGGGCTGGCCCTTTGTTTAGGAAGTTTGGAGACTCCTGTTATAGGCAAATATTACCAAAGGTTTGAAGTAAAAGATCCCTTTAAACATTTATGCATTTTAAAATGTATTTGAAAAGAATTCTAGAATAACTACCTAAAATATCCTTGCAACTCCCTGCACATCAGCAATCGGATTGGCAGTGGGACAATATGAAATGTAAACTAATCAAGCAGCTGGACCAATATAACCAAGTAGAAACTACCTAAACCCTAGATTAATGGAAAAATTGAAAAAGAAAATACAAACAACAAAATAAGGTTTCTATTAAGAGTTTATTTATGTCCTTAAAAATGTCAAACAATTATTTTAGGTATGCAAAGTTGCCACAGAGTTCTTGCTAAGACAGAAGAAAACTTTAAACCACCAGGATAGCTCTTTATTGAACATATGCGTGGTACAGTAACAGCAGGTATCAAGATGGTACAAATCAGCATAATGACAAACATCAAGGTCAGAAGCACATACTTCCCACACAAACAGAAATGATACATTAAACAAAAAAGTAGCACAAGAAACAGAATGGCAAAATTATAGGGAGGGTAGACCCATAGGGAGGGTAGACCCATAGGGAGGGTAGGCCCACCCGATGCACCCAAAGACAGACAATGAGATCCTGAAACACAAAACCTCCAATGAATAAGAAAAGGGAGTGCTCATTGCGCCAACCATGGCTGACAAACTTTGCCAGTGGTAGTAAACTTTCGGAAAACAAACATAAAAATGTCCTACTGCAAGGTAATAACATAATGTGCTAGTACATATGCAACGCATTCTAGCACATTATGAAAGACTTACATTAGAATGAAGCCCTCCAGTGGCGTGCGGCCCCCACTGACAGGGTTTCCATCTCCACCCGGTCTTGCTTCCTTGAATGACAGCGCCGCAATGACGCCACTCCTGTACATGTGTGAGGGAGTCATAGCCACAGCAGGAAGCTCTGAGGAAACACCATGAGTATGCCGCTCAGAGCGCATGTGCCGGTGACATCACTGGCTGCCAAACAAGCGAATATCAACTAAATGGTATATGTTGAGGCGATATTCACTTTACTTACAGGTAAGCTTACCTGTAAGTAAAAAATCACAGATGGGAGTTTACTACCTCTTTAAATTACCTGACACATGCTGCTAAATTTGGCTTGGGGCTTCTAGGCCTCAATGACCTCTGGTCACAAAGAAGTTAAATGACATGTCATAGGTGGAAAAAGTTACATATAATGACATTCTGAAAAAGAGGTAAGCTGAATCAAGCATTGCAATGAATTCTTTTGAGGATTTGACCTAAAAGGTGGCAATATAAAATGTTAATGGTCTTTAAATATTAGGTCTTGGAGATCTCAATTTAGAAGCCATTCATACAAAAAAAACGGAATGTTCACAATATTTTTCTCAGAACTGTATACCGATACGTGTCAGAATATCATTTTTGAAGAGATTTTCTTACAATATTCAACTTTTCAAAGCGTGTCTGTAGTACACATTAGGGAACAGAATAACGAGATGCATGCAAATGTTTGCGGCTCATTGATTTTTACTGTCCTCTGAGCCTCTCATTCCCGTTCCATGATGTCATCTATCATGAACAGCAATCTTCTCTTCTTATTATGAATAATGTGTTTACTGGCATCGTCTAGGGACAATGGGGAAAACGGATTGTCAAACTGTCTCTTATTTTGTGTTACTAGTTACTGTCAAGCAGAGAGGATACCAATACATTATTTTGTAAAACTGTACAGGGAAGGTTTTGCATGGTTGCTGGCAAATTAAACCATTCCCATACTTGCTTTTTCACAACTGTATCTCTCTTAACAGCAAATGTCCTCACATCTACACGAGTATCAAAGATATTTCTGCAACTACTTCTAAACCTATATACCTGTGGTGGGCGGGGCTTCGTTCCCCCACATCTCTGGACCCTGGGACAGGTAAGTGTCCGATTATTAAAAGTCGGCAGCTGCAGTATTTGTAGCTGCTGACTTTTAATTTTTTTTTTTTTTCAAGGGGCACTCGTCTTTAATGAGCAGCAATGTAGCATTGGTCATAACCATCCCTCTGATCACAAGATAGAATATATTCTAATATACAACACATGTCACTGTATAGCAACACGCAGCAGATAATGTGATGCTGAGGCTCATATAGCCTATATGTAGAAATCCATATTATTATTATTATTATCATCATTATTATACAGGACATATCTAGTTAAATGGAAACCATTCCTTGTAATTAGCAAGATAGGAGGTTATAATTACAATCCCTTCATAAGCTTCAAGGTAGTTACTCAAACACCTTTCTGGTCATGAACAAGATTTTTTCAATTAATAGCAGTGTGTCATTTGTGCAGTCACACACTGCAGTTATAGGATACTGCAGCTATAATGATGTGTATGTAGAAGTCAGTGTATGAAAATTTAAACATTTCCTCCATTTGCAAAATCAAGGTCGTAGTTCAGCAAAAGGTTTCTTTACATGGACTTGCCAGTACTGAGCATAACCCATCAGGTCTGTACTGACCTCCACCGAGTCGGGATAAATACAAGCAGCAAGGGTATGGCCCAAAAACACCTGATCTACTAGGAAGGGTCAAATCCAGATGGACATATTTCAAACCTTTCCCTGTATGTTATGTTTGGAAGTAGTTCCAGACAGGGCTGGACTGGGACAGAAATTTGGCCCTGGACTTCATCCAGACCGGCCCACTTACATTTTGAGTGTCCCATCAGCACCCCCTTACATAAGAGTGTCCCATCACCAGCCCCCTTAGATCAGAGTGTCCCATCAGCACCTCCTTACATCAGAGTGTCCCATCACCAGCCCCCTTACATCAGAGTGTCCCATCACCAGCCCCCTTACATCAGAGTGTCCCATCACCAGCCCCCTTACATCAGAGTGTCCCATCACCAGCCCCCTTACATCAGAGTGTCCCATCACCAGCCCCCTTACATCAGAGTGTCCCATCACCAGCCCCCTTACATCAGAGTGTCCCATCACCAGCCCCCTTACATCAGAGTGTCCCATCACCAGCCCCCTTACATCAGAGTGTCCCATCAGCAGCCCCCTTACATCAGAGTGTCCCATCACCACCCCCTTACATCAGAGTGTCCCATCACCACCCCCTTACATCAGAGTGTCCCATCAGCAGCCCCCTTACATCAGAGTGTCCTTTCACCACCCCCTTACATCAGAGTGTCCCATCACCACCCCCTTACATCAGAGTGGCCCACTGAGCCATCGGCCCACCGGGAAACTCCCGGTAGTCTCGATGGCCAGTACATGCCTGGTTCCAGAAATATCTGATACTCATGTAGATGTGGGGACCTTTACTGTTGAGAAAAATCTATCTCATTAGAACATCCCTGCCTCTTTACAACTTTTTGTATATTCAGAATACTTAATGCAGGTGTTGAGCCAAGTGTTGTATATGGATAACAATACAAACAACATAGCCAATTTCATTATATTCCTTACTAACCAATAATGGTCAAAAAAATGGTTTAAAAAGAAAATAAACATTTTTTCATGGTCCTTATCAACCTTTTCGAACGTTAAGAACCTTGGTTGTATTTACAATATGTAGTAAGTCTTGACATTAATAACCAGTTAATTAAGGAGTCATTTTGTTAGCATGTATCATTTACTTTTATTCTGAGTTTATGCAATCCTTTGTAGCCAAATTACCCACACATATTACAGTGCAGGGGTCTCCAAACTGCCGCTCAAGGGTCGCATGAAGCCCTTTGTTAGCCCTTATCTGGGCCTTAGGGCACTATTCCTCCCAATGATATGAGGCACTATTCTTCCCACAGACACCTACCATGGAGCACTATTTCTTCTGCTGATATCAATGATGGTGTATTATTCCTCCCACTAATACCAATGATGGGGTACTACTCCTCCTGCTGATCTCCAAACCTATGGCAATGTTTATTCTCAAACTGGCCACCCTAAAGTCTGAAGGACAGTAAATTGGCCCTTTGTTTGAAAGATTAGGAGACCCCATTATAGTGTTTTGGAGCAGGACTGCTGGCTCTTCCCTCGTGATTCACGTGTGTGTTAAACAGCTGTATTTGCAGGCTTAGGAGGTGAATACCTGTAACCAGAGGGATGTAGCAAGCAAGTTGCACAGAAAGCCACTTTAAGGCTGGTCACAGGTTTGTTTTTTGTCCGTTCAGTCCGAGTTGGATGGAGGCATCCCCCCTGTCAGTACATTGTCTTCTGACCGAGGTGTCAACTGATCGAGAAAAAAAAATGCTAACATCCAGTTTGACAGAAGCCACTAAAACTTTTGACTTCTGTTGAGTGGATTTTGCTATACACTAATCAAAATTCATCTGGTCCCTGCCAGCGTAAACGTGGAAGAATCTTCCATCTCTGGGCAAAAACCTCCCACATCATTCTTGCCCAGTTTTATTTTTAGTTGTTGAAACTTTTCTTATACTCACAGAATTCTACTATTCATTTCCTTTTGCCAATGGCAGGTCTGAGAGGGACAACCAATGGAACCAGTGCTGCAGCCTGTGTTAACCAGTTGCCTTTTCATGACATAATCACACTGCTGCAGTGTTCTGAATCCTGAGAGGGCAATGCCACTACACAGCCTATAGAAGTGTCCACGTTGCCCTGGCAGCAACTTGGACACTTGATGAAGGCCCGTTTTTATCTGCAATTAAAAGTATAGAAGACTTGAGACCTGGTGTGTCACATGACCTTGGATTTAGACTAGTATTTTGGGCATTTAGATACTTATTTTTTTTAAACTAATTTGGCATTCTATGGCAGATTGCAGAGAAAAAAAAAAAGACTTTTGAGCACAGACCTGGAACCTGTATGCTTCAAATTGGTGTCAGAATTACTTATTTCTTTACCTATTCTGGGTCAGGGTCCATCCACACCAATGAGTTCACATTACCCCATGGCATGCTGTGGTGCCATTCTTCGGGAATGGTACACTAAAGCACGTTCCCAATGTACCTGAGCTGCAGCACACCCAGGGCTTTTTTTCCTCGGAGAATAGGTGCAGGAACTCCCCCGTCTGAGTACTGCCCCTTTTAGAGAATACAGAACCAAGTATCATTTTTTTGGTGCTAAATCATTTGAATGGAAATGTTGATGATAAAAAGAAAAGCAGTAAAATAGATCCCTGCAGCCAGCAACAATAGAATCCCAGCAATAGATCCACACACAACAATGGACTCCCCCAGCAACAATGGACTCCACCCCAACAACAATAGATTCCCTGCAGCAACAGTGAACTACCCACAACAAAATATCACACCCAGTAACAAAATATCCACCCAAGCAACATTAGACCCCCCCCCCCCTCCCCAGCAGCAAACAATAGATCTCCCAGCAGCCAGCATCAATAGATCCTCCAGCAGCCAGTAAAAATAGACTTCTCCCTCCACAGTAGATCCCTTCCAGTAACATAAGACCCTCCAGCAACAATATATTCCCCATCAGCAACAATAGACCATCACACAAAATCAGATCCCCACCAGTGACAATAGATCCCCCAGCAGCCAACATCAATCATCAATAGACCCTCCAGCACACCCCATTCTATTACATACATTCAGTGCTGGAGGTGCCGGGACTGCGTTCCCCCTCGTTCCCGCTGAAAAAAAGCCCTGAGCACACCATAATACACAGTAAATCACTACAAAACCTTCTGTATGTCCACTGTGGTGTGCTGACAGTCCTTTCAAATGAATGGGCTGCCTTAATGCAGTACGTGTCAATGCACTATATAAAGTACGTTAACACTCTGCATCGGACATGGTGTCATAAGGACCTAAGTGATTTAGATGGGAATGAACATTCTTAGAAGAGGTCTGCAACAGCAGCTGACCTACTTCTCTCATGACAGGTATACTTTAAATACATACAAGAGCCTTTCAAACCAAAGGAAGTTTATTTAAAAAAAGGAAACTTGCAGCTCACTGGAAACAAAAAAAAACATACCGTAATCTGTCATTAAATACGATTTTCATGGCTTACAGAAAGTGCAAAGCCTTTCCATTTTATTCCACTTGTATATGAGAACAGTGAAGTGCTCCAACTACTACCTTCATACAAACCTATCTCACCACCACAATCCTCAATAATCCACTAATAATACTCTTTAAATAAGCGATTACCCGTTGGTCATTGCCTTTTACGGTTAAATCTATTTAGTTTAATACAATTTAAGCCCGTTGCTTAGCAGAGAGGAAAAGTACGATATTTTAGTCTCAGGATCATTGAGATTTCGTTTAGGGTTCCTGTGGAGTTTGAGATTTTATATATATATATATATATATATATATATATATATATATATATATATATATATATATATATATATATATATACACACACACATATATACACATATGTACTTTCCTCATACACCACTAATTAGAAATAAAACTACAGGGCAGAAAAAAAAATTTAATTAAAAAAAAAAACTCATATGTAACAGAAACATCTGAAAATATTGGTGTGCATAGCTATGGTGTACTTTTTGTGTACAGTCTGCTATATTTAAAGTGTTACTAAACCAACAAAAGTAAAATCAAGGTGTATATGCAATAAAGCATGCTTGTTATACCCTGACACCTAAGGGGTTAACCCTCTTCATTGTGTAAAAAGGCTGTTGATCCTCCCCTTCTTTTACTGTCCCCAACCCATCTTCTGATAATACAGATCCTTAGGCCTTAGCTCAGTTTGGTGTGTATTGCTAGAAAGTTTTTGTTTGTTTTTCTCGGAAGGGTGCCTGTAATCAGCACAGGGCCAATCAGCACTGTCCAGACAGAGGGTCAGGAATCATGCAGCCTCTTAGAACAGTCAGAGGAGGAAACTCCCCCTACAAACGTCAACCAGTGTTTGGCTGGACACTGACAGAAGTCACAAGACTGCTATATACTGCTGATGAGAAAAGGTATTTAGCAGTTTATATTTACTAAAATAATTGCATTTACATGTTCTGTGCACTGTAGGGGAGACCAGATATAGTGAATGCAGGCTCCTGGGTATAGTAACACTTTAACAACAATCCCAAAGCCATGCTATCATGCATGGAAACATCAACTTGGCTGTGTATAGAAGATGTCTGAAGCGGACCATTGGCCATGATTAAGTGAAACCCTATAGTGATATCTAGCTTGCGGACCCCCCATATCTGGCCTCCTAGATTGACAACTAGTATATAGCAGATGGAAACCATCCAATCACTGAGATAATCACACAACAGATACTAAAACCTGGTGGTTGTAGAGCAGATATCTCAAGCAGCTAGCCAGAGTACATCAGGACCTCAAATCTCAACCAGCCGGCCAGAGTACATCAGATCCCCAAATCTCAACCATCTAGCCAAAGTACATCACGCCACCAAATCTCAACCAGCTAGCCAGAGTAGATCAGATCCTCAAATCTCAACCAGCTAGCCAGAGTACATCATGTTAGAGCTGGGCGATTTTCTAAAAAAAAATTATTTGCGATTAAAAAAAAAAAAACTCGATTCACGATTCGAATTGAGTTTTTTTTTATGTCAGCGCCGGTCCTGGTGAAAAAATAAAATAAAATAAAAAAAAAACTATTTGCTTAAATTTTGAATCTATTTGACCTCTCAACTTGATTCAAGATTTAAATCGATTTTTTCCCCAGCCCAACATCACGCCCTCAAATCTCAACCAGCTAGCCAGAGTACATCACGCCCCCAAATCTCAACCAGCTAGCCAGAGTACATCATGCACCCAAATCTCAACCAGCTAGCCAGAGTACATCAGATCCCCAAATCTCAACCAGCTAGCCAAAGTACATCACGCCCCCAAAGCTCAGGCAGCTGGCCAGAAGACATCATGGTGACAAATCTCAACCAACTGACCAGAGTACATCACGCCCCCAAATCTCAAACAGCTAGCCAGAGTACGTCAGGTCCCCAAATCTCAACCAGCTAGCCAAAATACGTCTTGCCACCAAATCTCAACCGGCAAGCCAGAGTATATCAGATCCTCAAATCTCAACTAGCTGTCCAGAGTACAAAACACCCCCAAATCTCAACCAGCTTGCCAAAGTACATCAGACCCCCAAATCTCACTGCTAATCTGAGCTCTAAACCAGGTGGCTAGAAAACATCAAACCTTTTCAAACGGCTGTTTATTTTATAGAACTAGCTAGCATCTAATCTATATATTACAGTTGCTTATATAACGCCATCAATTTACGTAGCATTTTACATATAGATATTGTACATTCACATCAGTCTCTGCCCTCAAGGAGCTTACAATCTAGAGTCCCTAAATTACATTCATACATACACATACTAGGGCCAATTTAGACAGGAGCCAATTAACATACCAGCATGTCTTTGGAGTGTGGGAGGAAACCGGAGTACCCGGAGGAAACCCACACAGCCACAGGGAGAACATACAAACCCCATGCAGGTAGTGCCGTGGCTGGGATTTGAACCGAAAATCCTAGTGGTGTTAGGTGGAAGTGCTAACCACTTAGTATCTATAATACTAAAGACATTTCAACCTTGTGGGCATTGTAGTTAAAGCCTACCAATCCAATCTCTAATGAATTTTAGACCTCCTGAAATGGTAGTCAATTTAAATCAGACATGAAAACCCCATTGACCCCTAAACATTGTTTTTAGGCAAACCCATTACGCTGGCTTACATACCTCCAAATTTACTGGGGCCAACTGATAAAAATATTATAACCTAACTTGGCTAAAGAAGTCTCCTAACCTGATACCCGGTGTATTGAACACCTTCTAGTCTCAATGTCAGTGTACTGAACATCTCCTAAGCTGGCAGCCACTGTATTGAATAGCTTCTAACCTGGCAACCAATGTATTGAATACCTCCAATATCTGATGGTCAGTGTACACCCTAAGCTGGCAAACAGAATGCAAAAGACTTCAAAGGTTGTTGGTGTACTAAAGAATTTGAGGTCTTATACCCTAAAGACCTAATAACTGCCCTGGCAGCTAAGGACCTGAAAACCTCTCAGCCTAGAAATTAGAATACTATACATCTTCTAACTCGGTGACTAGTATAATGAAGACCTGTAACTCCAGTGGATAGTATGTTGGAAAGCTCTGTAACCTGGTGGATAGTGTGTTAAAGACCCAACAATCATCTGGCTTATATATAAGGTATCATCCAACCTGCTGGCCAATGTTCCGAAGGCTTCCGAACATGGACTTAGGTCTTCTAAGTGATGGCTAGTGTACAAACAAATTTCTAGCTGGTGGATAGTATGATGGCCATCTCCCTACTTAATGGCTAGCATATGCTGGAATAGCAACAAGGTATCTAGAATAATGAAGATCTACAAACATTGTGGATAGCTGTACCAAAGGCACCCTAAGCTGGTGTCTTATATATGAAGACCTTCCAAGCTAGTGGTTATTTCACTGAAGACCTTTCATACATGGTAGCTGGTGTAAAGCAATACCGGCCTTGTGACTAACAAACATCCCAATCTGGAATTAGCCTAAGGCATGTATTGTAAACTAGAAGCAAGAAAGGAGGGTAAGGTTGCGCTATGGAGCAGTTTGGTATAGTTCTGGTATGAGCGGCCTCTATTCAATTTCCACCCAGTATGGGTGGAACAATAAAATGAGATAAGAAGGGGAGATAGACTTGGCGCTATACCGTTTTAGATTCAAAGTAAATAAATAATTATAGTTTGTATAGATTTTTCAGCGTGCTGGTAAGTAATGAAAATAAACCCAAATAATAAAAATAATAATAATGATGGAAATGAAAAACTATCTGTTTGTGCCTAACACTAATCTCTAGTGATTATATATATATATATATATATGCTTCATTTATAAATGTTAATAAACCATAAAAGACATAAAAACCGTGCAATTCAAAATTAAAATGTTAAAGTGCAAGTGCCAGTGAGAAAAACATGTGCCAGTGTTTAAATGCACAGATTCAATTACAAAATAAATATATGATCAATTAACAATTTTGCATGTCATATATCAATTAGTGCACATATTAAATACCAAGTGACAAATGGCCCGTGAAAAAATTGAATAAAAAATGGAAAATGAAGAAGGTGAACAAACTAAGAAGTTATAAAAATTAATAATGAATAAAAAAGAAAAGAAAAAATGTGATAAAAATAGATTTAAAAATAGATTTAAAAATAATGGTAATAAAAACAGTGAAAAAAAAGTGAAAAAAATGGTGAAAAAAATCTTCTGTAAGTGTCTTTAAAGAAAGGGGGGGGGGGGAAAGGGGGTGACTCCAACTGCTGCTCCCAGTGCTCGGTGACTGCTAATGTGATTGCTCTCACCAGAGGTATAGCCCCATCCGGGGTGGATCAGCCGCCACAGTATAAGCCACTGTGTTGCTTTCTGGCTTTTCTCTGCTGTGGTCCTGGGAGTGCCTCGTTCCTCCGTTGGTGTAGCGTGCCACGTTATATGCAACAAGGAAGAGGCATATCCATGGTGTAGTACGTTTGCAAAATGAGGTTTTATTTATATTAACTTAAAAATACTCACAAACATTCAGTACAAATTCTTTTTCTTATAATGCTCAGTTTCAAAAGTCCCGCCCGGCTGCCTCCCCGTCTAAGCAAGAGGTGTACGCTGTCTGGCCACGCCAGCGTACACCTCTTGCTTAGACGGCGAGGCAGCCGGGTGGGACTTTTGAAACTGAGCATTATAAGAAAAAGAATTTGTACTGAATGTTTGTGAGTATTTTTAAGTTCATATAAATAAAACCTCATTTTGCAAACGTACTACACCATGGATATGCCTCTTCCTTGTTGCATATAACGTGGCACGCTACACCAACGGAGGAACGAGGCACTCCCAGGACCACAGCAGAGAAAAGCCAGAAAGCAACACAGTGGCTTATACTGTGGCGGCTGATCCACCCCGGATGGGGCTATACCTCTGGTGAGAGCAATCACATTAGCAGTCACCGAGCACTGGGAGCAGCAGTTGGAGTCACCCCCTTCCCCCCCCCCCCCCTTTCTTTAAAGACACTTACAGAAGATTTTTTTCACCATTTTTTTCACTTTTTTTTCACTGTTTTTATTACCATTATTTTTAAATCTATTTTTAAATCTATTTTTATCACATTTTTTCTTTTCTTTTTTATTCATTATTAATTTTTATAACTTCTTAGTTTGTTCACCTTCTTCATTTTCCATTTTTTATTCAATTTTTTCACGGGCCATTTGTCACTTGGTATTTAATATGTGCACTAATTGATATATGACATGCAAAATTGTTAATTGATCATATATTTATTTTGTAATTGAATCTGTGCATTTAAACACTGGCACATGTTTTTCTCACTGGCACTTGCACTTTAACATTTTAATTTTGAATTGCACGGTTTTTATGTCTTTTATGGTTTATTAACATTTATAAATGAAGCATATATATATATATATATATATATATATATATATATATATATACATATATATATAATCACTAGAGATTAGTGTTAGACACAAACAGATAGTTTTTCATTTCCATCATTGTTATTTTTATTATTTGGGTTTATTTTCATTACTTACCAGCACGCTGAAAAATCTATACAAACTATAATTATTTATTTACTTTGAATCTAAAAAGGTATAGCGCCAAGTCTATTTCCCCTTCTTATCTCATGTATTGTAAACTGGTGGCTAGTGTAGACCACATCCCCTACAGCTGCCAGTCCATAATGCCCATAGTGTGTGTCCAACCAGACCTACAAAGAGTGCAGGAATTCACCAAGTTCACCTAGTTCACCAAGTCACAGGAAACCTGCACTGAAAGTAATACAAAAAATACAAAGGCTTCATTTACAACCGCCTGAAAATGCTAGTTGCCTGACATAATAATTTGAGACTCAGAACACACATGCAGATCAGAAAAGAAAGAGGTGAAGTTAGAACTCTTATGCCGCGTACACACGACCGGACTTTCCATTGGAATGAACTCTGATGGACTTTTCGATGGAGTTCCGCTGAAATGGACTTGCCTACACACAATCACACCAAAGTCCGATCGTTCAATGCGATGACGTACGACGGGACTAGAAAAAGGAAGTTTAATAGCCAGTAGCCAATAGCTGCTCTTGCGTCATCGTTGGTCCATCGGACCTGCATACAGACGAGCAGTTCCAGCAGAAAGATTTGAAACATGTTCTATTTCTAAAGTCCGTCAGATTTTTCGACAGAAAAGGTCCGATCAAATTGTCCTATGGATTCATTCCATCGGAACTTTGCTGTCGAAAAGTCCGGTCGTGTGTACACGGCAGTAGGGTTTTGTTCACAAATATGGCACTCTCTACTAGGGATCTGCGGTGGATCCACTATTACAAAATGAGCAGCATGCCTGTTTTTTGTTTTATTTCCAGCCTAATATGTATTTTCCATTGAAATACTATGCCACATCTCAGAGCCAGGAATTCAGCGTTTAGTTGCAGCATGTCCCCATTCACTTGGATGCATTATACAGTGGTACTGCTTACCACTGTATAATTTTTGCTGCATCTGGGCCATGGTAATATGCAATACACCTACCGACCACCATTGCTCACTTTAGGTGGACAGTGAGAAGATATCATACAAAGGATTATCTTACCTTTATGTCATCCCTTGGCCAAGAGTTCAGCATGGTCGCAATGTGACCCCTATCATGGATCGTTATAAAAAGACCTCTGAAATAGAAGCAAACAAAAAAAAACTATTAGTGCCTTCATATATTTATATTCTTTCTGATGTTTATTTTAATTTCATCCAACATCATAAGGTTCAGCGGGTTAACAAACTTTAAAAAAAAAAAATGAAACTACCAAAGAATTTATAGAAACACCGGTAACCATATCCTTAATAAAAACGCTAAGGAAAGAGTCAAACCATGCGGTTCTAAATATATAATCCAATTATCATGTTATTAATCTAATACATGCCAATATACCACTAAAGCCATTTGGGCTACCATATTACCATTATACATTGTAGCTTTTGAGAAGCATTGTCATTAATTTCTGTTACAGATGTCAAAGTGTCCCCAGACAAAACTTTACAAAGCAAACTTTAATGGCATCCCAGTCTATGGGAATGTTTGACCATTCTTCCAGAAGCGCATTTGTGAGGTCAGGCACTGATGTTTGACGAAAAGGCTCGTCTCGCAGTCTCCACTCTAATTCACCCCAAAGGTGTTCTATCTGGTTGAGGTCAGAGCTCTGAGCAGGCCAGTCAAGTTCTTCCACCCCAAATTCGCTCATCCATGTCTTTATGGACCTTGCTTTGTGCACTGGTCCAAATCATTTGGTGAAGGTGGGATTATGGTGTGGGGTTGTTTTTCAATTGTTGGACTTGGCTCCTTTAGTTCCAGTGAAGGGAACTCTTAAGGTGTCAGCATACCAAGACATTTTGGACAATTTCATGCTCCCAACTTTGTAGGAACAGTTTGGGGGGTGGCCTCTTCATTGTTCCAGCATGACTGAGCACCAGTGCACAAAGCAAGATCCATAAATACATGGATGAGCGAGTTTGGGGTGGAGGAACTTGACTGGCCTGCACAGAGTCCTGACCTTAACCCGATAGAACACCTTTGGGATGAATAAGAGAGGAGACTGCAAGCCAGGCCTTCTTGTCCAACATCAGTGCCTGACCTCACAAATGTGCTTCTGGAAGAATGGTCAAACATTCCCATAGACACACTCCTAAACATTGTGTACAGCCTTCCCAGAAGAGTTGAAGCTGTTATAGCTGCAAAGGGTGGGCCAACTCAATATTGAACCCTATGGGCTAAGATTGGGATGCCATTAAAGTTCATGTGCGTGTAAATGCAGGCGCCCCAATACTTTTGGTAAAGTAGTGTCGTTTACTGAAAACATCGCCGGACCCTGATTCAATACTCCTTTCAGGAGCCCTCAGCCTTGATGTAAGCAGTTTGCTGGCTCTTGGGAGGTCACTGTCATGCAAATATTAAAATGCCTTAAAGTGGAACTTAACTCATTACAGCAACCTTTTCCTTAATTTGTTCCTCATTGCTCCCATCTACAAAAATGGGAAAAGATTTTATTATACAATAGACAATGGACAGTTTGGGACTTTAAATGAGGCGCGGGTTAGCGCCTCCATCCCGTTATTTGGCAAAATAGAATGGAAGTTGGGACTTTAAAGTGAAGCGGCTGAAGTGTGGAGGTCAAGGTAAAAAAAGAATTTAATTGAATTCATAATAATGTATAATACAGAGTAAATTCATATATATACATACATACATACATGTACAATTATTTGGCACAAAACATGTTTATGAAGACATCAAGGTGTATGTAAAAACACATCAAGTCAAGAAGCATATGTAAACAATAGATAGTATGTAGAGCAACAGCACAGCCTAAAAGTGCCTCAGGGCGACATATCCGGCACCTATGTCTATAATCGCATAATATAAACGTAAATGTACTGAATTAATATTGGTAACAACGTCAGGACATAATAGATATCACTGTAGCATCCAATGTAGCTCGACGCGTTTCGTGGATGTATCTCCACTCATCAGGAGCAGATGCGACAGATTCCTGTAAAATGTATAGATATAGTAAACCACACTCTGTATAGAGGGGAATAGATACAGTACATAAGGTGCTTTCAAAAGAAATTAGCCAAGCATATCTACCAATCCCGGCAGCGAGCGCAGCAAACAGCAACTGGCCCATGGTAAGTCAGAGGCACAAATCACCCCCCCGGGAGCTGAGGCGGCATATTTAGGCAGCAACGGTTGTAGTGAAAAAATGCCTGGGTGTGAAGATGAATTCCATGTACTGACAGTGCTGGTATATGGGTCATCAAATAGACGTATCTAAAAACGAATGTGTGAATGAGCGTTAGGTGAACATGTAATAGGGAAATATTGATAAACTTAGAAGTAGTTATAAATTTATAGGGTAAGTATAATGGATCTACAAAGCTATAATGATAATAAGAAATTTTGTGTAAAAATAAAAATGTCTAAAAATAAAATATTGGAAGGGTGTTGAAAAAATGTGTAAACTGGAAAGTAATGTGTAAACGTATATGTTGGTTGTAGTGTGCCTGCAAAGATATGATAAAGATGAGAAGTGTGGTGAAAGTGTGGGATGTGTAATGGATAAACCTGGGTGGGAGGAGTGCTGGATAATATCGTGGGAGGGTAGAAAACTAAAACAAATAAGTGTGTAGTGTAATAAAAGTAAAAAATATATAATGTAAAAGTGGTGGGCAAACAGCAACATAAAAGTGACAGCCAAAGTGAACCCAGGACCAAATTGCACCTACCTGATTGCTATAAGCCATGGGCCAGTTGCTGTTTGCTGCGCTCGCTGCCGGGATTGGTAGATATGCTTGGCTAATTTCTTTTGAAAGCACTCTATGTACTGTATCTATTCCCCTCTATACAGAGTGTGGTTTACTATATCTATACATTTTACAGGAATCTGTCGCATCTGCTCCTGATGAGTGGAGATACATCCACGAAATGTGTCGAGCTACATTGGATGCTACAGTGATATCTATTATGTCCTGACGTTGTTACCAATATTAATTCAGTACATTTACGTTTATATTATGCGATTATAGACATAGGTACCGGATATGTCGCCCTGAGGCACTTTTAGGCTATGCTGTTGCTCTACATACTATCTATTGTTTACATATGCTTCTTGACTTGATGTGTTTTTACATACACCTTGATGTCTTCATAAACATATTTTGTGCCAAATAATTGTACATGTATGTATGTGTGTATATATATATATATATATATATATATATATATATATATATATATATATATATATATGAATTTATTCTGTATTATACATTATTATGAATTCAATTAAATTCTTTTTTTACCTTGACCTCCACACTTCAGCCGCTTCACTTTAAAGTCCCAACTTCCTTTCTATTTTGCCAAGATTTTATTATACTTGTTAAATTGCTGTAATTTCTGCTTTCCTGCCTAGGCTGGGCTCTGCTGGCTCATGGTATTGTTACTTCACACCTATCCAAGAATGCAGTGTGTTACCGGGGGCACACACAAGAGTCAGCACATACACAGATCGCTGCATCTGCGCACTCGTGGGGAGGATTTCTTAGCATATGCTCAAATGTGCCATTGGCTTCTGCTGCGGTCAATCAAATTCAGTGATCAGGGGGCGGGGCCAAGCAGCACTGTGTGTATGGGGGCACTTAGCGGGAGGGAGGAGCCAGGAGTGCCACCAGGGGGATCCTAGAAGAGTAGGATCAGTACAGTAGTTTGGCAATATATGTTGGTCAGCTCTCTGCCCCCAACCTGAGATTGGACAGCAAAATACTGATAAGTCATCCCTCTGCCTTGTCATTCTGCTAAGATGTTCCTTCCTTTTTGGCTCCTAGGGTTGTCCCTCCCTCCCCCAGTCTATACCGGGGGATAAAAAAAGGGCTGATATAAAAAAAATTCATGTACTTACACTAGCTGCATTCCAAATAAAATTTATAATGTTTACGGCAGGCCAAAGATGGAGCGAATGGAGGAAAGAAAGTCACTCAATTCTCCCACCAACACAGACAGTTGACAAGGGAATCCCTTCCCCCGCAGAGCCATTGTGTTCTTCCAGCGGGGGGGAGCTTGTTATAGTCGCTAGCCGTAAACACATGTAAAATCCATCAGGTTGGTTGTACCAAAGAAGAAGATCGATTGATCAACTTTGGTACATAAGGCTACATCATCCTCGCCAGGGTGAAAAATAATCAAGCAAGGATGGTACCACCAAAAAACAGTGCTCTCCCAAAAAATATATAAAAGAAAAAGAATGAAAGATGAACTACAGGTATGAATATATGAAACATACAGTAGTTATTTGTTCCAATGGACCAATGTAACTATGTATACAGAACAGTATAAATAAATAAATGATCGAGGATTCAAAAGTTAACATCCAATAATGCATGCATTCGTTTAAAGAGTCATGATGAGTGGCAAAAGCTTGGATACAAGGCGGTGGATTCTCCGAGGACACTTGTGTACCATATAGTACATGCTGGTAATGATGGGGGTCACTAATCTCTGGCAAGTGCATACCTGTGGCGCTGTGATGGTGTGAATTCACGGAATGGATTACATTCACTGATGGGAATTTACACTGGCACTGTACGTAGGCAGGTGCAGTCTATTTTCTGCACTGCAGGTGGCTCTCTACCTCAGCCGCAGTGCAGGGGGAGATGAAGTCAGGAGGAACATGGTTCGTCTATGGGTTTCTGGGTCACTGGGGAAACACTCCAGTTGGATGCTGGAAGCCCATGTGACTCTGACAGCCATCCTTCCATCAGGCAGAGTCTATTTAAGACCCTGACTACTGGGTTTGGCATGCTTTCAGCATGTGGCTAGTGTGGGGATAGGTCACCCATCGGTCATGGACAGTATTTATGGCAGAGAAAGGTTCCAGGTGAGTAGGGAAAGCATAGGGACCCCCTACTCTTCCTGGAAACCTCCCCACTTGGGCACGGCCCAGCCAGGCCACATTCCGCCCCTCAAGACAGCCGCTGTCAGATCGGCTGGGGCCTGCTCGGCTACACGCTGCTATCCTCTATGAGCATTTGTGTGCGCAGTCTATTGTATTAGAGTGTGCACCCCAGAGCACAAACACACACGTGGGTATATCAGCAGAGCAGTGGATAGTTTCAGTAGAGAAAATATTGGTGTCAGTAGGGCAGTGGACAGTGTCATTCGTTTTAGATTTTTATTATTTTTTACAATATTATTTATATATTTTTTACCATCTTTGTTTAGGCACCCTGCAGAGCTTTGGTGACATATCAAGGGTCTAAACAGAACCCCGATCTCTCACTTTTGAGACAGAGAAAGAAACCGAGGACAGAGATTCCCCAGTCCCTTTCTCTACAGTCTGCAGGAAACATAGTTAACTATACTTCAGTTAAGACAGGAGCGATCGGTACAGATCACTCACTGTGTTCACCCAGAAAAGAAAGGCAGATTAATGAAATATTTAACAGCCCCTTCCCTGTTTCTTAGAGGAGGGAAGCTGGTAGCACTGCAGGGGGGAGACAGGAAGCATGGGGAATGGGCACTGCATGGGGTGATTAGGGTGTGCTCAGGCACACCCCATGCACACGCCTATGTCTTTATAGGAGAATTTATTTATTTACAGTGTTCTATGTATAATTAGAATTGTCACTGGAGCACTGGATATTAGTCACCATAAAGTTTATTCAGTATTCACTATGTTTATTTATATATGGTATAGGATTTGTAGTGCAACACATTTAAACACAATGTAAAGCATTCTTTGATTAAGAGCCCTTTTACACTGTGCCACCCTGGGCGTCAGCGGTAAAACAGCGATAATTTATCGCAGCTTTACCGTCATTTTAGCAGCGCTATTCAGCCGCTAGCGGGGCGGTTTTAGCCCCCCCGATAGCGGGCGAGAAGGGGTTAAATCCACCCGCACAACGCCACCACAGCGGCCTTTTGCTGGCAGTATAGAAGCGCTGCCCCATTGATTTCAATGTGGAGGAGTGGTGAGTTCACAGCTCCAAAGAAGCTGCTGGCAGGACTTTTTCTGATGCCCTGCCAGCGCACTGCTCCAGTGTGAATGGAGCTGCTGTTTTAGGGCTGTTTGCAGGCGCTATTTTTAACGCTATAGCGCCTGCAAAACGCCCCCAGTGTGAAAGGGTTCTAAATCAGATGGAGCGGTGTGACATCACACTCTCTCCACCTCATCCAGTCAAAGGATGCTTTACCTTTATTCATAAAATTTAAAGCATTCCCTGAATAACATCCATGCCAAAAGACTGACCTCCTGTGCTCAGTAAGCAGCAGGACAGCCACTGGGCTCAGGACCCAGAAGCAAGTGGAGATCACTGGAGTAGCGGTGCATCTACTTCAGTGATTTTCAGCTTCCACAGGCATTGGCCAGGTATGGTGAACAAGGGTTACATTAGTCCAAGCTGGACCAATGTACAGCAACCACTTATAAAATATCCATACCTGGGAATTCATCTTTAAGTAGTGTCCATGATACTTTATTTGAACAAAGTAAAATTTTTAGGAGAAGCGTTCTTGGTTCTGCATGGCGCTAGAAAATGGGGACACCCCCAAAGTGTGTCCTTAAAATGTAATTATAAATAAAATAAAATAAGTTTTATAGATAGTACTTAAAGCGGAAGTAAACCCATCCATAGAACAGTTTAATTTCCGGCCTGTGCCGTAATTTTAACACTCCCATTGGTTGTGCTTTTAACCAAACTGTCAAACCATCCAATGGCTGGTGTCATAACTGATCACATGTGCAGCATCATGGCAGTTGTAGATTAAACAGAGGCAAAGATGGCAGCTTCCTTAGCTAGAAAACGATAGGGGGGTTACTTACGCTTTAAAGAGGAAGTAAACCCTGATGAGTTTACTTCCTCTTTCATTCCCTGCAAAGGCAAAGCATAATGGACTACTATGCATCGCATAGTAGTCCATTATGTGTCACTTACCTGACACAGGAGCCAGCGATGTCACCGCTGTCCCCTGTAGTCCGGCGCATCCATCTTCTCGGTGGGGTCTCGCAGCTGCGCCGCTGTCATTCGGCGAAGCCGCGATGATGTCACTCCTGTGCGTGCGCACGGGAGCCGACACGCGCGGCATCTCCATCGTTGACGGTGCCGTGCTCAGTGCGCCTGCGCGCCGCTGTCTATGGAACATGCGCCGTAGATAGCGGTGCCTGTCTTCGGGCAAATATCTCCTAAACCATATAGGTTTAGGAGATATTTCTTGGACCTACAGGTAAGCCTTAATCTAGGCTTACCTGTAAGTCAAAGTGTGTTGTAAGGGTTTACAACCACTTTAACTGTGCTTATATCTGCCTGCAGTTTAGCTTTAATATAAAATAGAACTATAGGCAGCCTCAGCTCTGCCACTGTTTACTTAGTTGTTGTCTTTTCAGATCTGCCAAAGGCAAGCTTGATGAAAGACACTGTAAGCTGGATAAAGCTCCCCGCTGTGATTAACAGTGCTACAAAAATGAAAATCCAGACAGCATTTCATAATGATAACATTATAACTTGAAGCATTTTCAAATCCGGCTCTGTCTCTAAATGCAGCAATTTGCTTGTTGTAAGGAGCACAAAGACTGTTCCTGTGAATCCCTTTAAAGATCTAAAGTGCTTTTTTGGCATCAATGAAGATATTTTATAGGCGCTCAATAAGCGAGAATACTGTCTGCACAAAGGCATTGTGGGGGAAGAAGAAAGAGTCAGAATGGAGTTGCCTCCTAAGCAGGCCCATGGTGGAGTGTTGCTTTTTCGGAGACAGAAGAGAAAGATTATGTAATGGGAAGAAAACGTCTCTCTTTAATACCAGATCAAATGAGGATGATCAGTTCCACCATTCATATCATCACAGCTAAGAGGGGAAGAGAAGGAAGCCAAGAAATATATGCCATAATTAAAATGAAATCAGAAATTCCGGACCTTTTAGCAACTGTTTCTGGGAAGATTAAAAAAACGAGCTTATCATCACAGAACTATTGAACCCAGGAGACGGTGCCAAATTTGTCCTAGACGTTCACACGGTTTTTTGGGATTCTGTTTAAAATTAATGTAAACTCGATCACTAAAATCTTTTATCAGCTTTAAGTTAACGCAATTTCGAAAGACATTTTCTCTCATTTTTTTAATCTGCAGCTTTTATTAAAATACCAGCTAGATTTCTATTTTTCCCCTATAATCCTAAAAAATAAACATTGGTGACTTCAAGATACACCAGAATTGTGTTTTTAGAAAAATTGACCTTTGCTGTTATATTATTATTCCCGATTTATATAGCGCCAACAGTTTACACAACGCTTTACAATGTATAGGGGGGACAACACAATTACAGTACAATACAAAAGGTACAGGAGGGCCCTGCTCATAGAGCTTACATTCTAAAGGGAGGGAGTGGTGGTACAAAAGGTAATAGCTGCAGAGAATGATTTGATGGGGGTGGCTCGAGGACAGTTAGGTGGGTGTAGTATATGGTGCCATGTTATAGGGTGCCATGTAAAGTATGTGCATTAATCAAACACCATTAGATAACAAGTAGACCAATTTATTTAATATTTTATTATGTTTCATGCTTTGGAAACACTTGTGTTATTGTTCATTTTATTTTTTGTGGTTTGAGCTCTCCCCGTACTTGATACAGCCTGCTATAGATCTTTAGCGTGAAAAGGAGTGCCCACAATTCTAATTCTAATATGGTTCCTGTGCGGACACCTTTTTTTTTAGATTATGCACACATACAGTATATGTTTCAGTATGATTTAAAAGGTCAGTGATTTTGCATATCTTTGCTAGTAGGTGTTGTGGCCTCGCTCCTGGTTCACTGCAATATATGGTAGCGTGCAATATATGGTAGTGTGCAATATATGGTAGTGTTGCTGTGTATTGGGATTGAGGCAATTTATGCCGATTTGGACTCTTCTGCGTGTGTGGAGCGCTGGAGCCGGAGTCTCATTTATGCCGGTTCAGTGTTCCAAGGATATTTACCGAACACTTGCTAATTAGCAAACACGACAAGATCAATCTCCTGCGCTCAAGAAGTGTACTGACCAAAGACAATCTATACCAGGGGTCTCAAACTGGCAGCCCACCAGCTGTTGTGAAACTATAAGTCCCATGAGGCATTGCAAGGTTGACAGTTAATAGCATGACTCTCACAGGCAGAGGCATGATGGGACTTGTAGTTTTACAACAGCTGGAAGGCCACCAGTTTGAGACCCCGATGTATACTCTTTAGAAGATCCAATTATGCATTATTGTGTAAAAAAAAACAACATCAGCAATAAGGAAAATCAAAGTCCATGTGTACTTGAAACAGCCTGGTCAGCTAGACAAGTCCCAAAATGTGAGAAGACCGTACAAACGGCTGACACGTTTTGAGGGGGGATCCCCTCTTCCTCAGACTCAACCTTTGAGGAAGAGGGGGTGGCCATACACTGTGCTAAGCTTACTGTTGACCTCTACACAGTTTTGAAATGTACTTTTCCTGATGTGTTACCCAAAAAATAAAGAATGCATAAAATAAAATAAAAAAATTAATAAGGAATTATATGGCTATGAAGGTCGTTGTTCAGGTGCTTCCCGTTATAGAATGACAAAACTGTCAATGTACCCCAACTATGCTCCAGTGAGGTCAACCTGTCATATGGGCTTCCAAAGGAGGCCATCAATGCTGTTGTCATCATTTGGAACCAAGCCAGCTTTGGTCACACTGCCTACATCCCTACAAAATACATTTTTAAAGAATAGGTAGAAGCAGTCTGAACATTGCAGATATTGTTAAGAGCCTCCCCACCCTCGCAAAGTGTAAACTGGGGCCATTTTGCCCAATAGAACTGGGTACCAAGACATTTAGCAGGGCAAACGGCCTACCAATTGTCCAAAAAACACAGAGGATGACCCCATTATGAACAAGCCCCGAGTGTGAAGGCAATGAAGCACTAAAACTGTCAATATAAAACACTATCACATAAATGGATTGTGTTCAATAGTGAACAAAAAAAAAGCAAACACCCAAAATGTTATATCAACCATGATTGTGGCAATCATGGGATCCCCTATGCGGAGAAATCCCCTTAAAGCTCATCTCTGGCCACAAAGGGTATAATTTCACTTTGTGTGCATGAAATACCTTGGCAAACCCAGATATTACCATATAAAGTAGCAATGACATCTTCATTGTACATTAGATAGCCTGTACATAGAGCAGAGCTGTGGGAGGGGCACAGTAAGCCCCACCCACCACAGGCTCCCTGCAGTAAACTATAGGAGTGGGTGGAGACAAGACCAGTCACCCTGCACAAGAAGGGAGAGCAGCAGTGAGCGGTCTTTATCACAGGAAGTTCCTGCGCAGAAGTAAAGTCTTAGACTGGATTACTGCACAGATCTGGAAGACATACACACAGCACACCTAGAGTTAAGAATATACATGCATCTCGTATTTAGACAATATTTGTTTATCCCTGAGTCCAGCTTTAAAAACCCTTATTAAATTGATAATGGATTCCTGGAACAGCACACAAGTTTATTGCTCTAAAATGCCTTTCAGACATGACCTTTGTGTGGGTTACTCTACGAAGAGGAGAGCTTTTTCTGAGTCCCCAGCAAAACATGGCAATTATGAAGGTCAAAGATAGTTCTCATAGTTTTCCGCTTAGCAAACGTACAGAGAAAATATTTTTTTCCCCTTTTTTGATGACAGCGGACCTTTACTGAACTTTAGTTTGCCATTCTGTACATACCCCCTCTCTGACTTGTTGCTAAAATAATATTTGGATGAGATTACATTTAATCTAAACAAACTCGGAAGGGGATGAGTTGGGCATGAGAAAAGGCAGCGGTTTATTCATTAATGGATTCATAAGAAAATAGGTTAGGCACACTTAAAGGGTACGTACAGTATTTGCAAAAAATAAAAATTGTATTAAAGGGGGCTTAGAGAAAAACACAAGCCTCCTTAGCATAATATAAATTAGTAGCAACAAGGATGGGTGTTAACCACTCACATCTCTCGCATTTTGTTGAGAATCGTAAGCTGCAGTAACAGATTCTTCCAACCTTGCCATAATAATGAAGTCAGATATCAATGCTTATCTGTTTAGTCATAATACTTGGTTCAAGTGTAGTGAGTGTCCTGCCAGTATTTACAGGAGACGGGTTCTTCTGTGCTACTGTAAGGAAATATATCTAGTAGTGGTTGGTCTTATACAAGTGGACTTTTGCTGTACTATATTGTAGTTCTCTGTAGTGTTGAAGACATTTCATAGCTTCTCCGTGCCACTTCTTTGGCTCCAATGAGTATCAGGGAGATACCCAGCATTGATATTCACACCTTACTCCAATCACCATGAAATGTGTTAATGTTGATTGCCCAAAAGCAGGATGGGCAGTGTGAAAGTTGTGTTGCCATACTGTCCTAGTTCCAATGGTTTTTCCTCTTTCGAGAGGACATCTGGGTTACAGGAGAAAGAAAGTCATTCTTTAAGAGGCATTAACCACTACTCCACACACCACACAGATTTCAGCGTTCTCGCAATTTCAATGACAATTGCGCGGTCATGCTACACTGTACCCAGATTAAATTGTTATCATTTTGTTTGCACAAATAGAGCTTTATTTTGGTGTTATTTATTAACGACTCAGTTTTTTATTTTTTGTGATATAAGCGAAAAAAGAGCGGAAATTTGGAAAAAAAACAATATTTTCTTTCTATTTTAAAAGAAATCCAATAAAATCGAATTTTGTCATAAATTTAAGCCAAAATGTATTCTGCTACATGCCTTTTTGTAAAAAAAATTTGGTTAAGTGTATAATAATTGGTTTGTGTGATCACCGACATATGTACGCAGATGATCATGTATATATGTGTGCAGGTGATCACGGACATATGTGTACAGATAATCATTGGGACATTTGATTTTAGTGGGACATATGTGGGGGTCATGTGTTTATTATTAGGGACATGAGTTTTTATTATTTGGGGACATGTATGTTTTGGGGACATGTGTGTTTTGGGAACATGTGTGGGGACATTGTGTTTATACTGTGTGGTGTGTTATGTGTTTTACACTAGACTGGTGATCAGTGAATAAAAAGCTGTAAAAAACATCTCATACTCACTGATCATCAGCCGGCTGCAGCGATCTGCTCTCCTCTCCTCAGCGATGACTTCCGTGTGAGGAGAGGAGGAGCTGATTGCCTAGCAACCGGCTGTTTGTTTACATCACATGACGGTCGTGATTGGACACGGCCATCATGTGATCAGGAAGGCCAATCACAGAGCCCTCCTGCCGATCCGAGATGCGCCGTGTCCGGGTGACACGGGCGCATCGGGATCGCACCGCTGCGTGGGCACGCGCGCACGCGATCCCCCTACTGCTAATGGACGTTCAGGAACGTCCACTTAGAAGTAGAGAGCTCCCACCCAGCCGTATATGTACATTGGCCGGGTGGGAAGTAGTTAATGACGTCAATACTACTTCATTGTGATTAAGTTATAATAATGTCATGCTTCCATGTCCATGACCTTTTATATATAAAAAACTACGAGACACGTTCTCTCATGCAAAATATTCTTTTTATCTCTGGTTGCTCTTTCAAAACAAGTCAGTTTGATGCTACTGTACAGTTACGAGCATATGGTCTTCATCAGGCTTTGGGCACAAAGCCTGATGAAGAGCATGGTATGCTCGTAACTGTACAGTAGCATCAAACTGTCTTAGCCATAGATGGTTTGAACCTCGGCCAGTCCAGCAGGGACCAGTCAAGATTTGAACCATCTATGGACATGTTGGAGACTGCGAGCCAAGCCTTCTCGTCCAACATTACTGCCTGACTTAAAAAAATATGCTTCTAGAAGAATGGTCAAACATTCCCATAGACACACTCCTAAACATCATGGGCAGCCTTCCCAGAAGAGTTGAAGCTGTTATAGCTGCAAAGGGTGGGCCAACTCAATATTGAATCCTACGGACTAAGACTGGGATGCCATTAAAGTTCATGTGTGTGTAAAGGCCGGCGTGCCAATACTTTTGCCAATATAGTGCATTTCCTAGCACAGTAAGATAAACTCAGAGCCGAGAGCATGTAGCAATATTGCTTATTGCTGGAAATAGAGCTTCTATTCACAAAAGGTGACTCATTAGGTTGTCATTTATAATATGCTATTTCACCAGGTGTTTTTAGAATAGGGCAAAAGGAAAAAAATACATTTTTTGCTTTCTCCAAAAAACATATCCAATAATAAAAAAAAAAAAAAAAAAATCGAATTTCTTCATCAATTTAGGCCCATATGTATTCTGCTACAGGGGTTAACATCAGGGGCAATCAAAGGGTTAAACGTGCTCCTAGGGAGGTGATTTAACTGTGGGAAGACATAGATCCGTGTTCCTGCTTAGCAGAAATACAAGATCTCTGTCTTCCCTTGTCACAGAGCGGCGATTTGCCTTGTTTACATAGGCAGACCGCCGTTCTGTCTCTCTTGGCAGAACGATCGGCAGGTCCTGGTGGACAATGGGTCCGCCTGACCTGACGATTGGCTCCCGCTTAGGGTTGCCACCTTATCCCTTTAAAACCGAACACATATGAATTACACAGGTTCTGTGGTTGATTAAGGTGGTAATTAAACTCTATTGGTGCCTTATTTGCATTAAAATTTGCCTCACAACCTGTGTAATTAATATGTGTTGAGGTTTAAAGGGATGAGGTGCCAACTCTACCCTCACTGTGTCCAATCACAGCGGGAGCTGGTCGCCAGCTGCGCATGTGCGCTGCTGACCCGGGGAAGCAAAATTTCGTATGGTTATATGATTTCGCACCAGAGAGCCACCACCCCACAGTACATATGCGCGGACGGTTGGCAAATGGTTAATATTGATTGGACCTTGGGCAAACATTTTCTTGGGCCCTCTCCCATTCTGAGAGCAGATCACTCAGCAATTGCAATTGGTTGCCAGGTTATAGTCTATCCTTACCTGACTGGTTGCTAGAGCTTACAACACATCATTTCTGCTTGCTATTGGTTGCTAGAGATTACAGCCCATCATTACTGCTCACTGACTGGTTGCTAGATGTTCAAACACACCATCATTGCTAACTGATTGGTTGCTAGAGATTACAGTGGGTCACTAGTGTTCCCTGATTGGTTGCTATAGGTTACTGAAAATTATTACCACTCACAGAGCAGTGGAGCAATCCAAAATAATTGAGCAAATAAAGCGGCACATTACTACACATACTACAGGAGATGGTCAGAGAGCATGGACATACCGCAGGGGAATGGTCAGAGAGCGCAGACATACCACGGGGGGCGGCCAGAGAGCGTGGACCTACCGCAGGGGACAGTCAGAGCGCATGCACATATTGCGGGGGAGGGTCAGACCGCGTAGACATACTGTGAGGGCAGTCAGAGCGTGCGGACATACAGCAGGGGACGGTCGGAGAGTGCGGACGTACCATTGGGGGGGGGGGGGGATGCAGTCAGAGATTGTGGACATACCGTGGCGGGTTGTTAGAGACTACAGGCATACTGCAGGAGACAGTAAGAGACCTTTCAGCAATGCACAGCTATACATTTTACAGGGTTTAGAATAGCAGTCAGGCAGTATATTGGGGGGTGTGGGGGGAACATACCTGGCCAGCTGGGCTAACCATGCATGTTCAGAAGTCTGGGGACAGCTCTCCACTCCTACTATAGATATATCAGCCGCTCCCTCCCGAGCATACAGGGAGCATGGGTCAGGGCTAGAGTGTCAGTGGAGCTCCTGGCTCTGCCCCCTCTCTACTAGCTGAGGAATACAGAGGTCGAGTGGGCGGGGTTCCCACTTAGCTCCTACTACTGCCGCTCATTCCTGAGCATAGAGGCTGCATAGGGTGGGGTCAGAGCATTAGTGGAGCTCTCAGCCCCACCCCCTCTCTGCTGGCTGGGGAATACAGCACTGCTTCCCTAGTGTGTGCTGCGGGGCCCCAAATTATGGGAAGTGTGGGCTCAAGGGGCAGCTGCTTTGGGCCCCACAACAAAGACCAGAGCAGCTGCACATATCATGGCTAATCTCATTCATAAAAATCAGGCCAATGTAGCAGAGATTACAGTGAATGGAGGAATGTGATGGGTCATCTGACTGACGGGTCATAACTTGACTTTGCTCCTGGATTTTTTTTTTTATATTACAGGACTGTGAACATCAAAAGTTCAAAACACAGGTGTGTGCACAGTGTGTGCCGGATGTGCCTAGGCACACCCTAATCACCTTGTGCACATTAGCATTATCACTCTGTATGTAGGTGGGGAGATAGGAATGATCATCACACTTCTTCCACTGCGCTGGCAGGGAGATCAAAGTACCAGGTCATATATAAGTAGACACACAAACACACACATGTATGTATGTTAGAACGTTGGGGTGCACCCCCTAATGCAACAGGCTGCGCACACCTATGGTTTCAAAGATAAATTTATAAACTTTACAAAGGCAAGCCCATGACTCAACTGAAGACTATATTCATGCTGGATAAACAGATGATGCTTCCTAGAATCACAACAAATACAGAACTACGGGTATAATAGTCTAGAATTCCAGATTGATGTGCAAACATACTGACATATCTCTTTTATGAAGGATTACATATATACAATATCAGCAGGTTGCCAAGGAAATAAAACAAGATGTAAGGAGTATGTATAGGACCATTAAAAGAAAAAAAAGAAAAGGTATGGAATATATATTTATATATTTTTGTCATATATAAAATCTTTGGTTTACAAATAAATATTTAAAGTTTAAAACCCCTTTTTTTATTTAGATTTGTATAGAATAATGAGGAGACAGATTCCCTGTGGGATTTTTATTTCTGTCTGTGTCTCCGGGAGATTTGCTTGCTCTACCTGTCCTGATCTCCAGTGTCACTGGGAATGAAAGTGAGGGTATATCCAAAATTAAGAGTTGCCACAAGAGCAGGAATAGAAAATTGCCCAAAGGTGACATTTATTCCTATGGCAGAGGAGATTTCTTTCCCTATTCGAAAGATACACTTTTCCTGTCCTATAAACTCTACATGAAGTGAAGGAAAATCTTTCTAATTAGGTACAAATGGGCAATTTTTTTTTATAGCTCTTGCCTACTCTTTCCAACATAAAAAGGAGAACGTTTTGGATTTAGACAAATTTTAATACAGTCATTCATGCCCATTTTACAGAGAATTAGGGATTTCTTTTTAAATAGGGAGCATAGCAGAAGCAGTTTGCTTTCAGACTCTCTCCGTTTCAAACTCCATATAGCTATGTATGCAGAAAAGAGGGAGATTGTGTAAATTACAACTTGAGCTACGGAACTCTGTAAGCGGCCTTTCATTAACAGACTGCTAAGTGGTAAGGTGTGCCTTCTACAGTTACCCAATGAGTTCCAGCAGTGAAAAAAAGAAACCTGCCTTCAACAAACTTCCAAATGTACCTTTGGCATGTATTTTAGAAAAGATGAAAGGCTCATTGTAGAGCTGCACGATTCTGGCTAAAAAGAGAATCACGATTTTTTTTTGCTTAGAAGATAGATCACGATTCTCTCACGATTCTTGCAGCGTTTTCGTTTTTATTTATTCACTGAAGTGTATTTTTTCCCAAAAAATTGCATTTGAAATACCGCTGGGCAAATACAGTGTGACATAAAATATTGCAGCAATTGCCATTTTATTTCCTAGGGTCTCTGCTAAAATATAGATAATGTTTGGGGGTTCCAAGTAATTTTCTAGCAAAAAATATTGATTTTAACTTAAGAAAGAAGTGTCAGAAAAAGATTTAGGCTTTAAGTGGTTAAACTTCCTGCATTTGAAAACTTGGCAGACTGCCCAGATTTTTTCTTTACAAACAGAAGTGTATCCCTTTGATCTAAGAAGGAAGTTTAGTTACAATGTTTCATATTAAAAACTTGGCAAACTGCCTGGATGTTTTCTTTTGACAGCTGAGAGAGCAGATAAGTCTCTCCACTTGTTATATGAAAGAATGGGCACATTCTGCAATAGAGATGTCAGAGGGGTTGAATCGAGATTGAGATTTTTTTAACGATTAATTGTGCAGCTCTAGCTCATTGCAACAAATCTATAAACTGTGCTTTGAGTGTCTAAACTTCACCCAAGCTCTAGGAAGACGTCTGGTAAAGCAGGGAGCCGATCACACAAGCAGTGTACAGATCACCTCCAATGTTGCTAGAGGTTGATGGTGGTTGCCATTGTCTGAAACTTTTGCTAGTTTTAGAAAATCATCACTGGATGCAGATTAAAGTAGAAAGGTACCATATTATTAAATTACAAACTGGATTGTATAGCATTTTTTTTAAATCTTATATCAGGGGTGTCAAACTATTTCATCGGGGGCAGTATCAGTACTATGGTTGCCCTCCAGAGGCTGGTTGTATCTGTAAGACTATATACAGTAAATGTATTTATGCTTTATCGTATTAACTAGTAGCTGACCACCGGCCATATGACGTTCTCCCATATGAACAGGGAATGTGCGCGATCGTGCGCGCGCATCCCTTGTTCCCGGGAACACCCACCGTCACCGACGCTGGTAAACAGTCATCGGCTGGCTGTTTACCCACGTGATCGGCTGTGATCTTTTCACAGCCAATCACTAAATGTAAACAAACCGCGGTAACAAGATGTTACCGGGTTCTCCTCCTCACACACCGATCGCGTGTGAGGAGGAGATCTTGTTACCACTTACAGTACACATCAAGCACACTGATTGCACCCCCCCCCCCCAATAAAGAGGACCTGTCACAGCCCATCAGAGTACCCGAGTACCTGTCACAGCCCATCAGAGTACCCGAGTACCTGTCACAGCCCATCAGAGTGCCTGTCACAGCCCATCCGAGTACCTGTCACAGCCCATCCGAGTACCCGAGTACCTGTCACAGCCCATCAAAGTACCCAAGTACCTGTCACAGCCCATCAGAGTACCCGAGTACCTGTCACAGCCCATCAAAGTACCCGAGTACCTGTCACAGCCCATCAAAGTACCCAGGTCCCCAAACACTTTTTAGGACAGTAACTTGCATATTAGCCTTTAAAATGAGCACTTTAGATTTTGAATGTTTGAGTCCCATAGACTTTAATAGGGTTCTAAAGTTCACACGAAGTTTAGGTCTGTTCACGGGTTCTGGTGCGAACCGAACAGGGGGGTGTTCGGCTCATCCTTAGTCTCAAGAAATGAGCTACACCTGATGTACTGAAGGCCTGATCAGATGTGATCAATTTTCAGTGATTGGCACCATAGTTTGTAGACTTCACAAAGACCAAATAATATACACCAACGTGGGTTATTTTTACTAAAGATATGTAGCAGTATAAATTTTGGTCAAAATTTATGAAGAAAAATTACTAATTAGCAACATTTTATGACAGAAACAAAGAAAAAGGCATTTTTTCACAAAATCTAAGTTTTTTTTTATTTATAGCACAAAAAAATAAAAAACCCACTAGTGATTAAATACCACTAAAAGAAAGCTCCATTTGTGTGGAAAAAAGGACGCAAGTTTCATATGGGTAAAGTGTTGCATGACTGAGTAATTGTCATTCAAACTGAGAGCGCTGAAAGCTGAAAATTGGTCTGGTCAGGAAGGGGGTGTAAGTGCACTGTATTGAGGTGGTTAAATAATTGCCTCTACCTTTGATTATTACTGGTTACTATACATTAAGGTGAAAAACCTCCTATGCTGCAGCTGTCCCCCCCCCCCGAGCCCCCCTTTTACTTGCCTAAACCCAGTCTTTCCAGCGACAAGGACAAGAACACCAGCTCAGGTCCTGATTGGATAGATTGATAGCAGCGCAGCCATAGGTTTCCGCTGCTTTCAATCAAATCCAATGATGTGGGAGCCGGGGGGGGGGGGGGGGTAGGGCCGAGTCCTGTTGCCTGTGTCAGCAGGACACGGGAGCATGCCCACACGAGTGCCCCAAGGGAGAGTGGCTCTCCAACAGGGCACTCAAAAAGAGGAGGAGCCAGGTGCACCACTGTGGGACCCCAGAAGAGGAGGATCAGGGCCACTCTGTGCAAAACCAACTGCACAGAGGAGGCAAGTATGACTTTTTTTTTTAACAAACAAAACATCCTTTAGTTACCTTTAAAGCTATGAAAGGTAGGTGCAGATGGCACAGAGCCCACTCACACTCATGTACTAGATGGGGAAAGTCTGAAAAGGAGGGTCACACACTGCTGGTTAGGGATGAGCCGAACACCCCCCGGTTCGGTTCGCACCAGAACTTTCGAACGGACCCCAAATTCGTACGAACTTTAGAACCCCATTGAAGTCTATGGGACTCGAACGTTCGAAATTAAAAGTGCTAATTTTAACGGCTAATATGCAAGATACTGTCCTAAAAAGGGTTTGGGGACCTGGCTCCTGCCCCATGGGACACGGGTCAATGCCTAAAATGTTTTTAAAAATGGCCGTTTTGGCGGGAGCACTGATTTTAATGACGATTAAAATGAAAAAAAAAAAGTGAAATATTCCTTTAAATATGGTGCCTGGGGGGTGTCTGTAGTATGCCTGTGAAGTGCCACTTGTTTCCCGTGTTTAGAACAGTCCCTGCACAAAATGACATTAAATGGAAATAACATCATTTAAAACTGCTTGCGGTTTTAATGTTATATCTGGTTCCTGCAATATGGTTGAAAATCATTGAGAAAAATGGCATGGGTAGCCCTCCCTGCCTATTACCAGCCCCTTTGGGTCTTGTACGCATATTAAGGGGAACCTAGTACCCATATTAAAAAAAGGAAATGCGTGTGGCCCCCATGCCCTATATACTCAGAACAGCAGTATACAGGCGGTGCAAACAAGACAGGGACTGTGTAGGTTTGTTGTGTTAAGTTGAATCTGTTTGTAATTTTCAACTGGTACATTTTTAAAGTGTAGCTCCAGTCAAAAAAACTATTTTTAAGCTTTTTGGAAAACATAGGGAAGGGTTATCACCCCTGTATAATTTGTTTTGTCGTCCATCTTTTTTCATCTCACTTGCTGTTGTCTCCTTCTGTTTGCAAGTAGGAGATGTTTGTAAGTTGGATGTTTGAAAGTAGGGGCCTGCCCTATATGCTCTGCAGAAATGGCGGAACAAGGTGTTGGTTTTGCCACAACATTGTAAGCCCTGAAAGTGACTCTTGGTGGGCGCTGGAGCGCCCTGCTGTGAACGATTATATCAAGAATTGTAATTACATGCCATTGTTGAACAGTGGTAGAAAAATTGACCTTTGGTGGTTGGGGTGCTGGTGCCACAACACTATAAGTCCTCACAGTTACTCTGGGTGGCACAGGAAATGGGCCCTCCTGTGAAATATTATATCAAGAATTGTAATTACATGTCCCTGTTAAACAGGGGCAGAAAAATTGGGCCTTAGGCACTGGTGCTGGTGCCACCACACTGCAACCTCTCCCATATACTCTAGTTTTATTGCAGGAATTAGCCCTGCTGCAAAGCATTGCATCAAAAATTGTACTTAAACGCCCCTGTTAAACAGGGGCAGAAAAATTGGGCTGATGGCATCACCCAGAAATGTTCTTCCAACATATCAGCGGAGGAGTAAGAGGATAGACAATCAACATAACAGGACAGTCACTCAGCATCAGCATAGGCAGTCTTGAAGGGATGTGATATTTCCCAAAAAATTATTCGGTTACATCAGCTTCAGGTGCTTGGTAGCTGTGGGTGATCCAAGACTGATTCATCTTGATGAAGGTCAGTCGATCAACTGATTCGGTGGACAGGCGCACTCTGTGATCAGTAACAAAGCCACCAGCAACACTGAAGGTGCGTTCCGAAAGAACGCTGGATGCAGGACAGGCCAGTAGCTCAATTGCATACTGTGCAAGCTCTGGCTAGTGATCCATCCTCAAGACCCAGTAAGCCAGAGGATTTTCGGTGGGAAAGGTGTCCAAGTCTGACCTTGCCCCTAGGTATTCCTGCACCATGTAAATCAGACGCTGGCGATGGTTGCTGGAACCGATCATACCTTGGGGCTGCGGACTAAAAAATTGTCTGAAAGCATCAGTCAGACGGCCACCTTCTCCACCGCTCCTTCTGACCGATGCCTTAGCAACACGTTGTCCAGGACCAGGAGTTTGTAACCTCCCAGTCTCTGGGAATGCATTGCACAGATCTTTCTGCAAGGCCTCCCGGAGATGTCTCATCCTCTGCTCCCTCTGCAATGGCAAGATAAGGTCGGCAACCTTACCCTTGTACCGTGGATCAAGGAGAGTGGCCAGCCAGTAATGGTCCCTCTCCTTGATCCGAAGAATACGAGGATCCTTCCGCAGGCTTTGCAGGATCAGGGAGGCCATGCAGCGTAGGTTAGCTGAGGCATTCGGTCCGGAGTCCTCTGGGTCACTAAGGACAACATGATCCGCAGCTACCTCCTCCCAGCCACGTACAAGTCCACGGGTTTCTTGGGACTGTAAATCATCCCCACAAGACTGCTGCTGCTGATGCCGAGTGCCAGCCTCCACCTCCATGCTGACACAATCATCCTCCTCCTCCTCTTCCTCATCCTCTTCCTGTGTGATGGGTGGCACAGCAGGAACACTGTCTGGATAAAGGGGGCCTTGAGAGGCAAGGAAGTCCTCCTCTTCCTGCCTCTGTTCTGCCTCAAGTGCCCTGTCCATTATTCCACGCAGCGTATGCTCCAAGAGGTGGACAAGAGGTACAGCGTCACTGATGCATGCACTGTCACTGCTCACCATCCTTGTGGCCTCCTCAAACGGTGACAGGACAGTGCATGCATCCCTGATCATGCCCCACTGGCGTGGTGAGAAAAAACCGAGCTCCCCTGACCCTGTCCTGGTGCCGTAGTCGCACAGGTACTCATTGATGGCCCTCTGCTGTGTGTGCAGCCGCTGCAGCATGGCCAACGTTGAGTTCCACCTGGTGGGCATGTCACATATAAGGCGTTTCTTGGGCAGGTTCAACTCCTTTTGGAGCTCAGCCAGCCGAGCACAGGCATTAAATGATTGGCGGAAATGCACACAGACTTTCCTGGCCTGCTTCAGGACATCCTGTAAGCCCGGGTACCTGCCCAAGAACCGCTGCACCACCAGGTTAAGGACGTGAGCTACACAGGGCACATGGGTCAGTTGTTCCTGTCGGAGGGCAGAGAGGAGGTTGGTGCCATTGTCGCAAACCACCATTCCTGGCTTAAGCTGGCGTGGCGTCAACCACCTCTCGGCCTGCCCCTGCAGAGCTGACAAAACATCCGCCCCAGTGTGGCTCCTGTCCCCCAAACAAACCAGCGCAAGCACGGCATGGCATCGTTTTGCCTGCGTACTTGTGTAGCCCCTGGAACGCCTACGGAGCACCGCTGGTTCTGAGGACAGAGCACTGGAAGAGGCCATGGAGGAAGAAGAAGAGGAGGGGGTGGAGGAGAGAGGTGTGTCACAACCAATAGTAGCATTTTGGAGACGTGGTGGGGAACAACCTCCAACACTACTGCACCTTGTCCTGCATCCTTCCCAGCTGCCAGAAGAGTGACCCAATGGGCCGTGAAAGACAGGTAACGTCCCTGTCCATGCCTGCTGGACCACGAGTCAGCGGTAATATGCACCTTACCGCTGACCGCCCTGTCCAGCGAGGCAAGGACATTGCCTTCCACATGCCGGTAGAGAGCCGGAATCGCCTTCCGTTTGGGGACCTGCCACTGAGGAACCGCACATTGTACAAACTCACGGAAGGGGGTCGAGTCTACCAACTGAAAAGGCAGCAGTTGAAGTGCTAGCAATTTAGCCAAGCTAGCATTCAACCGCTGGGCATGTGGATGGCTGGGAGTGAACTTCTTTCGCCGGTCCAGCAGCTGGGGCAGGGACATTTCCCTGCTATAATCGGACGTGGGTGTACTGCTAGCAGAGTGCCCGGAAGCACTTGGCTGTGACACACCTAATTCTACACCTTCATTCCTCTCAGAGCAGGTTTCAGAGAGGACTGAAGGTCTAGTGGGGTTGGAGATGCCAGCTAATGAGGAGCAAGGAGAGGTCCGCTTTGTTCTTTGGTGTGGGTCTTTGAGGTACGCTTGCCAACGAGCTGCATGGCAGGTCAACATATGTCTGGTCAAGCATGTGGTGCCCAAGCGGCTGATGTTTTGGCCACGCGAGATACGCTTGAGACATATGTTGCAAATAGCAGCGGTGCGATCTGATGCACTCGTCTCAAAAAAGGCCCACACCAAAGAACTTTTAGAATAACGCGCAGAGGCAGCGCCCTGCACAGACGGAGCTCTGCGGTGTGATTCAGTCGGTGTGCTGCCCCTAAGCTGGCCCCCGGAGGGCATCCTGCCTCGTTGGACATGTGCCGCCTCCTCCTCCTCCTCCTTCTCCTCTCTCCTACCAGGCACCCACGTGGAGTCAGTGCCCTCATCATCCCCTCCCTCTTCATCGCTGTAGCAAACCTGGCAATATGCTACAGCTTGTGGAACATGACTGCCAGATTGCTGTCCTTCTTGAGCATCCCCTCTCTCTGCATTCACGCTACTGCCTTCCTCTAGCTGAGTGTCATCATCAGAGCCTACAAAACACTGGGCATCCTCCTGGAGCATGTACCCAACACTGTGCTCAAAGAGTTCAGGAGACTCCTCAGGAGGACGTGGTGGGTCTAGGGAAGGAGTCACTGATGATGACATTGAGACGAGGGAAGACGATGCGTTGGCAGCTGCTTTGCTAGTACCCTGAGACTGGGTGAGAGAGGATGGAGGAGGATGAAGAGGGCTTGGTCATCCACTCTACCAAGTCATTGGCATGTTGCGGTTCAACATGTCCAGCTGCCGAAAAGAAGGACAAGCGTGTCCCATGGCCACGTGCTGATGACAATGCACCGCGTCCACGACCAGCACTGTTGTCTCTAGACACAGAGCCTGCTTGCCCTCTTTTATCGGCTCGCGCCTGTCTGCCTCTCCTTGCTGGCCTTCCAGACATGGTAATGGCCTGAAGGGAGTTGGGTAAAACAGCAGTTGGGTAGTGTATATTGTGCTGGAGGCACACAACACCCACTAACTCCTGCAGATGCCTTTATTATAGAACACCAGAGATAAAGGGGTATACTGTACTGGAGGCACACAACACCCACTAAGCCCTGCAGATGGCTCTATTAGAGAACAGCAATAAAGGGTAGATTCAGGTATATATTGTGCTGGAGGCACAAAACACCCACTAACTCCTGCAGATGCCTTTATTATAGAACACCAGAGATAAAGGGGTATATACAGATGTATACTGTGCTGTGCTGGAGGCACACACAACTTCCAATAACTCCTGCAGATGGCAGATGGCTCAAATAGAGAAGAGCTATGTAGGTGGATATAGCGGTGTGTACTGGGTACAGAGCACGCAGACAGCATTGCACAAGCTCCTAACACTACTGACTGCAAGCTCTATTATAAAAGATAGATCACTAGCTATATAGGTGAGGTGAATATAGTGGTGTATACTGCGGTCAGGGCACGCAGACAACAACCACTACAGAAGAGCAAGATCGAAAATCGTCCAATAACGATCGGTGTATACTGTGTTGAAGGTACACAGAACACCCACTAACTGCTTCAGACGCCAACACACTACACAAGGCAGCCGCGCTGGTGGCCTTATATAGTGTCGGGCGTGTACTACACAGCCTGAGCTATGATTGGCCACAGGCATCCTGCCTGTGGCCAATCATGGCTCTCCTCGCTGCTGGCGCTGTGATTGGACCTAGCATGTGGGGTCACAGTGCATGCTTGGCCAATCATGAGCCAGCAATGCACTGCGATGACGCAGTGCATTGTGGGCCGTGAGCGCCACACGAATTTGGCGCAAACGGCCCATAATGTTCAGAATTCGCCAAACGGGCTCGAACACGAAGCTCATCCCTACTGCTGGTATAATCTACAAAACTTTATGTGAGACTACTCAGAAAGAATATGGTTTTGCCATGGTGTTCTGTCTGAGCAGTCCCCAATGCATGGAGAAGTGCAGGATCTGACAGAGGAATTCTGTCCCTCCTCTTCTGCCAACTGCTGAGATGAAGTGGGAATGGAAATGAGGGTGGTGCTGCGGGAGATGTGTGAGGGCCACATTATTAACCGCTTCCTGACCGCCTCACGCAGCTATACTGCGGCAGAAGGGCACGTACAGGCAGATTAATGTACCTGTACAAGGCCCTTTAAGAGGTGGCTTGTAGGCGCGTGCGCCCGCCGGGAGCACTGTGATCGCGGGTCCCGCGGACCCGATGTCTGCAGGGATTCCCGCGATCATCTCACGGTGAGGAAGAACTGGGAGATGCTAATGTAAACAAGCATCTCCCCGTTCTGCCTAGTGACACTGATCACAGCTCTCTGTAATCAGGAGAGGTGATCAGTGATGTGTCACACACAGCCCCTCCCCCCCAGTTAAAATCACTCCCTAGGACAAACTTAACCCCTACAGCACCACCTAGTGGTTAACCCATTCACTGTCAGTGACACTTTTACAGTAATCAATGCAATTTTTTAGCATTGATCGCTGTATTAATGCCAATGGTCCCAAAAACGTGTCAGAATTGTCTGATGTGTCCACCATAATGTTATCAATAAAAATGCCATAAAACTATCCCCCATTTTGTAGACGCTATAAATTTTGCGCAAACCAATCAAATGCTTATTGCGATTTTTTTTACCAAACATATGTAGAAGAATACGTATCGGCCTAAACTGCGGGAAAAAAAATGTTTTTTCTATATTTTTTTTCTATACATTTATTATAGCAAAGAGTAAAAAAATAATGTATTTTTTTCTAAATTTATGCTATTTTTTTTGTTTATAGAGCAAAAAATAAAAACCGCAGAGGTGATCAAATACCACCAAAAGAAAGCTCTATTTGTGAGAAAAAAAGAAAGTCAATTTTGTTAGGGAGCCACGTCGCACGACCGCGCAATTGTCAGTTAAGGCGACGCAGTGCCTAATTGCAAAAAGTGCTCTAGTCAGGAAGGGGGTAAATTCTTCCGGGGGTGAAGTGGTTAAATGGCCTGGGGGACTGTATTCGGCCTGCTGGTCTTGTGTTTGACACATGTGCTATATGATTCTGTTTAGTAAAAGGTTGGTTTTTCAAAACGGAATAATGTGAATGTATTACCCATAGCAAAAAGAGGGCAGCTTTCAATTACCTGTAGGGTGATAAATAGCTCTAGGAAGCTATTCTATTTAAAGCATTTCCAGCTGCTGCTGCAGGCAGGAGTTTTAAACATCACTGCCGTACTAAAAAGTATGAAGTGTAAAACAGTCCTCATCGGAGAAGGAATTTAAAAACAAAATTACACCCTACCTCTAGGCTAAGGATCTCCCTCTCCCCGTTTACGTCCAACCCTATTGGTGCCCTTTGTATTCTTACAGAGGCAGTCTTCACGCATTTCTTCCTCTATTATTGGGCAGATCCTAAATGCTGCAGAGAGCAATGCCATGTAATAACCTGGCACCTCTCTCTACAGCATTCTTCTGTGAATTAGAGGGCAGGGAAACGCGACTCTCTGGACGTACAGAAAGTGGTTTGAATTAGGGATGCACCAATACTTTTTTTTATTTTATTTTTATTTTTTTATTAAAAAGGTGTAAAAATATTAACGAACAAAGAAAACAATAAAAAAAAGGTTTTAATTAATAATAGTTTATAAAGGCAAAAAAATAATAAAAATCAGCAGGAAAATAATAATTATATGGAGAACAAGGAGTTAATTAAGAGTAAAGTAAGGGTTAATAAGGGGTTGAACAGAGGAAAATTAAATACAAAAACCAAAACAAAATTTTTTTTGTACAAAAAAATATAATTTGATTCTGGTCCCTTAACCACTTCAGCCCCGGACCATTTTGCTGGTCAAAGACCAGACCACTTTTTGCGATTCGGCACTGCATCGCTTTAACTGACAATTGCGCAGTCATGCGACGTGGCTCCCAAACAAAATTGACGTCCTTTTTTTCCCACAAATAGAGCTTTCTTTTGGTGGTATTTGATCACCTCTGCATTTTTTATTTTTTGCTCTATAAACAAAAATAGAGAAATTTTGAAAAAAAAACGCATTATTTTTTACTTTTTGTTATAATAAATATCCTCCAAAAATATATATAAAAAAACTTTTCCCTCAGTTTAGGCCAATATGTATTCTTCTACATATTTTTGGTAAAAAAAAAAATCGCAATAAGCGATTATTGATTGGTTTGCGCAAAAGTTATAGCATTTACAAAATAGGGGATAGATTTTTATTACTTTTTTTTTTTACTAGTACACAGGGTGGTATGCCTGTCTTTAATAGATGGGCTGCCAGTAATTTAGAAGTTTGAGTTAACAAACACTTTAAACTGACTTAATCTGCAGGTTGAAGTTCATCCCTTTGATCTGTAGATGAATAAACAGAAAGGTAAAAAGAAACATGGTTTCTTTTTGTATCGATCTGTTTCAGTGGCTTAGCAAAGTTGTTAAGAAAACATTGCCAGGTTCTTTTTTGACAGCTCCAAATTGCCCGGACTTTGTTTACACTTCAGCTGTCAACAGGGGAACCCCACTGACAGCTGAATGCATCATCGGCTGTTAAGGACATGGTGGCCTCGCTCCTTAAAGTGGTGTAAACCCCCCTGAGACATTTTTACATATAGGTAAGCTTTAATATAAGGTTTACCTATATGCACTGAAAATATCTCCTAAACGTGCATTGTTTAGGAGATATTTACCTTGTAGTGCGCCAATGACGTCATTATCGCATGCGCAGTGAAGAAACGGCCCTCCAAGCCATTTCTTCCCCAGTGTGACTCCGGGCAGTCACAGAGTCAGAGTCCGTGGCCCCGGAAGGAAAAGGGGCAAAGATGGATGCTTCCACTGGTGGGGACATGGCGGACATTGCATGCAAGTGCCACATAATGAGTTAGTATGCGATGAATACTAGCCCATTATGCTTTTACTTTGCAGGGGAATCTAGAGGAAGTAAAACCCATCAGGGCTTACTTCCCCTTTAACAACAGATAATTGCCTTTTTTTTTTGTTTTTTGTTTTTTTACACCTTTCAGCTGTCAGCGGGGGTATCTTGCTGACAGCTGAAAGAACCGAGCCTGAAAGTATCGGTTTCGGGTATCGGAGCATTTGCACGAGTACCGATACTCATGCTAGTGCTTAGTATGGGCACCGATACAGATATCGGTGCAACCCTAGTTTGAATGAAGCTGGGCAGAAACAGCTGGCTCTTATCTTAAAACCCAGCTCTAGGCAGCTTTACGTTTTGTTGCTTAATATTCTTTTTTTTTTTTTACTTATGTTAAAATTATAAAAAAAATTATATTTCATAAGCTCTTTGTGAGCTCTGCTGAGTGCTGCTGGAGCGCTGTGCCACCACTGCCCCCTACTTTGTTGTGCTATTATGAAAGCACAGCTGTAGTCATCAATGCGCTGTACTCTCTGAATGGCACAGCCAGCTGGGACTGGAAAACGCTGAATAATGCTGGAAGTCATACAGTTAGCCTAAAGTCTGTAATCAGCCACTCGTGGAGTGAGGACTTCGAACAATTACTGAGCGGAGAAGACAAAGTTTGTAGTTCATCAACCAAAGATAGACAAATCAGGGTGGGACAATCTCCACTGAAAGCAACCTACATAAAAAAGACAGACAAATTCATACATCAGACCTCCCATTGCCACACCAAAACACCATGTTAATGCTGCAGCCCCCCCCCCCCCCCAAAATAGGAAATAACCGAAACTAAAATAACCTGCGAATGCTGAAAATCACACTGGTCACCGGAAGACACTACTGCACATCATAAGGCCTCATTCACACAGGGCGTACTACAGTGTACTTCCTTGCAAGGACCCACGGGTGTTCTGTGCATCCACATGCTGACAGCCCCATTGATTTTAATGGGGACACGACCCCCTGTGTTCAGGGCCATGCATACAGATGTCAAATTGTGAGCAGCGCCTGTGTCCATCTGCCGCATTGTATGTGAGGTCTGTGTGTGAGGGAGGGGGGAATTGTACTGGGCACACAACTGGAGGTGGATGTAGTAGCATATATATGTGTGGGGGATGAAAGTATGTATGCTAGGAAGTGGAGGGAGAAACTGATTAGTGCTAGGAGAAGGGGTTTGGGTAGATGTGTTAGGAGGGGTGGATTTGTGCCAGGAGAAAGGAAGAGGGGGAAATTGGAGCTAGTGCTAGGATGGGGGGCGGGGGGGGGGGATATGCTGGGAGGTGGTGGTGTAAGATTTGATCAAGGAGGGGACATTTGGGGGAAGGGAGAGTATTTGTGCAGGGGGGTGATTTGTGGAGGATTTTCTGGGAGTGCTGATATGGGAGATTAGCGCTGGAAGGGGGGGGGGGTGTGTTTGGGGAGAGGGAGAAGATTTGCGCTGGGAGGAGGAATTTGGGGGGGGGTGGTGGTGTAAGATTTGTTCTAGGAGCAAGCAAGTGTTGTGCAGGAGGGGTGTATCTAGATTTTCCCAAACTATGCAAGAATCTTTTCTGGGCATCCCATAAATTCCTCAACCCCATCCAAGTTTACCGTAATCCCTCAACAATATACAAAAAAACAAAACAAAATATACAAAAAAACAAAACAAAAGCTGGATTGTTCTTTGTCTGGAGAGTGACTGGAAGTGAATGCCAGCTGAGCAGGGTGACAGGTGGAATGACTACATTGGGGATACCGCCACACACACACACACACACACACACACACAATGCTCATATACCCGGGGGGAGGGGACTCTGGGACACTAGATGGCCTTGTCCCAGCATTGAAGAGGATGCATGGAATACCTGTGCACTTCCATGCGGATTAACATGGCCCAATGTCAATAAGGCCTAAGAGTGTCTTGTGATATATGGGATACTGGACGCTTTCAGGATCCCTCCAGATGGATTGCGACTTCACCTGATATATTACAGAAGCCGAATTATATTTTCCAACTTTTTTTTTTTTTTTACAACATTTAATGCATACAATTTAATTCATTTAATGAAGTGTTTTGCAGTGGGGGTAAGAGGCTTGATGTATTATGCCGCGTACACACGACCGGACTTTCCGGCAGACTAGGTTCAGTCCGTTGGACAATCCGATGGTGTGTGGACTAATCTGAACATTTTTCATCTAAAAATCTGACCTAGAAATAGAACATGTTTCAAATCTGTCCGTCGGACTCTATTCCTATCAGGAAAACCATTCGTCTGTATGCTGGTCCGACGGACCAAATACGACGCAAGGGAAGCTATTGGCTACTGGCTATTGAACTTCCTTTTTTAGTCCCGTCTTACGTCATCACGTTCAAAATGAACGGACTTAGTCCGTTTGTATGTGGCCAAGTCCGTTAGTTCGGCAAGTCCGACGGAACTCTGCCTAGAGTCCGTTGGGAAGACCGTCGGACTTAGTTTGCCGGAAAGTCTGGTCGTGTGTACGCAGCATTAGGGGTTATTTTGTATTTTAGTGCATGGTCTGCTTTAAAAGGGTGTATAGCAGAGTGCAGAGGGTTCAATATGATCTTAAACAAAACCAGCAAAACAGCCACACTATTGCAAACACATGACCCGCTCTGCCTTTTGCTATAAGCTGTGGTAGCAAAGTAAAAAATAAATAAAGCATATTTCAGGAAAGCTAAAAGCCACATAGTAATTGGGAGCCCATGCAAGCTGTAGATGGAGCTTTTATGTTACATTCAGTAAATTAGATGAAATACCGCTGAAGGAAAAAAGCTTTTATATTTGCTTTCAGATGGGTTGATGCAACTTACATTTCAGATAGAATTGATTCCCTTATGTAAGCCATAAGTTAAATAATAGGTGCACTTTAAAACAAAGTGCACTTATCCTTTTTGCCCCCTTTTACAAATGCACAATTATTTGGATCTGACGGCCATGGTCTGCTGCTTGTTTATCTCCAGCAGTCCACGTTTTCTCTGTCCTAGCTGAGCCTGTGAACTAGTGGCCCAAGGATACATGCGTTTACCCTTTTAAAAGGAGTACAAAAAGTCAGACAGCGTGCAGGTAGGTGCACTCAGTGCTCTCCAGTGTAGGGGGCCCTTGACCAAAGTGGCATTGCAGAAGGGGGAAGAAAGTCATAAGGAACTTGCTTCCTCTATGACTTCCTGTGGTCACCCGGGAGGGGGGACAGCTGTCCGATTGGACAATGGGGCCCCATATGTGAACTCAGTGGTCATGTTGGGTCAAAGCAGTGTCTATTTAAGACTCTGGCTCCCAGGTTTGGCGTTCTTTGTGTGAGTGGCTAGTATAAAAACATGTTTTCCATCTGGCAAGCACAGTGTTTAGCGGCAGGAAAGGGTTTCTGAGTAGAGAAAGTGCAGGGACTACGCCATCTCCACTTAGGAAGTGTCAGGGCTGGCTTAATCCTTCCTTCTCTGGGCTGGCCGCTCAGCTGTCCGCTAATTGCCAGCTCTCTTCTCTCTCCACAGTTACCAGCTGTTCCTGAAGATGCTCGTCTGACCTGCCTACTTAAAGCCTTCCAGCTCACTTCACCTCTGCCTTCGCCTTGGTCACATCACTGAAACCATCTCCTGCAGTTTGTTTAAAGATTGTCTTGCTGGGGGGCGTGGCCTGACGCGAATGGCGGCGGACGCTTAACTGAAGAGCTCCGGTCATCCACGGAGTTATCCGCCGCCATCCTCTTAATATCCAGCGGTTTGTGCCTTCACGATTGTCCTGCCAGGACCGGACTGTGCTGCCAAGTGCTCCGGGCCCTATATTCGCCGGCGCTGAGGCTTTTACCCGCCCGGACCCGCCGCTCGAGTCCCCGCCGGCCGCCGCCATCTTGGGCCTCCCGAACCATCGGAGAACTCCGCTGCTGCACCGGAGGGAGAGGTAAGGGGCTACCATCGGTCCCCCACCATCATCTCCCCCTTCGCCCAGGACCCATCTGAGCCGTTTTCGGACTCCCGCTGTCCCCGGGGAGCCCACGGCCGGCTCCGGCCTAGCGCGGCCTACTGAGGCCTGGGAATCCCCGAAGTTTCCTGCGGCTGCTGCCCGGGGAATCGATCCGCGGCCGCTCCGGCCCACATCCACGGCTGCAATCTACCTCCCTACGCTGGCCTAGCTGCTCCCCCACATCCCCCCCTATAGGAGACCTGCTTCGCATGCCATTTCCCTGTGGCTCTGCATCCATGCTGCATTGCTCCCTTTAACTTGTTTTACTGGCTCGCTGTACCAAGCATCCTGCCTCAAGAACCCCCTGCAGCCTCCTGTTCCCCCTGCTTGCGGACCTGTTCTGACTTGCACCGTATATTCATTTATTCTACTGCAACGGGGGATTAACCAATTTCTTTTGCTCCTACCTAGATGAACTTTCCATCCTCTCAGATCGCAAGCCAGTATACCTCTCAGAATTACTACTGTGGATGCTACCTCGCATTGCCGCATGCCTCTGCCTATATAATCACGTCTCACCGTATGCAAGCCCCTCCTAACTAACTGACCTGAACTTTCTTCTGTAAGGGCCTGAGCGGACGTATAGAGCGTTGAGTCGGGCCACACTCGGCTCCTGGCTCCCCCGGCCCCACGGGATTCATTTTTAGATTGTAAACCGGACCATACCCAGCTCCATGGGGAAGGACAAGCCCAAGGCGCACAGGGGCGGCAGTAGCCGTCACCCAGGAGGGGATTTGGATGACTACTTCGGCCATGGAAGGTTGTCTTCACAGCACCGCCCAGCACCTAAAGAGCCGCCGGCTCCTCCGTCCCCAGCGCGCTCTGAACCGACCCTGCAATCTCAAGTGCGTTCCCACAACTTACTCTCACACCCCGAGGACGTTGCCCTCTCCCCCAGGCTTACCAGAAGCCGCTCGAATGCCTCATTGGGATCCGGGGATGGGTGGGACATGGAATCTCAAATCAGATCCCTGCACGGCTACCTGAGGTCCCTTCCCACTAAAGATGACTTTGAACGCTGTGTGCATAGGATTGAGGGAACATATCGGAAGGAGATTTCGGACTTGAGAAAAGATGTGGGGGTACGCTTTGATGATGTGGACAACACGGTTGATGGCCTGCGGGACACTGTACAGTCACACGACCAGATCCTCAATGCCCACACTGTCCTGCTCCAGCAACTCTCATATCAGCAGGATGACCTCGAAAACCGCAGTCGCCGCAACAACATACGCATACGGGGGATACCTGAGTCGGTTGACCCCCAAGAATCTCCCTGCTGCGGTTATGGCCATCTTTAACCAGATACTCCAACGACCCAAAGATGACCCGATCGAACTGGACCGGGTGCACCGTACATCGGGTCCTCGCACCCCTGACCCCTCCTTTGTCCGTGACACTCTTTGCCGTATCCATTTTTACAAAGTAAAGGAGGACATTATGAGGGCCGCCAGCACACAACAGTCGATTCTATTCAACGACACGCCTATCATGCTCCTTCCTGATCTCTCCCGCCAAACTCTGGCAATGAGGAAATCCCTGAGGCCCCTCACGCAGCTCCTACAAGCAAGACAAATTAAATACCAGTGGCGCTTTCCGTTCCACCTTCGAGTGCACCACGCGGGTAAAACCGCCATATTCCGTACATTGGGGGACCTGCCTACATTCCTCAGTACACTTGAACTGCCTCAAGTAGCACTACCTGATTGGCCGTTTGCTCCGACCACACCTGGTCTACCCTACACTCCGCAGTGGCAGAAACAAGGTCGCAGGCGCACCCCTCGACCTCTGTTGCCTCAAGATCCTAACGGCTGACCCATGCCTGCGGGCCCACCTGGACCTGTTCTCTCTTTTTTCACTTATGGGGCCCTCCCCTGTGCCTGAATAGCTTTACTGTTGATTAACCCTTTTGTTTACAGGTTTTTTGTATGTTTCTTGCACCCTCTGTTGCTGTGCGTCCCCTCCCTTTGCCTTATAGTTGGGGTGCTCAGTTATGCCTTATTGGATGGTTCTTAGATTGACCTCAGGACTTGTTCCCGCACCCCACTATCTGCGGCAGCCCCCCCCTGGGGTGCCCTTGCTATACCTACCAGTTGTTGCTATGTCTCCCCTAGATGTTTCTATTTCATGCCGGTTTGCAAATGCATTTATTGATGACCGCTAGAATAATTTACGTTGATATGTTATTTGGTTTACTTTTCAGGTCGCAACAGACTCCGGTTTACCCGTGGGGCCGGGGTGCGGGGAGCTGCCCGGCTGGGTGATTCTGCTCCTCCCCCCCCCCCTTTTTTTTTTTTTTTTTTACGGGTTCTTTATTTGTTTGTTTTTTTTTTTTTTGCTGTGCGCCCCACGGTGTTCCTATGACCGCTGTGGAGCGCACCGATTTGTGCCTTTTTGACAGGCTTTTTTCCTGTATGCTGCTTCCTTTTTGGAGCCACCTAGTGGCCTTTTTTGTTTTTGTTCTACTCACTACTGTTCTATACCAGACCTCCTGGGCCTGTTCCCCACGATTGATGTTTACAGCTATTGTATTATATATACCTCTGTTTATTTTACCGGGAACGAGTAACTCTGCCTATATTTCTTACTACTCCCTATGCGAGGTTGTTATGCTGTTTTTTCTCGCTCTTCTTACCTTTCTTCCTTCCTCCGTCTTCCCTCTGCTTGTACCCTCCCACCCTCTGCCCCTTCCCTTGCCCCCCTTGCCCTACCTCTATTCCCGCTCCCACACCCCCCAGGGTTTGCCCATGGTGCCACTTATATTGATTATGTTGATTCTCAGCTCCTCCCTACAACCCCCCCATGGCTAGTGACGGTTCCATAACCTTTGCTTCCTTTAATTGTAGGGGTTTCAACACGCCTGAGAAGCGGAGCCAGACACTATACCATTTTCACAAGAAGCGTGCGAAAATTCTGCTGCTTCAGGAAACGCACTTTCGCGTGGGAGCTGTCCCAGCCCTACGCAATAGATATTACTCGCAATGGTTCCACAGTGTTAATCCCCAGGCCAAATCTAAGGGGGTATCTGTTGCCTTTCATAAATCTTTTAACCCGGAGGTTCTAGACTCTCTCATAGATGACTCAGGTCGCTATATTTTTCTGAAACTGAAACTAAATGATTTTCTTTTCACAGTGGCTAACATCTACGTGCCGAACGTGGGCCAGGCTCGGTTCCTCTCCTCGGTCCTCACCAGACTATCCTCCTTTGGAGGGTCAACCTTCATTATTGGCGGTGATCTCAACGTTGCCCTCTCCCCATCCGCAGACACATCCTCGGGTAAGTCTTCTGTTCCTCGCTCCACCTTGACACGCATTAAATCACTTTTACACTCATCCCATCTGGTGGATGCCTGGCGAATCCAGCATCCCACGGAAAGGGATTACAGCTACTTCTCCATCGCACACAACTCCTACAGTAGACTGGACCACCTTCTCATATCACAATCCCTACTTGACACACCTCTCCAAACCTCGATCGGTAATCTTCTGTGGTCCGACCATGCCCCCGTCTACCTGACTCTGGTCCGCCCCCCTGCTAGCCGCCGGGGAGCGAGCTGGAGACTTAACGACAATCTGCTGCAGGACGCCGTGTGTATGGCGGATGTCTCTAAGGCCATTAAAGACTTTATAGGTAACCATTCCGCTGACACTACCTCCCCTATGAACCAGTGGGACACTCTCAAATGTGTGCTCCGGGGTACCCTTATACAACACGGTTCTCGCCTTAAAAAGGCCCGAGCTCATGACATACGCAGACTCCTTACTATCATTGCGGACCTCGAACCCCTCCGCAAAAAGGATTTGGACCCTGCTGTTTTTGTTCAGCTTTCCAATGCCCGCAGGGACCTACTCCAGCTCCTAGACGCGCACTCCCTGATCGCCAGGGATAAAGCGCGGAACCACTTCTACTCATTAGCAAACAAGTGTGGTAAGCACCTGGCTAGGATTATCCATCCTAGACCCCCACGACATTCTATCCCATTCATCGTTAGATCAGACCATACGAAAACGTTTAACACCTCTGGGATATCTGCGTCCTTCAGGCAATACTACTCACAGCTCTATAACCTCCCGCATGCAACCCCCCCAGTTAGGTCCCCTCCGTCTTCTGACCCCACGCAGGCTTATATTCTGGAGACCGCTCTACCTACTGTGGACGCTGTGGACGCAGCGACCTTGGACGAGCCCCTGACTACCTTTGACTTTCTAAAGGCTATTAAAGTCCTTAAAGTGGGAAAATGTCCGGGCCCTGACGGCTTCACACCCCGGTTTTACAAAACTTTTGCCCCCCAGCTTGCTCCCCTTCTGTCGAAAGCCTTTAACTCAGTGGACAGTTCTAGCCTCCCGTCCAAGGAATCTTTATCTGCCAACATCTCTATTATCCCTAAACCAGGCAAGGACCCATCCCAATGCAGCAGCTATCGGCCCATCTCCCTGCTCAACGTAGATATTAAGCTATTTGCAAAAGTCCTAGCCACCCGTCTGTCTCCTCTATTACCTAAAATTATTCATAATGATCAGGTGGGGTTTGTCCCTGGCAGGGAGGCAAGGGACAACACCACCAAGACGATACATCTCATTTCCCTGATCCAACGTAAAGGTCTGAGAGCCTGCCTCTTATCCTTCGACGCTGAAAAGGCCTTCGATAGGGTCAGTTGGAGGTTTCTACAGCTGTCTCTAGCACAACTTGGCCTTGGAGCTCCCTTCATCTCTAAAGTTATGTCCCTTTACTCCCGCCCCTCAGCTACGGTCCTGGTCAATGGTACCACATCGGCTCCCTTTGACATTGCAAACGGTACTCGACAGGGCTGCCCCCTGTCCCCCCTCCTCTTTGTCATCATCATTGAGCATTTGGCATGTGCCATACGACAAAACCCCTCCATTCTTGGTATTCAAACTCCGTCTGCCCATCACAAACTTTCCCTGTATGCTGATGACCTCCTTGTGTATATTCAGGATCCTCACATCTCCTTACCAGCCCTACTCAGTGAATTTCAACGTTTTGGTATCTATAGTAACTTTAAGCTCAACATCTCTAAGACAGAAGCCCTTAACATATCCCTTACCCCCTCCACGCTGTCCCTTCTGAAATCCAACTTCTCATTTAAATGGCAGGCCAAGGAGATCTCTTACCTAGGGGTCGTTATACCCTACAACTTAGCTGATTTGTTTTCCCTGAATTATATCCCCCTGCTTAACCGTATACGGAAGGACCTCGAGGAGTGGGGGGGATCTCCCTTACCCTGGTTCGGACGGATTAATACCCTAAAGATGGACACTCTACCCAAGTTCCTGTATTTATCTCAAACAATCCCCATCCACGTCCCCAAATCATTTTTTATCTCCCTACGCTCGTTGGCAATCAAATTCATGTGGAACAGGGGCCTCCCCAGGGTTAAATTTAAACTACTAACGATCCCGAAGACTATGGGAGGAACAGGCCTCCCTGACTTTGAGACTTATCATAAGGCCGCTCACCTGACTCGCATCATAGAATGGTTCTCTCGCCCTTCCTGCAAGGCCTCGGTGTCTGTTGAACAGGACCTTTCTCCTGTAGATCTCCGAGCTCTTCCATGGGGTTATAAACAGGACTACTCTCGTATGACATCCTTGTCCCCACTGACTCTGGCCTCCCTGACGATGTGGTACAGGACGGGGCTAAACACCACTCTCTCCTCAGATCCGGGCCCCCTAACGCCCCTCTTTGACCATCCTGCTTTACCACAAAGTACAGGGGCAGCCTCCCTAGGACCCTTTAAGCGTACAGAATGGCCGCAAGCCCGTACATTTGTGCATCCCTCTCAGGGGACCCCGGTCTGCGTGACAGATTCCGGAGATTGGCTCACGGCCCTACATATATCCACATTTGCCAAACGCCTACACTCCTCCTCTCAAATACATCGTAAGCTTACCGACTTCGAGGAACTGTGCTCGCTCCCAGAAACTCCCAAACACTTACTATCCTCCTTATATAACCTACTGCAGACTCTAGCACACGATCAACTCCCACACTACACCAGGCTGTGGTCTGCGGATTTGGGTGAAGACATCTCTGTGCCGGAATGGCATACCTCTTTTCATTTCACACATAAGTCAACAATCTCCTGCTACTCCCAAGAAAAGAACTACAAACTATTATCAAGGTGGTACAGGGACCCTGCTACTTTACACAGGATTTTCCCGTCTACACCAGCCACCTGCTGGCGCTGTGAAGCTTCAGTCGGAACTTACATGCATGTCTGGTGGGACTGTGAGAGGATCCGCCCCTTTTGGACACAGGTTTTTGAATGTTATAATCTCTTAGCTGATATTCCGGCTCCTATCTCTCCAAAAATTGCATTACTCTCTATACTGCCCGGGTCTATTAAATCACAGAGACAAAGATTGCTCCGTTTCTTTATGTCCTCTGCTAGACAGCTGATACCTGCTTATTGGAAGACGACGACCACTCCCCCATTGTCACGGTGGGTGTCGATTATGAATGACACTATGAGAATGGAGGAGATGTTGGCACTGGACAATGACACTTACGCCAAATTTCTTTCTCAATGGTCGATCTGGCTCCGCTTCTCTTCTTCTGACACTTTAATGAACCAAATCTTGAACGCATGAGGACACTGTGGGCTCTCCCTCACCCTACCCCCTCCCCTGCCCATATTCCTTCCCCCTCGCCCCCTCCCTCCCCCTTTCCTCTCCTCCCCTCTTGCTATTTAGCTTTCCCCTGTACCGCCTTGCTCCTTTAACTTTGCTCCTCTCTCTTCTCTCTTTCTTTCTATATTATTGTTTAAATATTGCCTCATGTAGTAACCCATGAGTATTTCTCACTACTGTGGCCTCATGGATCGGTGAGCAGGACGTTTTCTCTACTCTCCAAGTTTCCCGTCAGGGACCGGCTATGGCCAATAGTCGTTAGCCGGCCTCCCGTAAATGTTCTCCTGTTAATGTTCCTGTCTACACTTGCCTCATGATGGTTACTGTTTATTGTTTTTACCTGAAATGTTTCAATAAAAATATTTTCAACACTAAAGATTGTCTTGCTGACATCCCTTCTGGCTCCTTATCCTGCTTGCTGTGCTCTACTTGGATCCCTGACTTCTGGCCTGGCTGACTACCCGATCTGGTTACTGGACTCTGGCTATGCTTGACTACGCTTTTTCTATTTACCGTTTTATTTTTATTAATAAACAAGTGTGATTTAATTGTACTTCTGTCTCAGCCTGATTCATAGTTTCTGACAGTAGGCGAAGGCCATGAATTCAGAAGATACAGTCAATCCACTTGTTGGTAATATTTTTTCCAGATTGGATGAGCAAGATCACCGCATGGATCAGTTTGCCATGGCGTTACAAACGCTCCTGAATCGCACGGCTCACCTGGAATCCCCCACAGTGGCTGCTCCGGTACAACCTGAGTCTCTGTGCAGGCACCCGCCTCGAGTATTACCTCTACAAGAGGTATGTCTGGTTCTGTTCTGCTTCCCCAGCGATTTGGGGGCGATCCAGTTCAATGCAGAGGGTTTCTTAATCAGGTTGAGATATACTTCGAGATGCTGCCCCAGGCGTTTCCCACGGACAGAAGCAAAGTAGGTTTCGTGATATCTTTGCTTTCTGAGAGAGCCTTGGCCTGGGCTAACCCTCTATGGGAGACACAAAAACCTGTTGTCTTGAGTTACCCTCAGTTTGTGGCCTCCTTTAAAAAGGGCTTTTGACGTTCCTGCACGCTCCGCTTCTGCTGCCAAGTGCCTCATGTCCATCAAACAGAGTACAAGAACTGTTGCCGACTACGCATTGAATTCCGTACTCTGGCAGCAGAGGTTGCTTGGAACAATGAGGCCCTCGTGGCTGCTTTTTCTCATGGTCTCTCGGATTCCATCAAGGATTAGATAGCAGCCTGAGATATACCCACTGAGCTGGAGAGCTTGATCTCGTTTGCCATCCTCATTGACTTCAGACCCAGAGAAAGATTTTCTCTTAAGGAGCGCTTGCGGGAGCCTCCTGTACATTTGCCTCTGAGCTTTGTAGTCCCACCCATGCCTCCCTCACATCCCATGCCTCCTGGTACCAAGTTGGTCAGTTAAGATGAACCCATGCACCTGGGGTTCACGCCTCTCTCTCTGCGGATGAGAGAGCCTTTAGGAGGAGGGGGAGATTGTGCCTTTATTGTGGCCAGGCAGGTCACTTTTTGAAGTCTTGTCCTACCCGTCCAGGGAATGCCCGAACCTTGAGGTCCGGTCATGGACAGACCTTAGGTGGCGTTGTTTCGTCCCCAGTTATCCAGAAGAATAAGCCCCTGGTTTTGGTCACCCTTTCGTGGGCTGAGTCATCCATCGAGATACAGGCTCTAATCGACTCTGGGGCTGCAGGCCTGTTCATTAATGCTGCATTTGTTTCGCAGCACTCGATTCCGCTGAAGCTACGTGACACTCCACTTGCCATTGAGGCTCTTGATGGGAGACCTTTACAGCCTGCCCATGTAACTCATGAGACAGTTCCGTTGTCCATGGCCGTAGGGGCTCTTCACCATGAGATAATTCAATTCCAAGTTATTTCCTCACCCAGGTTTCTGCTGGTTATTGGTTATCCTTGGTTACAGAGGCACAACCGCTCTTTTGATTGGCTCTGTGCTGAGGTTCTCTCCTGGTTGCCACAATGCAGTGAGACATGCTTCCTGAAGGTATCCAAGGTCCTGTGCACCTCTTCACTTCCCTCCCTGCCGGAGTAGTACTGTTATTTTTAGCGATGTCTTTGATAAAGGTCAAGCCGGTAGTTTGCCTCCACACCGGTCTTATGATTGCACAATTGACCTTCAACCTGGTAACATACCTCCTTGTAGCCGGGTTTACCCTTTATCGGTCTTGGAGGATAAGGTCATGGAGGAGTATGTTGCTGACACTTTCTCGAGGTTTCATCCACAAATCCTTGTCTCCTGCTGGTGCTGGTTTCTTCTTTGTGAAGAAGAAGAGCAGGGAACTGAGACCTTGAATAGATTATAGGGGTCTCAATCGTGTCACGATTAAGAATGCCTACCCGAGTCCATTGATTACAGTTATTTTGACCGCCTCAAGGGAGCAACGGTTTTCATAAAACTTGACTTGAGAGGGGCATACAATCTCCTGCGCATTAAGGAGGGCGACGAGTGGAAAACTGCATTTAATACCAGAACAGGCCATTATGAATACTAAGTAATGCCTTTTGGCCTTTGTAACTCCCTGGCAGTTTTCCAGGAATTTATTAACAATGTCCTCCGAGATTTGTTGCAGTTGTGTGTGGTGGTTTATCTCGATGTTATCCTCATATTTTCCAAGTCCCTGGAGAGCCACCACATAGATGTCTGTCGTGTGCTTCAGAAACTAAGAGAGAACAATCTCTATTGTAAACTGGAGAAGTGCGAGTTCCATCGTGAACAGGTTACATTCCTGGGCTATGTCATTTCCACTGCTGGTTTTTCGATGGACCCAGAGAATCTTTCGGCAGTCCTACAGTGGCCTCGACCCGTGGCTTTACGTCCTCTGCAGTGTTTCCTGGTCTTTGCTAACTACTATCGGAAGTTTATTCATAACTTCTAGTCTCTGGTCAAGCCCCTGACTGATATGACCAGAAAGGACGTTAACCCACAGAGTTGGTCCCCAGAGTCCATTAAGGCCTTTGAGACTCTCAAGGCTGCCTTTGTTTCTGCTCCTGTGTTGGCACATCCTGATCCTACGTTGCCTTTTATCCTAGAAGTTGATGCTTCTGAGACTGGAGTTGGCGCCCTTCTGTCTCAACGTCCTAACTCTGAGAGCGCTATGCATCCGTGTGGCTATTTTTCCAAGAAATTGTCACCTGCTGAGTGCAATTATGAGATTGGTGACAGAGAGCTGTTGGCGATCATTTTAGCCCTGAAAGAATGGAGACATCTCCTTGAAGGTACCACTGTGCCTGTTCTTATTCTTACTAACCATAAGAATCTTACATTCTTGTCTGAGGCTAAGCGACTTTCTCCCAGAAGGGCGTGGTGGGCTCTTTTCTTGTCGAGCTTTAATTACATTGTCTCCTTCTTACCCGGTACTAAGAATGTAAGGGCTGATGCCTTGTCACGACAATTTTCCTCTACTTCCAAGTCTGAGTCGGTTTCGGTTCCTATGATTCCTCTTGATCGTATCTTGGCTACGGTTCGCACCAGTCTTACTTCTCCTTTGGGTGACAAAATTCTTACTGCTCAGGTCCATGCTCCTTCTGATAAACCTTGTGACCGCTGGTTTGTCCCTGAGAGTCTCGGTACTGCTGTGCTCCAGACTTACCATTCTCCCAAGGCAGCTGGCCATCCTGGGAAGAATTAACCTTTTTTGGGCCATTTCCCAACAATTATGATGGCCTAGTCTACGGGCTGATGTTACTGCCTTCGTAGCTGCCTGTCCCGTGTGTGCTCAGAGTAAGACTCCACGACACCTTCCAGTGGGCCTCCTACAACCCATACCCAATGGAGAGAGGCCCTGGACTCACCTGTCTATGGATTTCATTGTGAAATTGCCCAACTCTCAAAGCAACACTGTTATCCTTATGGTGATTGACTGGTTCTCAAAGATGTGTCATTGTATTCCACTTAAGAAGTTTCCCACCTCTGAGAAACTGGCTTCCATTTTTGCTCGGGAGATCTTTCGCTTACATGGGCTACCCAAGGTGATTGTCTCAGACAGGGGCAGTCAGTTTGTCTCCCGGTTCTGGCGAGCCTTTTGTGCACAGTTGGGAATCCAGCTTGCGTTCTCTTCTGCATATCACCCGCAGTCTAATGGGGCCGCAGAACGAGCCAATCAGTCCTTGGAGCAATTCCTACGCTGCTATATTTCTGACCATCATAACAACTGGTCTGACCTATTACCTTGGGCAGAGTTTGTTCACAACAGTGCCTTGAATTCTGCCTCCCGATTGTCTCCATTTATTGCGAATTATGGTTTCCATTCCATGTTGCCTGACTCGTTTGTTCCGCAGAGTATTCCTGCGTTAGAGGAACATCTCCGTGGACTTCGTTCCACTTGGGTATAAGTCCAGGAGGCTTTGCGTCATGCTAATGATAGGTACAGACTCCATGCTGACCGCAGACGCCTGCCTATGCCTTCCTACAGGTTGGGGACAGGGTCTGGCTGTCATCTCGCAACCTCCGGCTTCATGTTCCCTCACTGAAGTTTGCACCTCAGTTTATTGGGCCTTTCCGTATCCTTCGCAGGATTAACACAGTGGCTTACGCGTTGGACCTTCCTCCTAGTATGCGCATCTCTAATGTGTTTCATGTCTCCTTATTGAAATCGTTGGTCTGTAACCGGTTTACCACCTCGGTGCCACGTCCCCCCCCTATTCAGGTTGAGAACCATGAGGAGTATGAGGTATAATCTATTGTTGACTCCCGTAGGTTCCGTGGGTGCATACAGTACCTGGTGCACTGGAAGGGGTATGGTCCGGAGGAACGCTCCTGGGTTTCATCCTCTGACGTACATGCCCCTGTCCTCCTCTGCGAGTTCCATAGACGGCTTCCCCTCATGCCCGGTGGCCCTCCAAGGGAGAGGGGTCAATAAGGAGGGGGTACTGTCAGGGCTGGCTTAGCCCTTCCTTCTCTGGGCTGGCTGCTCAGCTGTCAGCTAATTGCCAGCTCTCTTCTCTCTCCATAGTTACCAGCTGTTCCTGATGATGCTCGTCTGACCTGCCTACTTAAAGCCTTCCAGCTTACTTCACCTCTGCCTTCGCCTTGGTCACATTACTGAAACCATTTCCTGCGGTTTGTTTAAAGACTGGCTTGCTGACATCCCTTCTGGCTCCTTATCCTGCTTGCTGTGCTCTACTTAGATCCCTGACTTCTGGCCTGGCTGACTACCCGATCTGGTTACTGGACTCTGGCTATGCTTGACTACGCTTTTTCTATTTACCATTTTATTTTTATTAATAAACAAGTGTGATTTAATTGTACTTCTGTCTCAGCCTGATTCATAGTTTCTGACAGTAGGCGAAGGCCATGAATTCAGAAGATACAGTCAATCCACTGTCTCAGCCTGATTCATGGTTTCTGACAGGAAGCCTGCCATTTGGGTGTGGACTGGACATTCTGGCTCCTTGCTGCGGAAGCTGTCGGCATAATTTCAAGAGTACCATTTCAGAAACACGTACATCTAAATGTTTGTATGTGGTTCCTACCCACTGGGCCTGATTGTACATTGTTTGGACTTTCTTAATATACTGATCTTATCTAACTTGGCCTCTAAATGGTTTCTTTGCCACTGGTGCACCACACTGCACCCTACTCACAAGCGCTGAAGGAAAGGGGGAGATCAAAGCTAGGGCACCACTGAGTGCTGCCCGTTCACATGATTGGTCAGCTCTGAGTCAGTAGTGTATTTAGGTTTTGTGCTGCCCTAAGCCTGACTAAATTTGTGCACCCCCTAATTTAAATATGACCCACCCCTTTCTGTCAAGGCCACACCCCTGGCTGTTTAATACCCGCCCTGGAAATTTTCGAGTGGGGACACTAGTTCTGAAATCCTGAGGGGGGCAATGGATTCCCTTAATTTGCATAGATTACCTCTCACTTCCTGTTTGGCTATGGGGCAGGAAGTGAAGGGAAATCTCTGTAATGGGACAGGGATGGTAAACAAATAAACTGATGGGGCTATAACCCTCCCTTATTCTATCCAAAATGGAAAAAAAAGTGTTGCCTATAGTTCTACTTTAAGCACAAACTTCTGATAATTTTATGGAGAGGACTAAGATGATATAACCATGCCAATGGTGCAGAAAACTTATAGCAGCGAGGAAGGTTTGTGGTCCAGGATGACAGGACAGTCAAAATTAGAAGCGGCACCCCCCCCCAAAGAATGCCGGATGCCCGCATACCGGAAGCACTGTGGCAGCTTTATGGGGGCGCTAAACTAATTTGCCTCTCAGCCCAGTCCACCCCATAAGACTGGCGCTACACTAACAGTGTAGCACAAGCCGGCTGGGACTCTTTCCGTGCTGCCCCAGGCATGGGCCTTGTTGGCCTAGGCCAGGATACAGCCTTGCTCTGAGAGGTGAGTGTGTATGCTCAATTTTTTTTATAACCCCTAAACTTCTCCTTCAATTTATTATATATATCAGATCCCACTTAGAACATCGACTGTGACCAAAACGGAACCAAGTAGTGAAACATGGCCTCAATGATTAGGCCCCTTAGGGGGCAAAATGCATCTGAAGGATCTCTCCTGCAGGTGGAGAGCAGAGCTGAAGCCATCTTACACTGTTTGGTTCAGTTTTGGTCACAGTGAGTCAGCGTCCACAGTGTGATCGGTTGCCATTTTTCTGCCTGACAATCAGTTTTATATGATCTACACCAGTTCGTTACGTGTCATTGTAGTCAACATCATGTTGGCTGCCATCAGTGTTAGGAGCATTAGGCTAGGTTTACACATATGCGGCCATGGTTTCAGTGCGGCAGTCCGGTGCGTTTCTTTTCACTGGTTCAGGTGCAAATTTTTGCATGAACCGCACCCAAAAAACGCAGAAACCCCACCAGGGCAGCTCCGCACATGTGCTAACCGGCTGCATTGAAAACCATCCACATTCACATGTTATGCAAATTGGATGTGGTTGAAAACACATCCATGTGAACCCAGCCTAACAGCTGTACTTTTTTAGGCTTGTATACATGAGAGCTACACTTATTTGCTATACCTTTTGAATACAGAGATAACGAGGTATCCTTTTTTCCTTTAATAATGTAATTAAAGCTATATATCTGGTACAAAGCATGAGAAAGTTATTTAAAAAAATAAAAGTGTTTTTTTTTTTAAGCTTAAAAGAAAAAAAGAGGATTATACAGAGATAATAAAAAAGCAAACGCATATGCAAGCTAAAAAATAGAAGTGGAGGAAGGAGTTATTTAGTACGGATTAGGGTTAGCTAAAAGTTAACAGACGTCAAATAGGAAGAATAAAAAAAATTAAAAATCATGCTTGTGAAGTTGCTTAAAGAGTACAGTATGTATCTCATTTGCCAAAAGTCCTTAACTTATTAAATGCATAACATAGGAATCTACCACACACCTGGCCTAACCAGTTATTTAATTCCTTGTGGATCAGTGACATAAAAAAAAAAAAAAAAAAAAAAAAAAGGTATGCCTTGCAGGACTTCATTTAGGTACACACACATTATATCTAGTATGCCCTACCATTGGGCAAGTTCCAACGGATGCAGCCATTAACTTAAAGATCAACCTAAAAACACAGTGGGCAACCCAGTAAATAAACAGCAGGGGTAAATCATAAATTAAATAAATATCCAAGGGTAAAAGTTCCATGAGCCCCAGGGGCTGAAACGTATCACAGTTTTCTTCTATTTTTAAGTGGCTGCAGAACCAAAATTCTTTTTTGTTTTAATATAATTTTTTAGATCACAGTCGCATTACCCCACACTGTGACACATAATAAACCTTGCAGATTTTGGGTCACCTTATCTGAACTCTCTGTATTGTCTAAACCACGAGATCAATGATAGAGTATATAGGAAGTCCAAGCCCCGTACCATTTCCATGTTTTCCTAAGAGGACATAACTTTCATTTTACATTGCATGCTGAGGACTTGGCCGGGACCCAGAAGATCGGTGCAGATAAAAGAAGCCATAGGTAATGAGGTCAGGGCTTATAAAAGACAGGATTTCAATATTTTTTAAGGTTTTTGATTATTTTGGTTGAACTGGAAGATAGGGTTCATGAGGAGTGGAAGTCCCAAATGTGAAAAATCATAAATTGTCAGGATGCCGGTTTGGGTGGGGAGCCGCACTTCCATGGAAACCATCTAAACAATGTTTTATCTTCAGTTCAAGTGCTTTCTGTTGATCTAATGAGGTTTTCCCCTAATTTCCTACTGAATAATTGAGGTTTCCTGAAAAGCAAATTCCTGCACAGTTCTCTTGTGAGTGCCGTACATATAGTCGCCTTTCTTGTTTACTTGCATTATAAGCTTAAAGTGAAGCTGTGCTCTGGGAAATACTGCAGGCTTTTGTGTTCTGATTTTCATGCTTATTTCCTAAAACGAATCTGTGTAATAAAACATGTCTATGAACAATTCTCCTGTAGGGTGTCAGTCCCAAAAAATGTGTGTATCCATAGCAAGTTTGAATGCAAACTCAAAAAATGAACGGTTTTGTCCACCGTTATCCCATGCTGCTACTGTAAGAAAATAAATGACTGTTAGACCCCAAATGCTTTTTTGTCTCCTGAAGTGGGGTTTCTTCAGGTTAGTATGGCTACCGACTCACAGACACTGTTTTTTTTTTTGGTAAAAGCAGCTTCTGTGTGATTGGTAGGGATGAGCTCAGCTGCGTTCGGATCCTAGTCCAAATCCACTAGACCTATCCCGCCAGGAGGCAGTGTCTGTGGCCAAGGCATTCCCTTCCCTGCAACCACGCGCATACTTTTAGATTTTGCAAAAGTGTTTGACACGGTTCTCCACATGTGGCTAATGTGCAAGGTAAAGTCTACAGGTTTGGAAAGATCAGTTTTTAAATGGATAAAAAAAATTGGCTAAAAGACCGAATTCAGAGAGTAGTGGTTAATGATTCTTACTCTGAATGGTCTAGGGTTATCAGTGGTGTACCCCAAGGTTCAGTGTTGGGACCCTTACTTTTTAATAGAATTATAAATGATATTGGGTCTGGGATTAAAAATACCATTTCAGTCTTTGCAGATGACACCAAGCTATAACATCCTTATAGAACATCTTTAACTTACAAGCCAACCTCGATACTCTGTTTAATTGGGCAACTATGTGGCAAATGAAATTTAATGTTGATAAATGGAAAGTTATGCACTTGGGGGCCAAGAATATGCTTGCATCATACATACTAGGGAAAGTAAAACTGGGGGGGGGGGGGGGGGGGTCAATGGTGGTAGAAGGATCTGGGCATTCTAGTAGATCATAAATTTAATAATGGCATGCAATGCCAAGCTGCAGTTTGCAAAGCGAGCAAAGTCCTTTCTTGTATTAGGAGAGGTAGTATGGACTGTAGAGAGAGAGACCTATACAAATCATTAGTAAGACCCCATCTGGAATATGCAGTTCAGTTTTGGGCACCAGTTCATTAAAAGGATATCGGGGAACTGCAGAAAGTGCAGAGAAGGGCAACCAATCTGATAAGAGGCATGGAGGAGCTCAGCTATGAGGAAAGATTAGAGGAACTGAATTAATTCTCTCTTGAGAACATATAATATACATAATACATATACAGTGCCTTGCGAAAGTATTCGGCTCCCTTGAACTTTTCAACCTTTTGCCACATTTCAGGCTTCAAACATAAAGATATAAAATTGTAATTTTTTGTAAAGAATCACCAACAAGTGGGACATAATTGTGAAGTGGAACGAAATCTATTGGATATTTTAAACTTTTTTAGCAAATAAAAAACTGAAAAGTGGTGCGTGCAAAATTATTCGGCCCCTTTACTTTCAGTGCAGCAAACTCACTCCAGAAGTTCAGCGAGGACCTAAATGACTGATGGTGATAAATAGAATCCACCTGTGTGTAATCAAGTCTCTGTATAAATGCACCTGCTCTGTGATAGTCTCAGGGTTCTGTTGAAAGCGCAGAGAGCATCATGAAGACCAAGGAACACACCAGGCAGGTCCGTAATACTGTTGTGGAGAAGTTTAAAGCCGGATTTGGATACAAAAAGATTTCCCAAGCTTTAAACATCCCAAGGAGCACTGTGCAAGCGATCATTTTGAAATGGAAGGAGTATCAGACCACTGCAAATCTACCAAGACCTGGCCGTCCCTCTAAACTTTCAGCTCAGACAAGGAGAAGACTGATCAGAGATGCAGCCAAGAGGCCCATGATCACTCTGGATGAACTGCAGAGAACTACAGCTGAGGTGGGAGAATCTGACCATAGGACAACAATCAGTCGTACACTGCACAAATCTGGCCTTTATGGAAGAGTGGCAAGAAGAAAGCCATTTCTCAAAGATATCCATAAAAAGTCTTGTCTAAAGTTTGCCACAAGCCACCTGGGAGACACACCAAACATGTGGAAGAAGGTGCTCTGGTCAGATGAAACCAAAATCGAACTTTTTGCCCACAATGCAAAACGATATGTTTGGCGTAAAAGCAACACAGCTCATCACCCTCAACACACCATCCCCACTGTCAAACATGGTGGTGGCAGCATCATGGTTTGGGCCTGCTTTTCTTCAGCAGGGACAGGGAAGATGGTTAAAATTGAGGGGAAGATGGATGCAGACAAATACAGGACCATTCTGGATGAAAACCTGTTGGAGTCTGCAAAAGACCTGAAACTGGGACGGAGATTTATCTTCCAACAAGACAATGATCCCAAACATACAGCAAAATCTACAAAGGAATGGTTCACAAATAAACGTATCCAGGTGTTAGAATGGCCAAGTCAAAGTCCAGACCTGAATCCAATCGAGAATCTGTGGAAAGTGCTGAAAACTGCTGTTCACAAACGCTCTCCATCCAACCTCACTGAGCTCGAGCTGTTTTGCAAGGAAGAATGGGCAAGAATTTCAGTCTCTCGATGTGCAAAACTGATAGAGACATACACCAAGTGACTTGCAGCTGTAATCGCAGCAAAAAGTTGGCTCTACAAAGTATTAACGCAAGGGGGCCGAATAATTTTGCACGCCCCACTTTTCATTTTTTTATTAGTTAAAAAAGTTTCAAAAATCCAATAGATTTCGTTCCACTTCACAATTGTGTCCTACTTGTTGGTGATTCTTCACAAAAAATAAAATTTTTATATCTTTATGTTTGAAGCCTGAAATGTGGCAAAAGGTTGAAAAGTTCAAGGGGGCCGAATACTTTCGCAAGGCACTGTAACTGGATAGTAACATGTATAGGTAAAGTTGATCCAGGAAATAACTGATTGCCTTTCGGGAATCAGGAAGGAATTTTTTCCTCTGTTGGAGGAAATAGGATCATGCTTTTTTTTCTTTTTTTTACTGTTGGTATACGATTGTATGTGTATATATATATATATATATATATATGTGTATGTATTTTTTTTCCCCTCTATTGGTTGAACTATATGGTCTTTTAACAACCAGACTAACTATGTAACTATATATGTAACAAGGCCCATGTATACGTGTGACTGTATGACAGGGAATGCCTTGGCTGCTTAAGATTATTTGTCGGAGTGACATCTGTTTGATGGGACAGCTGAGGTGGGATCGGACTAGGGCCAAACACACTTGAGCTCATCTCTACTGATTGGCTGGAAGGCCTCAGCACTGTCACATGCTCCCAGCACCCGCTCATCATAGAAATGTAGGTTATTGTTTCCAGAGAGTGCAGGGACAGAGAGTATAGGGCAAAATTGGACTTTGAAGACCATGCAGGGCAAGATAACAGTGTTTCTGCAACGAATTAAAGCAGAACTCCACCCAAAAGAGGACGTTTCGCTTTTCTTTCTCCTCCCCTCCTCTGCCATATTTTTCATTTTTTTTCTTTGGAGGGGAGGAGCAGGTACCTAATTTTCCAAGGTACTCACACCCACCTCTGCTAGAATCATCTAGGTTATTCCACTGTCCCTTCTGGGACACGTCACAGGCCCCAGAAGGCATGTGCAGTGGGTAGAAATCAGCTTCTTGCATTTAAGATACCAGTGCCAGGGACCCAAAGGCTGGTGACAAACAAGCGCAGGCAAGGACGGCACTGAATCCCTGGACAGGCGAGTGTCCTTTTATTACAAGTCAGCAGCAACAGTATTTGTAGCTGTTGACTTTTAATTTTTGAAAACCTGGCTGAAGAACCGCTTCAAAGTGCAGGGCACTTAGTTGTTACCCTCCTCAGCAGCACATATTGCCCCTCCCCTGCTTTTCTGTGTAGCCCGCCAGCAATGCTATCACTTAGCACCACTTTTTACATTGCATAATATTTGAGCGACTGTTAATTAAACATATTTTTTATAAAAAATACACTGACATTTTAATGAACACAAGTACAAGTACAATGTAATCCCTATTTAAGAATATAAGAAAAAAATTAGACTGTTGCGTAAAAAGATTCCATATATGTCGAGTGTTAAAACTGTGTATGCATACAAAATTTTGACAAACCAAAATATCCAAAATTGCAAACAGGCAGCTCATCAATTCAGAAAAGAGCACTTTTTAAAATATATTTGTATGTACTGCAATCCACAGTGACCGACACAGTCAGCAGACAGTGAAAAAATGACAGCGACTGGTCAATGTGTAAACAAAGCACATTGCTCAGGAGCCAATTATTGCAGTTTCCAATCACTAGGCTAATGGCTCGTACACACTATAAGAAAATCAGGTGAACATTTTCATCCGAGGAGCGATCTTTTGATTTTTCTGATGGTGTATAGACAACTTTCGACAGACGATTCCAACATTCCAAATGAAAATTTCTGAAGGGACAAACTCCAAATGTTTTCTTGTATGGGAGCAGAACGAATGATTTTTGCTTAATGAGTACCGTTTTCGTATGAGAAATATCAGATACGAAGGACTGTGCATGATCAAATACAAAAAATAATGAAAAAAAAAAGCCTTTGTCGAATTTTTGTACATTTCCTCTATCGTCGGTTCTGATGCTGTGAAAAATCGAGGAAAACCTGGCCAACCGTTCGTCCGATTTTCTCATAGTGTGTACGGGGCTTAAGACCGGCCATACATGTGTTGAATACCAAAATAATTTTCTTTCGAAAGATTCGTAACTAAGAATTTTCATTCATATTTCGCACCATTAGTGGGCCACAGCAACTGACGTTTTTGTGCGGCCATTGAAATTTGAGTGATGTTGGGAAATGTTTTTAAAAAAAATCGAACAAATTTTTAATCAATGATGGGAGAATGGTGCGAGATACAAAATTGAAAAAGAATTGCGCATGAGCTGTGACCTAGAAACAAAAGAAGATTCCCGGCCACAAAAATTAATTTCTGTAGTAACATGAGATGAAATTGAAGGCTTGGTTGGCCAAATTTTGAAATCAATGGTGGCACCATCGCATTACAAAACAAACAAACTTTCGAATTTTCAAAATTTGTTTGGAATTGCCTGCATTTGTATGGCCTGCATAAAAGACAGGCAGCTGTCATTGACAGCACGACTTTAAGCCTAGGAGCGTGCACAGGTGGAATAGAACATAGATTAAATATTCTCTCGAGGAATGCCGGACTTCCGGTGGAGAGGAGTGTACGAGTGAGTGAGTGACTGACGCCGCTCCCCCCTCCCTTGCTAGGAAGAAGTCTCAGCGAGATGAACGACCGACTTCCCTACCCCTTGGAAGGGGACGACGGAACGGCCAACTAGCTGCAAATCCGAGGATACCCCCCATTAGGCTGGAAAGGCCTTACCTTCTTGCTGCCTCCATCCTCATATCCTCTCCTCTCCTCCCCTCTTGCGGCCCCTTTTCATCCCCTACATCCGAGAGGTGCCCGGCTGCTGGGACTGGTGGACCGGCGGGGTCGTGCGGCACAGAGCGGGTGACGGAGCACCAGAGCGGAGAGTCCAGCGGGAGGAGCCGAAGACCTCGCGAGATTCCGGGACCTCCTACACACCAGTGTGGAGTTATGAAGGGCTGACAGATCGTGTTGCCGGCGCGGCCAGCGGGGGTTAGGCTGGAGGCACGAACGGATCCTGTGGAGTAGGTTTGTGAACCCCATGCTAACCTGGATTGCTGATACACAAGAGAATAGCCTGGAGAACAGCCCGGAGAACATCAGAAGAGAGGGTGAGAGAACTATTATTATATTCTCTATGGAAAAGTAATTTTGAACTCTGAATGAAGTAACTCTGAATACAGGTCTGACCCACCCTGAGTACATATATAAAGGCTGTATAAATATATGAATACATGTATAAAGGCGCATGGACTTTTGTGATACGATTTAAAGGAACCGGGTAGCAGAGAACCCTAGCACACATCATTATATATATTTATATGCTGAAAATCGTTTATGGTTGTAGACATAGCTTGGCTATAAAAGAGGCTGGTGAGTAGTTGGAGAGCCCCCTCCCCCATACACCCGGGCTTCTTAAAGACCTGATAGAAGCACGGATGCATAGCATGGGGTAGCAAAGAGAACGGACATTTATATAAAGAGAATTAAAGAGATAACAAAGAATAAAGGAAGTGGGGAAGAGTAAGCAGCAGGAATGACAACACGCAGACGTGCGGCATTACAACCAGCAGCAGGCGGAAGCAGGAACTCGGCAAGTGTATTGCGAGCCTACCTGACGCCGCAAAAGGGAGAACGGCTAACAACCCGGAGCCAAGAGGGGAGACGGGGGAGCCTGGAGATGGCAAGCGGACATACAAAGGCTGGAAGAGGAGTATCAACATTGAACCACAATGAGCCAATAGGGTATGGCCGGGGGTTACAAACCGCAGGCAAAGAGGAGCGGAGAGTTAGCGGAAATTACTTGGAGGGAAGGCAAAGAGAAGGAATACAAACCCCAGGAAGTTTGAAAGAGGATTGGAGGGATGGTGGCATAAGGGTGGAAAAAAAAAGACTCTCAATAATGGAAGGTACTGCAACAGACCAGGGAGCGGATTTACAAAGATCCCCTGACAAGGAAAGAACAATAATTAGTGAAGATAAAGTAACCCAACATACAACTGACAATGGAGGTAATACACATGAGGAAGAGCAAACAGAAAGAAGGGTGAAGAGTAAAGACCATAAGGGACCTCAGGTTGACACACTAAGGAAAGAAAGGATAAAAGAGAGACCGGAAAACCCCAGTATGACAGAGCAAAATAAAAGAGGTTCTGAGGGGACAGAGACGGAAAGCATAAATATAGAATGGGATCTAAGAGAGCATATAAAGGCCCTCCCTACGAAGGCGGACATTCAACAGCTAATAGCAACAGTAGAGAAATCATGTAAGCTAGCAGTAGAAGAACTAAGGGAAGAAGTGGTGGCAATAGGTAATAGATTGGAAGGAATTGAGAACACCCAAGAAGATATGGCACAGGCAGTAGCAGAGAACCAAGACACTATTAAACGCCACGAGGAAGTAATGAATAATTATAGAGATCAAATGGACGAATTTGAGAACAGGGATCGGCGACAGAATATACGCATACGAGGACTACCGGAAAAATATCACAGCAACGACCTGCCTATGGTAGTCCAAAAGCTATTCTGCCAAATTATGGGAACAGCTGCGCCGGAATTCATTGAAATGGATAGAGTTCACCGTGTTACATCTTTCGGTATTCAAAATAAAGACAAGCCTAGGGATGTGATATGCAAATTGCATAAGTACACAATAAAAGAAACAATAATTAGGATTGCACGAGATACCTCTACAATTGAATACGAAGGAGCCCATATCCTTTTGTTCCCTGACATATCCCGTCGTACATTAATGCAGCGCAGAATGGTCCGACCGTTATTGGAAGCTCTACAGGCAGCAGACATTAAGTACCGATGGGGGTACCCTTTTCGCTTAATAGCAGCAAGGAACGGGAAAACAGCAGTACTACGCACCAGGGATGATTTAAAAGAGTTCTTAGAAATACTAGAACTCCCACTTGTGGACTTTCAGGATTGGAGAATAACTAATATCAAGACACTAATTCAACGACCTGAGCCATGGTCCCAAGTGGGAGGAAAAGGTTAAGGAAAGATTATAGTACTCTTTAGTATAAAAGACTGAAAGCAGGGAAGAGAAGAGAGACTTAGGAAGTAATAGAAATGAATAAAGCAAAGGGGGAAGGGGGGAAGTACGGGTTGGTGCTTAAACTTGTCACTTAATTTTATTGTAATTTTTGGTGTTTGTTTTTTCTTTTTTTTTTTTGTATTTTTGTCTGTTTTTTTTATTTATTTATTTATTTATTTTTTCCAATTAGGCAGGTCCCGTGGAAAGGGATCGATAAACCTGCAATATGCAGGAAGGAGGGAGGGCTCGGGAGGAACAAGGAGCAACCAAGCGGGCCCACCCTACCGTTAGTTGGTACATTTTACAAAGTAAAGTGTTAAGTTGTGGATGGGGTCAGTATGGATTTTTTTTTTAAGTTTTTACCGCAGGTGTACATGGAGGCGGGGAACACGAGATGTGCAGCAACAGATTAAGAATGGTACATATTTACTCAGATTAAAAGAATGGCTAAAACGTTTAAAATAATGACTTATAATGTAAGGGGATTGTGCTCACCTCAAAAAAGGGGCCGCCTTTGGCAAGAATTAAATCATCAAGCTGTAGATATAGTATTTCTACAGGAAACACATTTCACGTCAGGATCTGTACCAAGGCTACCGTTATTCCCATACAACCAGTGGTTTCATGCAGTATCGCCCATTGCGAGAGCTAGAGGAGTATCGATAGCCTTTGGGAACACGTGTCCTTTAACATCCATAGTGGTGAACACAGGCTTAGAAGGGAAGTTCCTTTTTATTAAAGGAACACTGCAGGGACAAATGTACACATTCGCTTCAATATATGCCCCCAACACACACACAGTTGATTTCCTGGGAAAAACACTAAAAGCGTTAGAAAAATTTAGGGAAGGGTTTTTGATTCTTGGAGGGGATTTTAATGTTATTGTTGATACTAAACTAGACACAACTACAGGGAAAACACCACTATCATTTAGAGCACTTAAACATGTTAAAAAATTATTTCAATCCTCACACTTGGTAGATAGTTGGAGGGCATTAAACGGAGAAAAAAAAAATTACAGTTACTACTCAAAGAGCCATAATACCTATTCCAGGTTGGACTGGATCTTGGTAGATCAATATTATTTAGAATACGTAAAAACAGTAAGCATAAAGCCAATAACGATCTCGGATCATGCCCCGGTGGTGGCGGAGATCTTCCCTATACACGCGGGTCACAAGGAACGAACGTGGAGACTAAACGAGTCATTACTGGACAGTAAAATAATACTAGAGGACCTCCAACATAAATTAGAGGAGTATTTCGATTTAAATACGTCAGAAGAAGTATCGGAGCAAACAGTGTGGGAAGCCCACAAAGCGGTAATTAGAGGAGAATTAATAGCACACGGAACGCGAGTAAAGAGGGAAAAAAGAAAAGAGATAGAAGATCAGTTGGAAAGAATAAAGGAATTAGAGAACAAACATAAAAGTACTTGCGAACTAGGAGATGCCAGGCAGCTGGGAATTATGAGGGAGGAGCTCTCCAGGTGTCTGGACAGAAGGGTCAGGGATAAATATAGATTTATAACAAATAGATTTTATGAGCATGGGAATAAATGTGGCCGATTACTGGCTAGACAACTAAAAAAAAAGAGGGAATTATCCCATGTACATGAAATTAGAATAGAAAATAAACAAGTAAAAGACACAAAATCAATAGCAAAAGAATTTCAACAATATTATAAGAAACTATATAATATCCAACCCATTCTAGAACAGGCAGAAGATAGGGGGAGGATAGAAGAAATGAGAGACTATATTAGTAGCTCTACAATATCAAAGTTCCCCTCCAGGTTAATAGAAAAACTAGAAGAACCAATAACCAAAGAGGAAATAAGAAAAGCAATTGAGAACCTGCCGAGGGGGAAAAGCCCAGGACCCGATGGGCTAACCAATGCATACTATAAAAAGTTTGCCCAAATTTTAGAAATACCTCTGTGCAGATATTTCAATAATATTACTGCCTCTAACCCAATGTCCTCAGAAGCACTGCTAGCATATATAACAGTTTTACCGAAACCAGGGAAGGACCCACAGGAATGTGCTAATTACAGACCAATATCACTGCTTAATTCAGATACTAAATTAATGGCAAAAATCATAGCTACTAGAATACAAGAAGAGGTAACACAATTGGTCCATCGTGACCAAACGGGTTTCATGAAAGGCAGAGAAACCAAAGATAACACCATTCGAGCCCTACACATACTTTATTGGATGCAAAATGGCCCAGATAAATTACCCAGGACAATGCTATCAATGGATGCCGAAAAGGCATTTGATAGAGTGGACTGGGACTTCATGAAAGAAGTACTGAGAGCAATAGGAATGGGAGAGCGAATGATGGGATGGATAGAAGCCCTATACGCAAAACCCAGGGCAAGAGTGAAGGTAAATGGTATTCTATCAGGATGCTTTGATATACGAAACGGCACAAGACAGGGGTGCCCCCTGTCCCCAATACTGTTTGCCTTGACTCTGGAACCATTTCTGTGCAGGGTGAGAGAAAATAAGGGAATAAAAGGGATAAGAATAGGATCTGAGGAGCATAAGGTATCAGCATATGCTGATGACCTATTATTCTATCTTTCAGAACCACAGGGATCAATAATGGCACTAATGGAGGAGGTCCAGAGATATGGAAAAATGTCCAATTTTAAAATAAACATGGAAAAATCTATAATACTACCATGTCATGTACCCCCATTGATGTCAAGGGTAATGAAGGATAACCTCCCATTTAAATGGGAAAAAAAATCATTATATTATTTAGGAGTACATATTACGGCGGAAACTAAATCTTTATATGAACTTAATTATGGAACTCTAATAATAGAAATAACTAAAGATCTAAATAGGTGGAAGGGTCATTCACTGACATGGTTTGGAAGGATAAACATTTTGAAAATGAATATATTACCTAGAATAATATATATCTTAAATACCGTACCTAAAGCAGTGCCTCAGGTCTTTTTTAAGAGAATTCGTAAAATGTTTATATCCTTTATATGGAACGATAAAAACCCTAGAATAGCATATGATATACTGCGTAGAAATAAGAAGGAAGGTGGAATAGGGCTTCCAGATGTCTTCATGTATTACAAAGCAATGTCTATGGTACGAATACTAAACTGGTGTCATGACTCCTCAAACAAGGCATGGGTTTCGGTAGAAGAAAGTATGGCGGGCAGAAATCTAGCAGGGGCGCCATGGATACAGGCCACGAATAGAGCTTTAGCAAAGTGGACATCACCACTAACACGGAATACATTAGCAGTATGGGATAGAATGAACAAGAATGGAAAATATGCCCCACGCACATCACCAATGGCCCCATTAGGGGGATATCCATGGTTTCCACCAGGGGAAGAAAAGGGAGCATTAGGTTCTTGGGGCTCAGGGGGCAATACAAGGTGCCTAAGATATGCTCCATCGGGAAGCTTACTTCCTTTAACAGAATTAATAACATCACAAGGAGAAATACATATGTCGAGATGGAGATATTACCAAATGAGAGACTTCTTTAATAAATTAGAACCTCAAGTAAGACCGCTGAGCTCCCTTACGACATATGAGAAGATGTGTATGAAAATAGAAAAACCAAATAACTTACTATCCCAGATATATAAATTAGTCCTTAGTGAACAAAGTAGCACAATTCCTTACTTTATAAGAGAGTGGGAGAAAGAACTAAAATACACATTTAGACCAACACAAATAAAAAAAATTATGGAAATGACACATGAGACATCAATAAGCGCAGCAATACAAGAAATGTCATACAAGTTTATAGCTAGATGGTATCGAACCCCAGCCAGAATAGCAGAGATATATCCAACAGCGGATGGGCATTGCTGGAGAGGATGTAAGGATAAGGGGACATACCTTCATCTATGGTGGGACTGCCCAAAAATTGGGATTTTTTGGGAGGGAGTGGCTAAATGGATTGGGAGGATAACAGCAAAACCAATAGAAATGACACCCCTACAATTTCTGTTTCATGGGACAGAAGGATCCATTAAAGCTTATAAAAAAGGAGTCACACCACATCTGCTGAATGCAGCCAAAATATTAATACCTAGATATTGGAAACAGATAACATGTCCCACTATATTGGAATGGAAGGGGGAGGTAGATAAAATAATGGAAGCTGAAAAATGGATATACGATATAAAAGAACAACAAGAAAAATATAAAAATATATGGGCAGGCTGGAAGCACTATTCCCGAGAAATAGAGAAAGAGTAAGTTATACCAGATTAAAAAACCCCTCCGGAGTCTCCCAGAGATCCCTGACAGGGAGAGGGAGAAAGGAGGGGAAAGAGAAAAAATTAAGAAGCTGCTGTGCAAACTCGTGCACTCCAAAGGTACATCATACAAGGGGTAAAGGGATAATACGAACCCAAACCACAACTTATAAATTTTGTTGTCTGTAGTATGGTTGAAGGTATATGGGAAGTGAATAAATGATGGAAATGTAATTGGAGGGGGGGCCTGAGGGAAGAGGAAGGGAGGGGAGACAACCAGTGGGGGAGACACCAAAATAAACAACATAATTGTTAGGAAACATAAAGGAAAGCCGAGGACTTTCCTAAGCACAAAGCACAAACAACACACCAAGGGATCACAAACGGAATAAAAGCACGAAATAATGATTAAATAAGAAAATAATAATTTTATTTATTTTTTTTAAAAAGGAACTACAAGGGCACAAAAACACACATAAAGAAGGGAAATAACACTGGGGAGAAATTTAAAACTCCCCCCCACTTTTTTTTTTTTTTTTTTTTATAAATAAAAGGAACCACAAAGGCACAAAAGGAAAAAAAAAAAAAAAAAAAACACATAAAGAAGGGAAATAACACTGGGGAGAAATTTAAATTCCACACCCACCTCTTTTTTTTTTTTTTTTTTTTTATTCTTTCTCTCCCTCTCCTACACACCGGTTGACTCCACTCCAAATATCCCCTCCTCTCAGGCCACCACCTAATATTGTTATAGATAAGCAGTGGAAAGTACATATGTAAATGTGAAGACATTGAGGGACTTGTGTAAACCTCAATGCCTTAGGACTGAATGTAATTGTAATTGTTTGGTGAATTTTTTTATATAAGAAAATAATAAAGATGATCTAAAACAAAAAAGATTAAATATTCTCTCAAGTCGACACCATGTCCAAGAATATTACTCTTTGGGATTGTGGTCGTGAAGATTTTACTGGCAGGGCCTGCCGTTCCCGACAAAGTGTTGTGGCATCTTTTATTCGGCTATTCTACTATTGTAGAAGAGTGGTCAGCTGCTTTTCTACAGCAGCACAGAGATGTGGTCTCAGCAGAAGCTCAGTTGGCCAATATGGGGTAATGGACTTGTTTCATGATTAATACGGAAAATCTCTTTCGCAGAAATAAAGTAACTAATAATGGCAAAGTGTATAAGCATTAGAGTCTAAAAATGCTCACTCAAGTAACCAGGGTTTAGAGAGCAAATATGAAAGTTCATAGGAGGCAGGTATGTACACCTGTGTCCAACTTCAAAATGGCCTGAGAGTATGGAATGTTCGCAAAGCTGATTACACCATCACGTGCACTGCTTACAGGTGCCCAAAGACTATGTCTGTTATGGCAGAAGAGTCATTGCATTATACTGTACATAATGTATGTGCTGGAAACCTTCCAATAACACATTTCTCACCGTGGTCTTCTGAAAGTCAAGCCGTACTGCTGACATGCCAGGCCCACCGTGGGTGTGTATACAATAGGCATGAACCTCTCGATGTCTGAAGTCAGCACGCGATAGAAGAGCTTCTCATTCCTGTCTTGTAAAGTCATCAGGATGATGTATCTGAAGGTTAACAGAAGGGAAAGTTAGAACAGAACCACTGTGCTATATGTAAACTATGTGCTGATTTTCTTTTTCTTTGCAATGGAACTTTATATACTGTGTGTGATCAAAAAAACAAAAAAAACCAAGGCATTTTGACAGGGTCTGTGTACATTTTGAGCTATGGACCTCCTAGGTTAATTTCTAGTGGTTGTGGCAACCAGACAACAGTTAACTAGTTACAGTGAAAAAGTTCTGAGAGAATTAAACTCGGTTTTCCTATAGCTCCACCAAATCTTCTGTCACATCTTTTATCTGTGAATAAGCAATACTTGTTCTATGTTTAGTAACTGGTTAAAATAAGCCATGGAGATTGTTATGCAATTATAGCTCAAGTCAAAGAAATCTTTTTTTTTTTTCTTCTTGTTCTGGAGATACAACATGTTGTAAGGTACCAGAAATAAAGACCATGTATCAATGTCAGTTTCCACGTTCAAAAGTAGCACAGGTCCATGGGGGGGGAGGGGCAACCTTGAGCACAAGACAGACATATTGACACCTAACCTTGCTGCTGTATCTCATGAGCATTAATCCCCGGAGCCATCCACAGACATAGCTTTAAAGAAGAAGGTTTTCAAAGCCGTGAAGTGAACTAGTCCTAGTTGGAGCTGTGGTTTGGTTGTTCCTGGGCAGTGATGAGCTGGGGCATGTTAGGACTAGGATTCAAAGTCAAACCTATGTGTTTGAACCCACCAGAACATGGTCACCAGTATAGGCCAATTATCTGCAGCTGGGGCTTTCCTTGCCCTGCAATGGCACATGTATCTACCCCTTGTATACGTGCAGCTGTGGTGAGGGGAATGCCCCTTAGCCCTTGTACACACGGTTGGACATTCTGCCAACCAAATCCATTGGATTTTGTCCGACGGATTTTGTCCGACGGATTGTGTCCGAAACTGTTGCATACACACGGTCGGACCAAGTTATCAGAAAATCCGATCGTTCAGAACGTGATGACGTTATTTCGTTACGACGGGACTACGTTCGCGCTAGTAGCCAGTAGCTTTGATGTAGGAATTTGATCTGAGCATACGTGGCACTTTGTCCGATCAAAATTCTCTACACATGATCGAAGTATGTCCGATCGGACCAGTTTGTCGGAAAATATTTCCAACAAGTTGGAAAATTGGGTCCGACGGATATTCCGACGGAAACAGTGTGATGCATACCACACACAGTCGGATTATCCGACAAAACGGTCCGATAGGACACATTCCGACGGATTCTCCGGCCGTGTGTACAAGGGCTTAAGGCCTCCACTAGGGCTGAAGGCCTTAAGTTCTGCCTTAAAGCATAAGTGTAGTTAAAAAAAAAATAAGTAAAAAAATTTGTGCAAGGGATGGTACTTACTACAGATACTCCTCGTTTAACGACGTACCTGTTTAATAACCACTCTGACTTACAACCAGCTCTCCCCACTCTTATGACGTGCTATGCATCATTGTATTGTACATGACAGAATTTTCGTTTATGTTCTGTACTTATGCAAATTAAAACAACATTATTGAGCTGGAGTTGTGTGTTTTAGACTTTTTTTTACAATATAGTACAGTAGTTAAGAATTCTTAAAATATTGATTACTTGTGACTCGTTTAACAACCAATTTGTTTACCAACCTGGCCATTGGAACAGAATCTGGTCGTTAAGCGAGGAGTACCTGTATGTACTTAAAATTCACTGTGGAGTCTGTGGTGACCCACTGAGTTCAATTCGCATTTGTGAGGCATGGCACTGTGCTTTTTAGGTACGTTTTAACCCAGCCCTACAGAGATCGAAATTTGGCTGGTTCAGCAGGGACCGTACAAATTTCCATGTACGGAAACCCTGGTTGAGCACAAGTTGATCCATCAATTGATTTTTATACGAGTCTGTTGGGTATTTCCTGAATAATTAGTGCCGCGGGCTATAAACCAGCAACACTAATGATTGTATTGTGCCAGCAGGGAAGGCTCCCCCCCGGCAGAACACAATAGTGCTGCGAGAGGGATTCCCCCATCAACACAATTGGTGATCTAGCGATTTTCTTGTTCCACAGGTGGAAGGAAAGAAAATTGCATAATGTATGAGCTGCTTTACTGTATTTGTTTTTTTCTTCGTTTTGTTTTTAAGAAGAATTTCAGGTATGGCACTTTTACATGGACCAATGTAACTATGTACAGCACATAATTACATTGTGGGATCCCTCTAGTTGCTGGAAATCTCTGTAGTAGACATGGCTTCTCCAGCTCCAGTGATCCCCACTTGCTTCAAGTCCCATGCCAAGTGGCTGCCCTGCAGCATCAGGAAAATAGAAGTTTGGCCGCTCGGCACAAGTGCCTTTCAGAGAAGGCTTTGTATTCTCTCAATGAATGCACAGTATTCTCTGACTGGAGGAGGGGTACATTGTGACGCCCTGCATCTACACCTCATCCAACCAAAGAACACTTTGCAATTACTGAGAGAATGCAAAGCAATCTCTAAATGGGGCCCGAGCTGAGTGACCAACCTCCTGTGATCACGATGCAGCAGGGCAGGTGCTTGGCACGGGGTCCAGAAGCAAGTGGAGCTCACAGGAATAAAGATGTTTACTATAGTGATTTCCAGCTTCTAGAGCAGGGGTCTCCAAACTGTGGCCCGGGGGCCAGATGCGGACCTTTGCTTGCCTTTATCCAGTTCTTGGGACACTATTCATCCCAAGGATGTGAGACACTATTCTGCCCTCTGACACCAACAATGAGACAAAATTCCTGCCACTGACATCAACAGTGGGGCACTATCCCCCTAATACCAAAGATGGGGCATTGTTTACTCTCACTAATGCCAGAAAAACTGTTAAAATTTTCCTTCTGGCCACAGTCCGCCCCCCCTAAAGTCCAAAGGACAGTAAACTGGTCCTTTGTTTAGAAGGTTTGGAGACCCCTATTCTAGAGAGATCCCACAGGTGTGATTGTATATGCATAGTTACATAGTCCAGGCTCGATCAATGTACCTATGTAGAAAATGCCATACCTGGAATTCTTCTGTAAAAAAAACAAAAACACAAATACAGCGTGTAAGAAAATGGGGGGTGATTAAACAAATAATATCAATATCATATGTATTGGCAGCTCCTGAATAGCACGCACTAGGTGTTTTTTCTAAAATTAAAGTTGCCTAAACTGCAGTTTGGTTTGGGTGTAATTATATAAATTGGGCTTCAGCATTAGTCTGACTGGACTGTGAGATGCCTGACCCCAAGGGGCACTGTCTCTTCTGGCAGGCATGGAACTATGGTCTGGTCAGGTGCTTAAGTTACTCTTTCTCTGAGCCTGCCCAGTGGGAGGGGCGTTCTTGCTGTACTTTCTGGGAGAGGGTACTTAAGGTGCGGAGGTCACGTGGTTTGGGGTTCTGGTCCAGTATGATGTGCTGGCTACATGGTCCTGATCCTCCTGACCAGCCCCCAGGAAGGCTATGGCCTGGGGTGCGGATCCACCCGACTTTAATGTCTTGGGACTGGCTAGCCCGAGGCAAGGAAACTAAAGGATTATTCTGAGGTGGATGGGTGCCGTCTCCGGTTCAAGAGAGACCCAGTGTAATTCAAGCATTCCAAGGGAGGACTCTTCAGAAGAACACCATGTACGGGTTTGTTTTCTTAGCAAGAGCCTGGAAGGGCTGAAGTAACCGAGAGAATCTGGTCTTGTGGAGATCTCCAAGCAGGCGGAAAGATCCAGGTATCCTACAAGTGTTCTCAAGCTTAGTTTTTCTAAGGGTTTACAACAACGTCTGTGGCAGAGACTTGTTCCTAAGTAAGCACCTTGTTGGCTGCTAGGCCTTGTGAGAGAGGGACTGTCCAACCTGAGTGTTCATCCAGCGCTGCGAATGGCTATTCTGTGGATGCAGTCAAAGTAAGGAAGTTCTTTAATGTTTTTGACTTTGACATTGAGAGTACCTGAACTTCCTTTCCAATCCTCAAAGACTGTTTAATGGTTGAAGCTTGCAAATAAAATCCATTCAACTGGATCTATTGTCAGTCTCAAGTTACTGGCCCATCTACCAAGGGACATCCGCTAGACGTGCAACAAGGAGAACGGAGGGTAACGGTAAGCCCAAAAATAACCAGCATCTCCTTCGGGGGTTAGTGCTACACATAAATAAAATCATTATTATTAATCAGCACCCACTTCTCACTGTTTGATAGGTGCTGGTCAGCAATGAACACACATCACAAACTGTAGGTGAAAAAGATTACATTGTATAAAGAATTAAACATGAACCTCTTAATTACTGGTCAGGAAATATTACATAAAACAAATCTCAAGGAGGCAAATAAAAAGTCACAGACAAAGATTTACAGTTACAACTGGTACAATCAAATTTGACCTACCCCTATTGAATGGGGGAGAAGTGGGTGTTGATTAAAAATATTAATGTAATTGATTAATGTCATTATTGTTTATTTAATCACCCCGATTTTAATACAGGACAATGCACACTTAAAAGGAACAGTGGCATGCCTTTCAAATGTTTATTGCGCTCTGCAGAGAGAGAACTCCATGGGTCACCACGGACTCCACCGCACATTTTTTGAATGGATTGTAGAATACCTACCATGGTGTATGTAGCCCTGTGGAGTACAACGGAGAGCAAATAGCGATTTACGCACTTTGTTATATCAACCTTAAGTGGATGTTCCCTCATTACTTGCACAGTCTTTAAGGCAAAATGATTATCGGGTAGGTTTTTAAAGTGACCCGGCCAGTTATTACAAATCTGAAATAAACGGACTCTAAGCCATGTCTTTAATATGGTATTCTGTTGCCACTTAAAGAGGAAGTAAGCCCTGATGGGTTTACTTCCTCTTTCATTCCCTGCAAAGGCAAAGCATAATGGACTACTATGCATCGCATAGTAGCCCATTATGTGTCACTTACCTGACACAGGAGCCAGCGAAGTCGCCGCTGTCCCCTGTAGTCCGCCGCATCCATCTTGCTGGTGGCGTCTCGCAGCTCCGCCGCTGTCATTCGGCGAAGCCGCGATGACGTCACTCCCGCGCATGCGCACGGGAGTCGACACGCGCGGTAGCTCCATTCTTGGAAATGCCGCGCTCAGTGCGCATGCGCGCCGATGTCTACGGCGCATGCGCCGTAGACAGCGGTGCCCGTTTTCGGGCAAATATCTCCTAAACCATATAGGTTTAGGAGATATTGCTTGGACCTACAGGTAAGCCTTAATCTAGGCTTACCTGTAGGTCAAAGTGGTTTGTAAGGGTTTACAACCACTTTAAAGGATTGAGATATAACAGATGCAGATATATTCATTGGGATTCCTAATCCATTAACCATGGTTTGTATGAGAAATGGAGATTATTATGTAAATTACAGGTACAAAATAGAAACCTGGACAACCTTCAAGGAAAATACTCCCTTGTCTTGCAGATTGTCCAAAGTCTGTTTTTTACCTGCAATTTACATAATAATCTCCATTTCTCATACAAACCATGGTGAATGGATTAAGAGGAATCCTTCTAGATTTATCTACATCCATTTATTTCAGTCCTTTAAGTGGGTATGAAACACCATGTTAAAGTTATGAATTGAGTTAATTTGCTGTATTAATAATTGATTGCAGTTTGCTAAAGGGTGAAAGATATATATTGCTCTTGGATTAGTACAAACTTGTCCATTTAGACATACATATATACGTTCATTGTAAACCCTTAATTTTTTTTTAAATATCAAACAGGTCATACTGTTTGATATCAATGTCAAAAACAAAACAAAACAAAAACAAAAAAGTATAGAGATTTTTATTTTCTTAGGGTAAGTTGGGGTTCATTTGGTTATAACTCTTGGCTCTATTGCTTACGACAGTGTTGTTCTCGATTGCATAGGTCATGTCACAGGCAGTGGACATCAAAGACTTTGCCTCCATCCCTCCTGCTCCGGCTAGGGGTTCTGAACATGGTAGCACGCCCTCCTTAAAGTGGTTGTAAACCCTTACAACCAACTTTGACCTACAGGTAAGCCTAGATTAAGGCTATACGGTTTAGGAGATATTTACTCGAAGACAGCCACCGCTGTCTACGGTGCAGGCCGCAGATCGCGGCAATATGCGCTGGAGTGTCGTCATCACGGCTCCGGCGAATCACAGCGCCGGAGCCGCGGGACCCGGAAGTCGCTCCAGGATCCATGGCAGCGGCGAAGAGGAAGACGGAGGACCGCTTCGGGGGCTTCATTCTCAGGTAAGTTATTCAGAATGAGCTAGTATTCTATGCATACTAGCTCATTATGCCTTTGCCTTACAGGGTGTGCTTTTAAAAAAAAAATTGCCTTTACTTCCTCTTTAAGAACCTGGACTGTCCAAAGACTCATGGTAGAACTACAAAACAGGGGTATTTTGTACCCGGCTTTGGCTCACTAAGCGAAGCTATTCAGACTATTCCCCTGTGCTTCAGGCTCTAATGCTGAGCAGGTTACCCTATGGTCTGTCGCCGTCCCTTTCACAGTTTCACACCACCCTGAGCTCACTAGCAACCTCCTGTCAGGAGTTGCGGGCCAGGGTTGAGGTTTTGGAAAACCACCAGAGTCCGACCCCAGAGGCTCCTACCGTTCTAGGGACATCAGGTTTCCAGGACCCCCTTGGTACCATGCCCTGTACCTTTAGGTAAAAAAACAAGTGCGCCTTCCATTACCCCGGCATCCTACCAGGTACGTCCAGGGCATTCCAGAGTTAACGCCTGGCCCCAGCTCATTCAGCTGACATAGCGGATGCTTTCAAACCTCTCCTGATTTTGCCGTTACTCTGGCAGTGGCATGGGATAAAGTGGAGGGGTCTGTATTATTTTTCTACTAAACTTGCTTTTGGGTCCAGAAGCAGCCCTTGGCTGTTTGATACTTTTGCTCAGGCACTCAGCAGGATACTCACCCACATAGAACACTGTCAAGAAGTCATCCACTCTCCGGATGATTTCCTCCTCATCAAAAGTTTCAAACAGGCCCCGCCGATCTACAGAACCTGACATCAGTTTTCTCTGCTCTCAACATCCCACTGGTGGCAAGAAAAATGGAAGGCCCGGTGACTGCACTTACATTCCTGGGAATCACGCTGGATACTTGTGCTATGTAGGCCAGTCTACCTGCAGACAAGTTAGACAGAATCAGAGACTGGATACATGTGTTCGTGATCTCTCAAGCCTGTTCCAGAGAAAATGCTCTCGCTGTCAGGCATGCTTATGTAGCGATACCCTCATAAGGGCTGCTGCCAACCTCCCATTCACCATGATAAAGACAATAAACAGACATTCTGCTCTGTTTTGTTGCTTTTATTGTAGGGTATAACTTGGATAGTAGAAGAGAGAAATATGAGATGCCCAGGATACAGCCAGGGCCGCTGATAGGGCAGTACAGCCAGCCCTACTGTACCGGGCCCGGCCAGCAGGGGGGCCCAGACAACTTTATTCTTCAGCTTTGGTAAAAGCACATTGCCCAGGTGAAAGCATTGATAATGTTCCTAGGATTGCTGTAACATAATTCTATTTTATCTGGGCCCCATCAGTACAGCAGAGGGGCCCAGGAGGTATTAGCAGAGAGGGACTATTTTTTCAATTTCGGGTGCAGGCGTCTAAAGCCAGCGCCGCACTTTTTTAAAGTTCCTGCTGGCCGCGGCTGATGACAGCCGATCTCTGGCGGAGTGATTCTCCTTTCCTCCCTTAGTAACCGAGGAGGGCAGAGGACGGGCTGTATCTGAGCGGCGGGAGATGAGAGAGAAGTGGTTGAGAGCGCAGGCAGCATAAGGATACCGATGCACGTGCAGGCTCACGTTTTCTGGAAGGTACAGAAACAAACATACAGAGAGGCATACAACAACTGTACTGTGTGATCATCATCATAATGATGATAATCACATAAGCACAGCGAGATGCTCTTAGGTCTTGTTTACGTTTGTGTTTGGGGGGGGAGGCAGTAAAAATGTGCAGCTCAGCCACAGTTTTACCATCTTCCAACCACTCCCCCTTTATGCTGCAAAGACACTACTGCCATAGTGCTGCAGTAGTGACGGGATGTTGTGTAAAACACCCTGCAGGTGTACTACAGAAGTAGTGCCTTTGCTGCATAAGGGGGAGTGGTTGGGGGATGGTAAAAATGTGGCTCAGCTGCATATTTTTACTGCGTCCCCCCACCCAAAACACAAAAGTAATCAAGACTTAACAGTTAGCATCTCCCTGTGCACTGCCAATCATAACTGGAGGCATTACCCACAGCCACACATATACATGGATAAAAGTATACATGTGCCGAATGTCTCGACCACGGGGGGGGGGGGGGGGCCCTGTCAGGTAGGCTGTATGGGGCCCCATGATTTCTAACAGCAGCCCTGGATACAGCACATTCTTGAAATTACTTTTGGCCTTGGCCTTGTATCTTTGTATTTCTGTGCATTAACTTCCTTACTGACTGTTGCTTCTTTCCTTTGTACAAATCCTTTACTGCATAATTACTGCCTTCCAAAGGAACAAAGGGAACCACTCCCAATAATTCCCACTGGAAAACCGTAATGATGTTGTCTTATGAGCCAAAGAACCAGAGATGCACACAGCTTCCTTCTCCAGATTCTATGAATCGGACAGTCACCCAGTCTTTGGAAGTTATTACCAATGTGCTAACCAGGCCAGAGACGACATGACAACTCTCCCCATTGACCTGACACATGGCAATAAACTGACTTCTACTTTCAGCCAGTCCATGCTTAACAATGCTGTGTACCCCTGGCTCTGACCAGTTTCTCTTATGTTACGCTGACCTTCTCCTCAAGAACAGTTCTGTGCCCCCGGTCACAGAATGCTGCTCCAACTCCTCTGCTTCACTGCTACTTTCACTACTTGATCCTCTTTACAACCAGGTCCTGTGTTCCCTGGTCACAGCAGTCAGATGCCTCCTTAGAGATGAAGATCTGTATCTTTAGCTCCTGTCTAGCGGTTCCTCCATCCCTCCTCCCTCACGTGGGGACACGTGGAACAACACCTCAAATCTCCATTTTGTCTTTCTGCTCCCCAGAACTCCTCCTTGGAAATATGTGACCCCAGCTTATATGGGAGGCCTGCCCCCTGCCAATACCAAGAGATAATTGGTCAGGGCTCCTCACATGAGCTGCCTGCCACTTGGGTCTCAGGTCCTACCTCTTCCAGAACAATCCATCTGAAAGCAGAGAAGGCATCTCTGAGCCAAAGTACAGGTGGCCACACCCCCCACTACACTAGACACTCCCAGTCCCAAATCACAAATCACCACAACCAGGCTAGAAAAATACTACTTTAGCACCTACCTTTAGGTAGAGGGTGCTACACTTAATTTTGCCATGAGGATCATTTCCCAGGGTAGATCGTTCATTTCACGTTTGTTGGCTTTGTTACCTTCAGCCCCCGACTCTGACTCTCGGGTCAAGTTAGATTTCATGGCTATATCCAACTTACGTATGTGGGACGAGTTCCTCTATCATTGGAACAGAATCGCCATGTTCATCCCTGCAGAGTCGGTTCTTTTCTCCTCAAGTCTTGACTGATACAGCAGCCACCAACAGCTATGCGGCTATTTTTGGCACTCACTGGCTAGCTGGGCTATGGCCATTCGAGATCTTGGCTATTCCAGGGTTTGTGCAGATGTCAGCTTTGTTCGAGAATTGCCCCATAGTGTCGGCAGCACAGGCGTGGGGCCGCTTTTGGACAGGTTAAATGGTTGTTTTCTCAACGGACAATCAAGCTACCTCAGAAATTTAACAAAGGCAGACCCAGGTCTTCACTCATCATGTCTTTTGTACGTTGGCTGTCCCTTCAGTTCCATTTCTACATACACTCTAGGTTCATCATTGGTGTATAGAATACAGCAGCAGATGCTCTGTCCCGTTTTAACTACCCGCTATTTTCTGACAGATCCCAGACACAGGCGCCTGTGCCAGACTGTCCCCGCATTTCTTGCTGCTAACGATGGACTAGGTTCCCACTGGGCTGATGTGGCAGTTTGGATCTACAAGTCAATATCAAGTAACGCCAGGAAGGCTCATGACATGGCCCGGAATACCTTCCAGGCTTGCCAGTCTCAGTATCCTGGGAGTGATTGTCACAAACATTCAATATCTATTGGTTTTCATTGCCTTCTGCCACTCATAGCTCAAGCTATTCTACAGCACTAAGACATATCTGGCAAGAATTCTACTCCCTCATGCTCCCCTCTTCTCAGCACAGTTCATGAAACGTTGCCGCACCTTGCTTTCAAACCTAGGTTTGGACCCCAAAGCTTATTCTGGCTATTCTTTCAGGATAGGTGTGGCTTCCACTGCTTCTTGCCAAGGGGTCCCCAGTCATGTGATCAAAAAGTGATAGATACAGATATATCCCTGATCCACATGTTGAGATGTCAGGGGCATTCATGCTTTTGGCTGGTTAATGTTACACACGATTACTTTCAATTAATTGTTTGCTAGCTCATCCTACTTTCTTTATTTTTTTCCCCCTTAGGCATACTGACCATGTGACTACAGCACACCCCAGGTCACTTTTCTCGTTTCCCCTCATACCTTTTCCTAATGTGGTCTACTAGAGACTCAAGAGTAAAAATGGGAAGGCTGACTGCGGTCAGCCTGTATTTTTAGGAGTCAGGCTGTATTTAAACCCACCCTCTATTTTCCATTGCCTGTCAACTGTTCTCTCGTGTCCCACCCGCCCTTCAACTTTTCATTCTATTCCTTCTCTTTGACCTATACTTGGGTATGCCCCCTTTAGGCATGCTGACCACATGACTACGGCACACCTCAGGTCACTTTTCCCATTTTCCCTCATACCTTTTCCTAATGCGGTCTACTAGAGACTTCAAATACAAATACACACTCACACACACACACAAATAAAAAAAAAAATAAAAAAAATTTCTTCATCATTTTAAGCCAATATGTATTCTTCTACATATTTTAAATAATGGCAATAATATTGATTAGTTTGTGCAAAAGTTACAGCGCCTACGAAATAGAGTATAGATTTATGGCATTTTTACTATTATTTTTAACTAGTAATGGCGGTGATCTGCAATTTTTAGAAGCACTGCAACATTGTGGCCGGACAGATTGGACACTTCTGACACTTTTTTGGGACCACTGACATTTATACAGCGATCAGTGCTAAAAATAGCCACAGATTACTGTATAAATATCACTGGCAAGGAAGAGGTTAACACTAGGGGGCCATCACGGGGTTAGGTGTTCCCTAGGGAGGCAGTGTAGTGACTGGAGGAGGAGACAGATTGCTGTTCCTGATCACTAGGAACAGCAGATCTGTCTCTCCTTCCCTTACAAAAAGGGATCTGTCCCGTTTGCATTGACAGATCACCATTCTGTCTCTCTCAGGAGCGATCGGGGTGGCCAGTGGACATTGCGGCCGCCGGCCACACGTATCAGCTCTAGTGCCCCCTGGTGATCTTAAAGCAGACAGCGTACAATAACGGTGATTCACCCAGGAACAGTACAACTGCGGGGGCTGGTCTTTAACTGGTTAAGCAATAAAGTGCTGCTTGTGTTATAAAGAAACATGGTGAACAAAAAAAGAAAAAAACACAACTGCTTATATCTGCCAGCAGTTACCCAGCTGGAACAGGGCCACACAGATATCAAATGAAAATTAAACAAACTTTTAACATACTTGTCCAGATCGCTGGCCTTTGTTTCATAACTCTTGATGACACGCAGAGTTTGTACATCTTGGCTCAGGAAACATGGAGGAAGGAGGCCATGAATGCCAAGCTGCAGACGTTCTTCAAGTGTGAATGCCATACCCTGACAAAAAACAGACATAATATTGTAATGGCCACCTGTAATAGTATAGAAACAAAGCCTTCTCTATATTCAAGAAAAAAATAAAAAATAAATAGGTAAAGAGGACCAGTCCTGAATGTTTTAAAAGTGGTTAAATACATTTAAAGCTCAACTACAAGCAAACGGGAAAATAAACATTAAAAATACATATTAAGAGAGCTGCGTTACCCGTCAAAAGATTTGTTATTCTGTTCAGCCAGTCCTGAGATGTACACATAACAGAGTCAGGCTGCTGCAGCTAAGCAATACAGCTGGGTGGCCTTCCTTCCCTGGCCTGTGATTGAACAGCAAGGTAACAGCAGTAGGCTGATAAGCATCCCTCCTCTCAGCATGTTTCGTGCCATCTACCAGTACATTACTCCTAAATTATGTCATATTTCAGGAGTCTTCGTGGGCATTTTTTCCCCCTTTCATCTAGAGGCGGCGTTTTCTCAGCTATGTACATCCTCCTGCCTGCATACCCAAGCTATGGGCAGATGGATTCCAGAAAATAAAACGCTACATTAATCATCTGCCCTTAAACAAGATGGGTGCAGCTAGAAATGCCACAGGGATGGTTTTCAAAGAGATTTCTCAACAAAAGTAAAGTATGGATAGATGGGCAAATTTGTTTTGAATATTAAAAATGAATTAAATAGGGTTTTCAGTTTGCGGTGCTCAGATACAGTTCCCTTCCACTTTAAAAGAACCCATAACTGCATTATTTTGCTTTTTCTTTATATCTGCCTGAAGTTTAGCTTTAAAACTTTTCCACTTATACAGGGTGGACTATTCAGTTCTCAGGCTCTTTGATTCCACAGGAGCCATGAGGATTAAATGGAGCCATAGCCTTTTACTAATGTCAACCATACCACGATGGACATCGAAGAGCTCAACATGTTTCACCATTCAATGGCTTCCTCAGGAGACTTGCGAATTACAGACTGAATCAGTATATTACTACATCAATTGAATGTCATTCATTAATAAAATAGACAATAGATCATCTGAAAGGCCATCTCACCCCGGATGCATAGCAAGAAATCCTTGGTGTTCAATATGTAAACAGATGTTAAGAACCAGAAGGATTGCAGCTAGAGATATCAGTGTGTCATAGGAAGAATACAACCAACCAATGGGAGCCTCGTCATCAATTAATGTAGTAATATACTGAATTAGTCTGTATTTAAGGTATAAATATACCTATACAATATACATGTTTGACTTAAGTTAAATGTGTTATTTTTCTATTCATTTATAGAATTATTTTGTACAGTGATTCACAAGTCTCCTGAGGAAGCCACTGAATGGTGAAACATGTTGCGCTGAATACAATGTACACCCCTTATGACAGCATTAATCATCCATGAAGGTTTTTTAGATGATCGTTTTCAACTTTTGGATATTCATAAATTTATGAATTGTTGGTATATCAATGTGTTTGCCACCTTAAAAATGCAATTACTTGTATCTGTAAACAATTTGAGTATTTCCGGAATGTGGGGTCTCTGATCGTCACATCCTTGGCTGATCATCCAATTCTTTATAAGAATATGGGGTTGACCTCAGCCATAGCCTGTACTTTGCCAAAGGGGCACACATAATATACAGTAAACGTACGGCTACAAGGCTCTTTTGTAAGGCTACAAAAGACCGTGGACATATTTCAGGAGATAGCCAAAGACTGTGGACACATTACATATTGTGGTTGGAGGCTGTAGACATGCTGCAGGACACAGAGACTTGGGAATGTAACATGCGATGGCTAGAGATCATTGCCATCACAGCCCCCTTAAAAACCAATGCTCCCCCCTAACATCATAAACTGCTGGGGTGCTAGGGCCATATAACAAGAACCAAGAACCACAGTCTGAACATGAGGGTTTTTTTTACAACATGTTGGCCATCAATGTAAATTATTAGCTACTACCCCAATGCAACAATGATATGAAACTTCAGTAAAAGGATATATTTTATGATTACAGCAGCTCTTCATTTTAATGCTTTATTCTGCCTTTCATTATAACAGAGTGCTTTTTTTTTTTAATAGCTTGACTACTTCTGTACAAGTCACTCTGACCTAGCCAAGCACAAAATCTATTCCACATGTTATACAACTTTTAGTTAAGGTTGGGTAGCTATTACTGTACATTAATGCACATTAAAAAAGGAAGATCCTATTTGCAGTTGTTATATGCACGGCTCTTAGTATTTTCCAGCTAGGCTAATTTTCTAACAAGCAACAGCTTTGAACAGGCATGTAATAACCCATCCAATTAGGTGTAAAATGGCATCTCTGGTGCCATTAGCATAAGCCATTATAGGAGGAAAAAACGATAAAAAAAAAAAAATATACACACACCAAAATTATACTCGGATTGGTCAATGCGAAATAGTAATAGTGAGATGTAAACATTAAATGAATCAGTGTCGAGGCGAGTTAACATTGTGACATTATCATCAAGGATTAAAAGGACAACTTGATGACTTTTAGTAATCTGCGAACATAACATGGCGTAGGGGCAGATACAGAAAGGTCAACCACTGAAAGATCTTTCATAGAGAAATCTTTCCATAGATATGTATGAATAGAAACATACAACAGTGGCAGCAGAAAAAAAACACTAAGTGGTTCTTCACCCAGTCTGCCTTTTTTTTTTTTTTAACCCTTTTGTCTGAATATATGTCAGGGCTGGGCTCAGCCCATCCTTCTCTGAGCTGGCTGCTCAGCTGTCGGCTAATTGCCAACTCCTATATCTCCACAGTCACTCAGCTGTTGATGTTCCTGCTCGTCAGTCCTGCCTACTAATGGCGGCCATACACGGTTCGAATTTCGAAAGAATTTTTTTTCAAAAATCGTATCTAAGAATTTTCGTATGAATTTTGCATCATTAGTGGGCTGCAACAACAGCCGATTTTCGTGCAGAAATCAAAATTTGAGGAATCGGACATGTTGGAAATTTTTGGAAAAACAAACGATATTCTAATCAATGATGGGAGAATCATGCGAGAAATGTAATAAAAAAATAAAATTTACAGAGAGAAAAGAAGATTCCCGGTCACGAAAAATGATTTTCTGTAGCAACATGAGGTGAAATTGAAGGCTTGGTCTGCCGAATTTCGAAAATCAATGGTGGCATCATCAGATCACAAAAAAACAAAACAAAAAAACGTTCTGATTTTGAAAAGAAAATTTGTTCGAAATTCGACCATGTATAGCCTGTATTAAGCCGTCCAGTCCAGAGGAGCTCTGCCTTCGCTTTGGTCACATCACAGAATCTCCTGCGATCCTGTTCAAGACTTGCTTTGCCGACATCCCTTCTGGCTCCAGATCCTGCTTGCCGTTCCACTACATTGATCCCTCACTTCTGGCTTGGCTGACTATCCGTTCCGGTTACTGAACTTTGGCTGTGTTTTGATAACTTTTGACCTTTTTACTTTTATTATTAAACAAGTGTGATTTAATTGTACTTCTCAGGCTGATTTCATGGTTTCTGACAATATAGTGTAGCTCTGTGTTTATCCCAAGTACGTTTAAATCTAGTTCCTTTACTGCCTACAAACTCAATACATCTGCTGGAAGTCTGTTCCAAGCATCAATTCTTTCAGTAAAAAATACTAAGGATAGTTTTGAATTCTCCTCCTGCTATTTATAGGTCCACATATTCATACGTGTATGCAACCCTAATAATACATTTTTTCAAGTTTGTTCCCTTTTGTTAGAACTGTTCAATAAATACGTAAAAAAAAAAAAAATGTGGATTTTGCAAGAAATTTTGTGAGTTGAGAACTTTTTGTGCTGTCTGTGCATAAGTGAATGTTTTATAAATATCAGATTAACTACTTTATAAATATAAATATGTCTCCTAACCCCTTTATTGCCACGACGTATGGGATATATCAGTTGGGGCCACTCACCATACACATTGGGATACATTTTGTCTTGCATGTGCTCACCAATGCCCGGGACCAGGCGGGGACTGTGGTCATGTGAAAATTATTCATTTAGGCAGTTCCCCAACATAGAGATGAACCATGTCACTGTGTGCAGTAATAAAAAATACAGCGTTCCTCTGAAAAAGTGGCATCACATGTTACTACACACCTTGTGTGAAGTATGTTGCTCAGCTAGTGGCCACTTCACCAGTCCAGTGTACCTCTGTTACCAGAATGAGCACATTTTACACAACGCACAAATAATCTCTAGCAACAATCTGGCCTTTTCTGATCTCCTAGGGCAGAAGTGCCAATCTCATTGTGTGCCACATCAGCATTTTGGTTGTCTTTAAAGGGCCGGTTGTATCTGCAAGACTATACAAATGTATGCAGGGCTTTTTTCTCTCTCAGAGAACGGGTGCAGGAACTCATCCACGCACCCCATCAAACTGCACTGAACGATGGGTGTGGACAAATTGCAAACAGTGAGAGAATCTTAAAGGGGCCAGTAGTGCGTTGTGTGTGGTGTTAAGGGGTGTGCTATGTACTGAGTGCAGGACTCCTCGGGGGTGTGCTACGTACAGAGTGCAAAGTTCAGAGGTGTGCTACACGCAGACTTCAGAGGTGCGTTACATACAGAGTTCAGAGGTGTGCTACGTACAGAATGCAGAGTTCAGAGGTGCGCTACGTACAGAGTGCAGAGTACAGAGGTGTGCTACGTGCAGAGTTCAGAGGTGCGCAACGTGCAGAGTTCAGAGGTGCGCAACGTGCAGAGTTCAGAGGTGCGCAACGTGCAGAGTTCAGAGGTGCGCAACGTGCAGAGTTCAGAGGTGCGCTACAAACAAAGTGCAGAGTTCAGAGGTACGCTACGTACAGAGTGCAAAGTTCAGAGGTGTGGTATGTACAGAGTGCAGAGTTCAAAGATGCGCTACATAGACAGTGCAGCGTTTAGGGGTTTGCTATGCACAGTGTGCAGGAATCAACTATCTTTCACAGGCTGTTCAGGTCTCACTTCCACCCCTCCCCCTGGGTGCAAGGACCACATGAGCCTGATTAGGCCCGTGGGCCTTTTGTTTGACACAGTAGCTTGGGAAATCTCCCGGTGAGTAGGCTCAATTCTCTCTGCTATAATGATACACAAGCCCCACTGTTAGAGAATTTACAAGGATAGCCAGAGATCTTCCTTTTCACCATTCTTGGAGAGATCAGTAGCTCACCAAGATGGACCATACACTTCTGAGGGCAATCAGAAGTGCATACAGAAGAAAACCCAGTCATGTTGTATTACAACAGTGATGTTTGGCTCTGTATGGTGAGAGGGGGTTAGTTGATCCACCCTATCCAATCAATTGTTTCGAAAGGCAACAAGGTTGACAAACTCACACAGACAAAAAAGTCCTATTGAAGAGCCAATGAACCTACCAATATGTCTTTGCAGTGTGGAAGGAAACCTGATTACCCAGAAAGCCCAGACAAGTACAGGGAGAACATGAAAACAGATCATGCATGCAGATCATTTCCAGACCAGGATTTTAACCAGGAAATGTACTTGCCCTTGACAATAAACTAATTGTGGCTGTTATCACACCGGTTGTTAATCAAGATCTCTCTCCAGAGGTTAAGTTACAAGTGTGCATATTGAACAAAAAAACCCCACAAAAAACGGAAATATGGGAGCTCAGTGGTTGGCCTGTTCCAATACCACAACATCACTGTTTAGTGTCATGTTGTTAATGCTACCTTCCCTGTAGGTCGAAAGCCCTTCCTCTCCCTCATCACTTTGAACTGCGACTTGGTTAGGATGATCGTGAGTGTTGGAGCTGAAGTGGTGACCAGGCCCCATCTTATAGTCTGCATTTTCCACCATCAAAGCTCCTTTGATTGTGCTCCAATGCCTTTGTATTTTGGCAAAATGTTGACGTCCGCTTTGCTTTTTACATTGCTACATAAAGATATGGACCACAACTGTGATCCATATTCTTTATCCTTATGAGAAGGACTTTATGGCACAACAGAACACGATCGGGTTGACTTACTAAAACTGGAGAGTGCAACATCTAGTGCATGGCAGCCAATCAGCTTCTAACTTCAGCTTGTTCAATTAAACTTTGACCAAAAACCTGGAAGCTGATCAGGTTCTATGTAGAGCTGCACCAGATTTTGCACTCCCCAGTTTTAGTAAGTCAACCTGTTGTGTCTTTGTGACTTATTTTGTTTCATGGTTTTGGATGTTTTTTGTGTCCTGTTCTTCCCCGTTTCCCCTTTTTTGCCTGTATTCCTTTCCCTTCACTGTTATATTAATGAACACCTTTTGTTTCAATGTGAAAAATGTAAATACGCAAAAGCAGACATTAAAATACGAGTCACTAAAAATTTACTTTATACATAAACCCAGTTAACCTCCCTAGACATGAATTGGATGCAGCATTGAGATGTAACAACAGTATAAAAACAAAAAAAACAAAACAAGTGTTTTATCAAAAGAAAGAATGGCAATTGTTTGTTTCACAAAGGGCTTTAGCAAACAAAATGTCACTCAGTTCGGGTTTACGTCTACCTAAAATGGTAAACCTTACAATAACTCAAAATATACGCACACAAAAACACGCAATACATTGCCAAAATATAAACTTCTGGTTGAATGACTGCCTAGCAGAACTTGATCTTGCGGAGGATTCGGTTTTTCTTTATCTTGAAATGTGTTAAATACTGATACATGAAGTCGGGGAAAATATTCCACATCTTGTTTTCTTTGATGAATAAAAGAAAAATAAAAGCAAGCCGCATCAGCTGGCAGATTCTTATCAGAGTGCTGGCTCCACTCCAGAACAGTCTTCTAACTGGGAGAAAAACATAGCAAACATAACAAACATCTTGTCAAGAGCAGAATTAAAATCCATGTTATGGGCCCAATTTCCTTGGAGACCAGTACGTTGATGGAATGGAATTTATATGAGAGTTTAGCGGACCTATCAGATCACAGCACATGGAGAGTCCCCAGCAATTCTCTCTATCTTTCTACCCTTCCAGACCCCACGCCGAGCAGCAATAAATCCCTTAAGATGACACACAATCACCTAGATCATTTCTAATGCCCTTGAGGAATGTTCATTTGCCTTGTGATCTGCCACTGCTTACACATGTTAACTGTACACTAGCAAGATTGGATTTCCAGAACTCTTGGGAAACGCGTACTTTCATTACAAAATGATGTAACTGATTACAAGGCCATACATCCCACTGTGAAATGTTCATTTAAATGATCTTCCTTTTAAATTTGTAGCCATCGTTTTCTATAGATGCCCCAAAATGTTGGTTTATCACCTCTGTAAGCTTCACAATGGATTTCTTTTTTGGCTTGGATTTTCCAAAATGCTCACCCCTCTACTTCTGTACTTGGTTCCCTGCTTTTCCTCGGCATATGCATGTAATGCCAAGTCAACTGACATACTTTAGTTATCCATCCATCTAGCTTGTTTTCAAACACTGCCATTTACCAGTTTTACTGCAGAATAACCTGAAGTTGTAATAAAGTCAGTTATTTACTAGTTTAAAGAGAACAAGTTTATAGAAAAATGGGCTCTTAAATGGTGGCCCCCTAGTAGAAATATCACATAAATGCATCGATCACATTGATGATTTTTCTTCATCAATATGATCAATACATTTATGTGATATTTCTACTTGGGGGGCCACCATTTAAAAGCCCATTTTTCTATAAACCTGTTCTTTTTTATACTTATCGGACTGATGGCCCCTTAGTTGTGTAGTGTTTGGGGACTCGTTTTCCCCTCTTATATAGGTCTTCACTGTTGGCAACGTTTAAACTTTTGTTTACTAGTTTAGCTTCAGTGAATAATGTGTAATGATAATAAAAGGTAAGTGGTAAATTGCCAGAAGCTTTGCAAAAACTGAAAATGAATGTAAATTATACAAAGGGGTCTTTTACAAAGAACAAGTAATGAGTTAAAGTGGAGCTCCACCCAAAAGGGAATGTCTGCTTGTTTGCCTCCTCCTCCTCTGCAGCTATATTTGGCACCTTTTGGGGGGAGCGGGTACCTGTTTTTGACAGGTACCCATCCCCACTTCCTGGAGACCTTGCCACAGACCTCACCGCAGGAAGTTCGTCCCCCTCGCCACAGGTAGTTAGGCCCCCCTCCTTCTTCCCCTGCCGCCGGCCAATTCAGAAAGCACATCACGCTTAGTGCATTTGCAGTAGGGAATGGCTGCTGGTTTCCCTTACAAGGAATGGCGGCAGCAGCACCTGAGAGCCGAATGAGAAAACGGCTGGGGTGTGGACATTTAGGGGCCCCTGGACAGGTAAGTGTCCTAATATGAAAAGTCAGCAGCTATATTATTTCTAGCCGCTGAGTTTTAATTTTTGGAGGGGGGAGGGGGGCTGGAGCTCCGCTTTAACTACTTATAATAAAATAAAAAATTGCTGCACTCCACCTTTATCTTTAGTCTTGGACAGTTGTACAGGCTCCTCTCACATACTAATATCAGTTACTCCGATTATACTGCACGCTGCAAGCTTTTCATAGTGTGCATTAGAAGCTGCAGTAAGCAGATGGAGTCCATCTCGATTCCTGGCTGCGGAATGTCCAGTATCATCTAGCACTTTCCTTCCTAGCCTTTCTGTCCGACCTACCCCTTTTTTTAATTGGATTTCAGAGCAAAAAAAAAGAAGAAGGAGCACTGCTCCTGGTTGGTCTTACAGCCCAATTCCCTAGTGGGTGAAGGTCCTACTCGTGACTGTATGCATTCAAAGAGAAAAAGTTGGATGACTGCACACCAATGGCAGAAAAAAAAAGTATCTTCTTTATTAAAATGATTAAGCACCCTAGAAGGCATGAAACGCGTCAATGCTTATCCCTGTTTTTATTTGTTTTTTTTATGTGGTCCAACATCATAATGCTTTTAACAGTCTAAATAAAGATGATCCTTTTTTTTTAAGACATTGGTGTGTGGTCATCTGACTTTCTCTCTTTGTACTGGATTTCAGTGCTTTCAAACATGGAGGCTCAGTAGCACATGTGGGCATTACCCAGGGTAGTCGAATACAATGGCTGGATATTCTACGCAGGGAATTCACTGGATCAGGGACAGGTTATTACAAGACAGGGAGGGAAAATTGGAGGTGTTCTTATATAAGTGTATAAGTGTATACATCCCATAAAGTTGGTTTGGGATGGACTGGACAAAAAGGTGGGAGAAAATCAGTCTACAAGTATAAAAAAACATTTGTGGGAACTCCCAACAGTGTTGTAAAGAACTTCCCGAACAATATATCCATTACAGAAAGAATGCCACAAGTGTTTAGCTGTTAAATTTGCAAAAGGTGCCTACTTCCAAGAGTCAAACATTTAGATTACATTTGGTCAACAACAATATAATATTGACGGCCCTAACTCAATACATCCACTAGTTAATTTTCAGCTTAATTAGTTCTATGCTTTAATGTCAGATTCAATCAGTGGCGGTGTGTCCATTAGGGCGCACGGGCGCCACCCCCTCTCTCCTGCTACCCCCTCTATCACCTATAGATTCATTCATTGCATGAACCCATCTATGGCCGCCGCTGCCACCTCCTATTCAGGCGCCCCTTTTTCTGGCGCTGGGCGTCTGAATTACAGCGGCATGGTTTTTTAAGCACCTGATTAAAGCCATAGGCTCTAATAGGCATCAAAAAAGGTGACCTGCGAGCGCCATGCTGGACGCTGTGTTAGAAAAGCGAATGAATATTTGCTTTCCTAACACTAAACCACCTCTCCGCCTATCAGGTGCTCGGATCTGTTACCCATCATCTGATTGGCTGAAAAGACAGGCGCTGTGATTGGACGCCTATCAGGCATCCAATCATATCAGACGACAGGAACAGAGGACAGGAGAAGACATCGAGGAGCTGTCCCACCGCCACCGAGACAGGGTAAGTAAAAATGGCGGGCAGGGGGCACACTGGCAGCATTTGATATGGCACAGTGGGAGTGTTTGATAGGGGAAAAGTGAGGTTGCATTTGATGGGGCACAGTGAGGCTGCATTTGATGGGGCACAGTGAGGCTGCATTTGATGGGGCACAATGGGAGCATTTGGTGCTGGAAAATTCTGAAATAAAATCCCATCAATTTTTGAGCACCAGCTGCCACTGGATTAAACTGCTGGTTGCAAGCTGAACAGTGGAGCCTTGAGTTGAGTGTGAATAAGTTTTGCTTTTTGCCTGCTGGTGACTGCTGGGTTGCATTTTTAGGTTCTTTTGGGGCTTTTTCTTGTAGCTTTTATACCCTTTTCTGTCACTTTTTAAATAGTGTTTTTTGGGGGTTTTTTTCTTCCTTTCCTTCCTTCAGCCTACTAATTAAGGGGAGGGTTTAATTGGGCACAGGTGCTTGAGGTCTATATAAGCTTGGGTTGAACTCATTTGAGCCTGCTCATCTTGAGTTTGTGAGAACTCTAAGTGGAACTGGTCAAAGTGGTGAGTTAAAACCCAGAGTTGAAAACAGGAGGTTATAACAGGGGTCATAGTACCTGTGTAGTGTGAGTACCTGAGTGTTGTCTGAGTAGTGTGTGTGTATCATTAGTAATTGTGTATTGTGGGTGCACAGTGGTCTGTGAGTACCTGTGTACTGTCTTGTTGAGTATTAGTGTCAGGAAGCTAGTTGTTATGTAATTTGGACTGGGTATAATCTCTAATCCTCATTAAATTAATAGGTACGATGACTGGCGGGTGTGGAGAGGCGACTCGGTGTACATCTTGCGGCATGTATGCGTTCCTTGATCATCTGATCGAGGGTGAATACTGCTGTGCAAAATGTAAGCACATTGTTTCCCTGGAAGCCCAGGTTCTGAATCTGGGGAAGCAATTGTCAGCACTGAGAGGCCCCTCCACCCTAAATGAGAACTAGGATAGTACACGGCAGGTGCCGGCAGGGGCCAGCACAGAGGTGGGTGGAGACAAGGAGGTGCAGGCAGTAGCAGAGAGTAGATGGGTGACAGTCAGGAAGGGTAGAGGGGCAAGTGCCAGGGAGGCCGATCCAGGGCTGGAGCATCCCAATAAGTACGCTCCATTGAGTGACATTGGTGATCCCAGTCAGGGACCAGCACTGCTGGAGCTGAGGGATTCTCCTAGCTGCCAGGAGAAGAACTCCTCCAGTGAGAGTGGGGGGGGAGAGAAGGGAAAGGAAAGACAGATTCTGGTGGTAGGGGACTCAATTCTTAGGAGGACAGAGAGGCCAATCTGTAACAACAACCTGAAGTGCCGAACTGTATGTTGTCTGCCGGGCGCTCGGGTTCGGCACATCACGGATCTGGTGGACAGATTACTGAGAGGGGCTGGGGAAGACCCAGCTGTCATGGTGCACGTTGGCACCAATGACAAAGTCAGAGGCAGATGGAGTGTCCTAAAGAATGATTTTAGGGACTTGGGAGCTAAGTTGAGGAAAAGGACCTCCAAGGTAGTATTCTCAGGAATACTACCAGTACATCGAGCCACACCAGAAAGGAAGAGGGAGATTAGGGAAGTAAACAAGTGGCTCAAAACCTGGTGTAGTAAGGAGGGGTTTGGGTTCCTGGAGGACTGGGACGACTTCTCAGTCGACAACCGGTACTATAGAAGGGATGGACTGCACCTAAATGAGGAGGGTGCAGATCAGCTGGGATTGAGGATGGCCAAAAAGTTAGAGGGTTTTTTAAACTAGGTGATGGGGGGGGGGTGGGTTCAGAGATAGAGATAGTCAGCGTGGAGCATATTCCAGAGGGTAATATTAGGGGCATTAGTGGTGGGGTAACCGAAGCACATAAACCCAAGGTAAATATAGTAGCAAGTCCTAGTTGTAATCTTGGAACACCCAAGAGGATAGTGTGTGACCGGTCAAAATATATTAATACATTAAAATGTTTGTTTGCCAATGCCAGAAGTCTGCCAAGCAAAATAGGCGAGTTGGAAGCTCTGGTGCATCAGGAGAGCTATGATGTAATCGGTATTGCTGAAACTTGGCTTCATTCCTCACATGACTGGGCTATTAATATTCCTGGCTATGCACTCTTTCGGAAAGACAGAGTAAAAAGGAAAGGTGGAGGGGTCTGTCTGTATGTGAGAAATAATCTCAAAGCAAGTGAGAAAGAGGACCTGGTGGGCGGAGAGTGTGATGAGTCTGAGGCATTATGGGTAGAACTGCATACAGATGCGCGTAGTTCAAAGTTAATCATTGGAGTTTGTTATAGACCACCCAATGTTAATGAGGAGGTGGAGACTCAGCTCCTTGCACAGATAGAAAGGGCTGCAAGGGCTGGGACAGTGATAATAATGGGGGATTTTAACTACCCAGAAATTGACTGGGGTAATGGCACTGCTGGGACAGTTAAAGGGCAAACATTTGTAAACCTATTACAGGACAATTTTATGGTACAGTTTATTGAGGCCCCAACTAGGAATGATGCTCTGTTGGACCTGGTAATCTCAAACCATGCAGAACGTATTACTAATGTTCAGATAAAGGAACATCTGGGTAGCAGTGACCATAACATGATTTCATTTGATGTTAGCTGTAAGCAAAAATCACATACGGGAAAGATAAAAACACTTAATTTCAAGAGAGCAAATTTTCCAAGGATGAGTGCTGCTCTCCAGGACTTAGACTGGGAGAGAATATTGGCACCAATGGGCACAGAACAGAAATGGGAATTCTTCAAAAAGCTTGTTTGTGATCTCACGGCAAAGTATATTCCCATGGGCAATAAGTTTAAAAGGTTAAAAATAAAGCCGATGTGGCTCACGGCCAAAGTTAAAAAAGCTATAAACTATAAAAAAAGAGCTTTCAAAAAATATAAAAATGAAGGAACACTAGTGTCATTTAAATGTTACAAGGAATTTAACAGAATATGTAAAAAGGAAATCAAGGATGCAAAAATTCAAAATGAAAGACAAATTGCAAAAGACAGTAGGACAAACCCCAAAAATTTCTTCAAATATATTAATAGTAAAAAGGTTAAGTCTGAGCATGTAGGCCCTTTGCAAAATAATCTGGAGTGGGTGACTGGGGACAAAGAGAAGGCTAACTTATTAAATACTTTCTTCAGCTCTGTGTATACAAAGGAGCATGGGGGAGCTCATGTCCACAATGGGGGTGGTACTGACGCAGCATCTAATCCACAATGGCTCATAAGTGATATGGTCCAGAAATATTTGGACAGAATAAAGGTGGAGAAAGCACCTGGACCTGATGGCATCCACCCACGGATCCTAAAAGAATTGAGCTCTGTAATTTCAAAGCCATTGTATCTAATTTTTAGGGACTCATTAATGACAGGAATAGTACCACTGGATTGGCGCAGGGCCAATGTGGTGCCTATATTTAAAAAGGGAACAAAGTCTTTACCAAGTAATTATAGACCCGTTAGTTTAACTTCTATAGTTGGGAAGATACTGGAGGGATTAATAAAAGACCACATAGATGAGTTCTTGCAGAAAAAAAATATTTTGAGCAACAGACAGCATGGATTCATGAAAGACAGAAGTTGTCAGACAAACCTGATTTCTTTTTATGAGGTGGTAAGTAAAACCTTGGACAGAGGGGTGGCGGTGGACGTGATATATTTGGATTTTGCAAAAGCATTCAATACTGTTCCGCACACACGGCTCATGTGTAAGGTAAAGTCTACAGGTTTGGAAACATCAGTTTGTAGATGGATAGAAAACTGGCTAAAAGACAGAATTCAGAGAGTAGTGGTTAATGATTCTTACTCTGAATGGTCTAAGGTTATGAGTGGTGTACCCCAAGGTTCAGTGCTGGGACCCTTACTTTTTAATATCTTTATAAATTATATTGGTTCTGGGATCAAGAGTAACATTTCCGTCTTTGCAGACGACACCAAGCTATGTGGTGCAATAACGTCCTTACAGGATGTCACCAATTTACAAGCAGACCTCAATGCTCTGTCTAATTGGGCGACTATGTGGCAGATGAGGTTTAATGTTGAGAAATGTAAGGTTATGCACTTGGGGGCTAAGAATATGCATGCATCATACACGCTAGGGGGAGTACAACTGGGGGAATCCATAGTGGAGAAGGATCTGGGGGTTTTGGTAGATCATAAGCTCAATAATAGCATGCAATGCCAAGCTGCGGTTTCCAAAGCGAGCAAAGTCCTTTCTTGTATTAAGAGAGGTATGGACTCCAGAGAGAGAGATATCATTTTGCCCCTGTTCAAATCATTAGTAAGACCTCATCTGGAATATGCCGTTCAGTTTTGGGCACCAGTTCTCAAAAAGGATAATCGGGGAACTGGAGAAAGTGCAGAGAAGGGCAACCAAACTGATAAGAGGCATGGAGCAACTCAGCTATGAGGAAAGATTAGAGGAACTGAATTTATTCACTCTTGATAAGAGGAGATTAACCACTTCAGCCTCGGACCAATAAATACCTTAAGGACCAGAGGTGTTTTTGCAATTTCGCACTGCGCTGCTTTAACTGGTAATTGCGCGGTCATGCAATATTGCACCCAAACGAAATTTGCGTCCTTTTCTTCCCACAAATAGAGCTTTCTTTTGATGGTATTTGATTGCCTCTGCGATTTTTATTTTTTGCGATATAAATGGAAAAAGAGCGAAAATTTTGAAAAAAAATGATATTTTCTTCTTTTTGTTATAAGAAAAATCGAATAAACTAAATTTTAGTCATACATTGAGGGCAAAATTTATTCAGCCACATGTCTTTAGTAAAAAAAATGTCAATAAGCGTATATTTTTTGGTTTGCGCAAAAGTTATAGCGTCTACAAACTAGAGTACATTTTCTGGAATTTACACAGCTTTTAATTTATGACTGCCTATCTCATTTCTTGAGGTGCTAAAATGGCAGGGCAGTACAAACCCCCCCCAAATGACCCCATTTTGGAAAGTAGACACCCCAAGGAAACTGCTGATGGGTATGTTGAGCCCATTGAATATTTATTTTTTTTGTCCTAAGGGATTGAATAATGACAAAAAAAAAAAAAAAAAAAGTACAAAAAGTTGTCACTAAATGATATATTGCTCACACATGCCATGGTTATATGTGGAATTGCACCCCAAAATATATTCCGCTACTTCTCCCGAGTACGGGGATACCACATGTGTGGGACTTTTTGGGAGTATAGTCGCGCACGGCATCCCGAAAACCAATCACCACCTTCAGGATTTCTAAGGGTGCAAATTTTTGATTTTACCCCTCACTACCTATCACAGTTTCGAAGGCCATAAAAAGCCAAAATAGCACAAAACCCCCACAAAATGACCCCATTTTGGAAAGTAGACACCCCAAGCTATTTACTGAGAGGCATGTTGAGTCCATGGAATATTTTATATTTTGCCACAAGTTGCGGGAATATTACAAACTTTTTTTTTTTTGCACAAAGTTGTCACTAAATGATATATTGCTCACACATGCTATGGGCATATGTGAAATGACACCCCAAAATACATTCTGCTGCTTCTCCTGAGTACAGGGATACCACATGTGTGGGACTTTTTGGGAGCCTAGCCGCGTACGGGACCCCGAAATCCAAGCACCGCCTTCAGGATTTCTAAGGGCATAATTTTTTTATTTTACTCCTCACTACCTATCACTACCTATCACAGTTTTGACGGCCATAAAATGCCAAGATGGCACAAAACCCCCCCAAATGACCCCATTTTGGAAAGTAGACACCCCAAGGAAACTGCTGATGGGTATGTTGAGCCCATTGAATATTTATTTTTTTTGTCCTAAGGGATTGAATAATGACTAAAAAAAAAAAAAAAAAAAAAATGTACAAAAAGTTGTCACTAAATGATATATTGCTCACACATGCCATGGTTATATGTGGAATTGCACCCCAAAATATATTCCGCTACTTCTCCCGAGTACGAGGATACCACATGTGTGGGACTTTTTGGGAGTATAGTCGCGCACGGCATCCCGAAAACCAATCACCACCTTCAGGATTTCTAAGGGTGCAAATTTTTGATTTTACCCCTCACTACCTATCACAGTTTCGAAGGCCATAAAAAGCCAAAATAGCACAAAACCCCCCAAAATGACCCCATTTTGGAAAGTAGACACCCCAAGCTATTTACTGAGAGGCATGTTGAGTCCATGGAATATTTTATATTTTGCCACAAGTTGCGGGAATATTACAAACTTTTTTTTTTTGCACAAAGTTGTCACTAAATGATATATTGCTCACACATGCTATGGGCATATGTGAAATGACACCCCAAAATACATTCTGCTGCTTCTCCTGAGTACAGGGATACCACATGTGTGGGACATTTTGGGAGCCTAGCCGCGTACGGGACCCCGAAATCCAAGCACCGCCTTCAGGATTTCTAAGGGCATAATTTTTTTATTTTACTCCTCACTACCTATCACTACCTATCACAGTTTTGACGGCCATAAAATGCCAAGATGGCACAAAACCCCCCCAAATGACCCCATTTTGGAAAGTAGACACCCCAAGGAAACTGCTGATGGGTATGTTGAGCCCATTGAATATTTATTTTTTTTGTCCTAAGGGATTGAATAATGACTAAAAAAAAAAAAAAAAAAAAAATGTACAAAAAGTTGTCACTAAATGATATATTGCTCACACATGCCATGGTTATATGTGGAATTGCACCCCAAAATATATTCCGCTACTTCTCCCGAGTACGGGGATACCACATGTGTGGGACTTTTTGGGAGTATAGTCGCGCACGGCATCCCGAAAACCAATCACCACCTTCAGGATTTCTAAGGGTGCAAATTTTTGATTTTACCCCTCACTACCTATCACAGTTTCGAAGGCCATAAAAAGCCAAAATAGCACAAAACCCCCCAAAATGACCCCATTTTGGAAAGTAGACACCCCAAGCTATTTACTGAGAGGCATGTTGAGTCCATGGAATATTTTATATTTTGCCACAAGTTGCGGGAATATTACAAACTTTTTTTTTTTTGCACAAAGTTGTCACTAAATGATATATTGCTCACACATGCTATGGTTATATGTGGAATTGCACCCCAAAATATATTCGGCTACTTCTCCCGAGTATGGGGATACCACATGTGTGGGACTTTTTGGGAGTCTAGTCGCGTACGGCACCCCGAAAACCAATCACCACCTTCAGGATTTCTAAGGGTGCAAAGGCCATAAAATGCCAAAATAGCACAAAATCCCCCCAAATTACCCCATTTTGGAAAGTAGACACCCCAAGCTATTTACTGAGAGTCATGTTGTCTGAACGAAAAAAAAGAGATTGATCGGTGGGTATGCCCACCATTAGATACCTCCCTTCATCCACCCACTTCTAATGATGGACATACATGCACCATTTATATATGCCGAAGCATGGGGGCATCCTCCCGCAAAAAAGTTATGCCGCGTACATACGTTCAAACTTTTCCATGGGCAAGCCCCCTGTCGGAATTTTGACCGTATGTACGCGGCATTAGGAGCAAAATCACTCCTCCACCCCTTATGCCCCCATGCTTCGGCATATATGCTCTTTTTTAACTGTGGTGGTGAAATCACCGCCTACAGCACTGGAGTCACGGCTTTATGTATCGTGGGAGCAAACGCTGTTGCTGTCAAGATAAATAAATCCGCGCTGCAGCTGAATGGCGTACCTGCTAAGCAAATTATGGTTAACGTTAAAACAAAGTAACATCCCAGTAAAACCTTACCATACCATACCTGCAAAGCAATTGCCAAAAAAAACAGTAAAAAATAAAACATTTTTTAACACAACCTGTGCCTAAAATATATATATGCCGAAGCATGGGGGCATCCTCCCGCAAAAAAGTTATGCCGCGTACATACGTTCAAACTTTTCCATGGGCAAGCCCCCTGTCGGAATTTTGACCGTATGTACGCGGCATTAGGAGCAAAATCACTCCTCCACCCCTTATGCCCCCATGCTTCGGCATATATGCTCTTTTTTAACTGTGGTGGTGAAATCACCGCCTACAGCACTGGAGTCACGGCTTTATGTATCGTGGGAGCAAACGCTGTTGCTGTCAAGATAAATAAATCTGCGCTGCAGCTGAATGGCGTACCTGCTAAGCAAATTATGGTTAACGTTAAAACAAAGTAACATCCCAGTAAAACCTTACCATACCATACCTGCAAAGCAATTGCCAAAAAAAACAGTAAAAAATAAAACATTTTTTAACACAACCTGTGCCTAAAATATATATATGCCGAAGCATGGGGGCATCCTCCCGCAAAAAAGTTATGCTGCGTACATACGTTCAAACTTTTCCACGGGCAAGCCCTCCGTCGGAATTTTGACCGTATGTACGCGGCATTAGGAGCAAAATCGCTCCTCCACCCCTTATGCCCCCATGCTTCGGCATATATGCTCTTTTTTAACTGTGGTGGTGAAATCACCTCCTACAGCACTGGAGTCGCGGCTTTATGTATCGTGGGAGCAAACGCTGTTGCTGTCAAGATAAATAAATCCACGCTGCAGCTGAATGGCGTACCTGAAAACATGAAAAATGGTTAACAATAAAACACAGTAAACAGTAAAGTATAAAAAATTTGAGAGAAGAGAGAGAGAGAGAGAGAGAGAGAGAGAGAGAGAGAACAATAAAACGACAACTATTTTTGGTTTTTATATTTTATATTTTTTTTGGTTTTTTTATTTTACTTTTTTTTTTTTTTTTTTTTTTTTTTTTATACACTTTTTTTTGAACTGTAAACTGTAACTGTAACGGTTCGGGTCTCTCAAAATGCGATGGCATCTTGGGAGACCCTGTGTTAGTGTGCCTAGCCTGTGAAATGCTGTACCCTACGCTAATACTTCACTCGTTCATGGTAGCGTTCAAAACACTCACCCTGACAAAGACCAGGCTGGCCAGGACAGCGTGGACAATAAGAACGGGTGTCACGCCTATATCCGCGCTTGCTACAGACACGACATCTTTTTTGGGGGGCTCGTTGGGTAGGGGTACTCGGGAGGACATAAGAATAATGCCTCTCATACAGCCGGCTTACTGCATTTGGTTGGGAATGGTGAGGTACAGAACCGTCTGGAAACAGAAGCTCTGTGACAACCTCTCTTTGGAAGAAAAGAAAGGTTAATGTTCCGCCTGAAGCTTTGTATAGCACAAAAGCATTCAGCAAAGCCAATTGAAATAAGTAAGCAGACACTTTTTTGTACCAGCGTCTGGTCTTACGGGAAGTTAGATACAGCGCTAACATCTGGTCATTGAGGTCCACCCCTCCCATATTTTTGTTATATTCGTGGACACAGAGGGGTTTCTCCACAATACCAGTCGCCGTAGAAATTTGGACCGTCGTGTCTGCATGAAGGGAGGTAAGAACGAAAACATTCTTATTATGCCTCCACTTCATAGCGAGCAAATTATTACACCGATAGCAGGCTCTCTCCCCCAGCCTAAGACGGGAATCTACAAGCCGCTGGGGAAAGCCCCGGCGATTAGGTCGCACGGTGCCACATGCTCCAATCTGATTATCAAATAAATGACTAAACAGTGGCACGCTGGTGTAATAGTTGTCCACGTACAAGTGGTACCCCTTTCCGAATAAGGGTGACACCAATTTCCACACTATCTTGCCAGCGCTTCCTATGTAATCAGGGCAGTTCTCCGGCTCTACGTAACTATCTTTACCCTCATAAACCATAAAGATCCATGCATAGCCTGTGGCCCTGTCACAGCACTTATAGAGCTTGACCCCGTACCTGGTACGCTTGTTGGGAATGTACTGTTTGAATGACAAGCGACCAGTAAACTTAACCAGGGACTCATCAACGCAGACAACTTTTTGGGGAATAAACAAGTCTGCAAAACGTTGGTTGAAGTGGTTTATGAGGGGCCGAATTTTGTAGAGCCGATCGTATTCAGGGTCTCCACGTGGACGACAAAGTTCATTGTCACTGAAGTGCAAGAACCGCAAGATCTGCTCGTATCGTGCCCTGGGCATGGAGTTAGAGAACAGGGGCATGTGGTCAGCCGGATGCGTGGACCAATAAGCCCGCATCCGCATAAATTTGTGTGTGCCCATGTTGAGGGAAAGGCCCAAAAACGTCTTAAATTCGGAAACCGTAACTGGTTTCCAATCTCTGGCAAGAGACGGCAACTGGGGATTAGCGGTGATGCGTTGACCAGCATATAAATTGGTTTGGTCCACAATAGATCTATAGAGATCTTCCGTGAGATACAGAGAATAAAAATCGAGTGGCGTAAAATCATCTGTATCCACCTGAATACCGGGTTGGGCAGTGAATGGGGGAAGTACGGGTTCTGCAGAAGTGGTGGGCACCCAATTGGGATAGGCGAATTCTGCAGGAAGGGCACTATGGGTACGACGGGCCTGTCTTTGTCTTCTTCTTCTTGGTGGCAGCGGGACACTACTTGTGCTTGCCACCTCGCCAGCTTGAACTGCACTTATGGGACTCGCCACGTCACCACGTGATACTGCAGTGCTGGATGTACGCCCAGGGTGTACTAGGCCGCTGGTGCTTGCCAGTTCACCAAAAGGATGAGCGGCGCTAGTACTGGCTCTATACTCCATACGAGGGACTTCCGGTTCCTGCACCTCAACAACATCAGAAAATCGGGGTCGGGTACGCCTGACAATAGCAGGGACCTCTTCTTCGTCGTCAGAGCTATCTGACATGGAGGCGCTGTCCTCTACAGGTTCGTATTCTGAGCCTGATTCTGACAGATCAGTGTCTTCCTCTTCACTATCTGTCATGCTCAGAAACGTGTAGGCCTCTTCACTAGTGTACCTTCGCTTTGCCATTTTGGGCTCTAAATTTAGGGGTACAGTAGTGAGACTCACAGGTAAAAAAGCACCTAGCCTGTCAGCGACTGTATAAAACGCTACCAAAAAAAACTGTTAGCGATCGCAGGGATCAGGCCTGACTCTGCGAACGCTGCAGTTATGTGTGTTGTGTTTTGTAAGTGACAGTGATCGATCGATACTGCACTTGGGTGGGCTGGGCTGGGCTGGGCTGGGCAGAGGGGCAAAACGCAGGTGCTAGCAGGTATCTGGGCTGATCCTGCTAACAATGCGTTTTTTTAGAACCCTAAATTGCTGGGCACGCTAGTATAGATCTGATCAGATCAGATATTGATCTGTTCGGATACTATACCACTAAGGGAGGTGTATGCTTTGCGCGTGGGTGTTAGCGGTGCTGGCACTAACCTAGCACTGCCTGGGGCGACGCAGACCCTTTCTGACCCTAAAACCAAATTTATATCACCCGCCGGGTGATCAGGGGGTTAAACCTTTATTAGGTAATAAATGGTGGGTGCCCTGATGCTATAAAAAGCGAACTACCAAACCAGCGTCACCCGTAACACTTATACGGTGATCACTGGTGAAAGGGTTAACTAAGGGCAATCAGGGGTTAAAACCTTTATTGGGTATTTATATGGGGGTACCTGAAGCTTTATAAAAAGCTGACGGGGAACCTAAATAACTAAATAACTAACTGGCTAACCAGCGTCACCAGTGACACTTATGCAGCGATCGCTGGTGAAAGGGTTAACTCTAGGGGCAATCAAAGGGTTAAAACCTTTATTAGGTTATATATCGGGGTACCTAACGGTATAAAAACCTGGCGTTGAACCTAAAAAAAAACTAGCTTCCTAGCGGGACCAGTGACACTATTGCAGCGATCAGAAAAACGATCGCTTAGTGACACTGGTAAAAGAGGGTGAAAGGGTTAACTGGGAGGGCAATCAAGGGGTTAAACCTTTATTAGGGGGGGGTAGGGGGCTACCCTGGACCTAAAGGGGCCTAACACTAGCTGCCCTGACACTTTTTACAGTCACAACTGACACTAAATGTAGTGATCAATAAATAAATGAACACTGCATTAGTGACACTGTGACTGGGGGGGGGGCGGGGGGCCGATCGGGGGGGTGATCGGGGGGTGACTGGGGTGAAATGTGTGCCTGTGTGTACCTATGTGTCAGTGGACTGTTGGTGCACTTACTTGCGTCTTCACTCCTCGCTGTCCGGTTCAAAAAGACCGCCACGAGGAGTGTGACATCACTTCCTCCTCCTGTGTTTACATTTTCACAGGGGAGGAAGTTCGTCACTGGCCAGGAGCGATCGAGAGGGGATGGGCGGAAACCAACGGCCATCCCCTCATCGCCGATCGCTCCGGCACCGAAAGGGACCGCCGTATCTAGCGGGAGGGGGTCCGATCGGACCCCCCACCCGCTAGAAGGCATTCACGTACATTTACGTGATTATGCCTGCCTGTGCCATTGTGTTGACGTACATTGGCAATACGGCGGTCCTGAAGTGGTTAAGGGGGGATTTGATCAACATGTACAAATATATAAGGGGTCCATATAGGGAACTTGGTGTCGAGTTATTCACTTTAAAGTCAACAAAGAGGACAAGGGGGCACTCTTTACGTCTAGAGGAGAGGAGATTTCATCTCCAAATACGGAAAGGTTTCTTCACAGTAAGAGCTGTGAAAATGTGGAATAGACTCCCTGCAGAGGTGGTTATGGCCAGCTCAGTGGATTGCTTTAAGAAAGGCCTGGATTATTTCCTAAGTGTACGTAATATAACTGGGTACTAAAATTTATAGGTAAAGTTGATCCGGGGAAAATCCGATTGCCTCTTGGGGGATCAGGAAGGAATTTTTTCCCCTGCTTTAGCAAATTGGATCATGCTCTGCTGGGGTTTTTTGCCTTCCTCTGGATCAACTGTGGGTATAGAATTGGGTATATGGGCTGGTATGTGTGTATATGTATATGTGTGTGTGTATATGTATATGTATGTGTATATGTATGTATATATATGTGTATATATATATGTGTATGTATGTGTGTATATGTGTATGTATAGTATATTTTATTTTATTTATTTTTATTTTATTTTTATTTTATTTTTTTTGGTTGAACTGGATGGACTTGTGTCTTTTTTCAACCTGACTAACTATGTAACTATGTAACTATGTAATTAGCAAATATTTTAATAATATGAAACAATTGGCCAGAAGGTGATCAGAAATATCTCCAGCATAGAGAAACAGCAATAACCAGTGTTTTTGGCAGAGGGGAGATGGGTTCAATCTCAGCCAGTTTCTTGGTGAAAGAAGAAATCTAATTTTGTTCCTCAAGGAACAAAGTACATGTATTACTTTGTCCAAATATTGCTAGGTGCTGTTAAAGGACATCTGCAAGGTCTGACAGGGCACCACTCCTCCCTCCACAACCTTCCGAATACACCGCCAACAAGGAGATGGCTGCTTTGACAGGCAACACGCCTGCTGTCTGGAGAATTCATAATAAGGAGGTTGTCTCAGGCAGGTGCTTAGAGACTGTGAAAAAGGTGCATCGCAAAAGCAGGTCTCTCTTTGCTAGCTGTGTTGCTGGATGGCTGTGGAGGACAGCTGGTGCCCTTTCCCACAGTTAGTCTTAGACATCACCTAGGACACAATTGTCAAACACAAGGCCCGCGGGCCAAATCCGACCCTCCAGGTCATTTCATGTGGCCCTCACACCTAACCTGCAGTTGCGGCAACCCCCTCCTTTATGTCATCACCTTTTTTCAGCAGTTGGTAGCAGAGGGGAGGACAGAACGCCTCTTACAGATCCTGCGTCTCTCTGTATAGCCACAACCCCCCACCTCCACCTTCCCTGTTCTCAGAATTCCAGGACTCCAGCCCACCTCTGGTCCTTCTCCAGACCCTGCATTTTCTGCTTCCCACCTCTTCTTGGCAGCAGCACAAAGTAAGGGGGTGCATTGTGATGTAAGGGAGGGTGAGGGACTCGACTTCTGATGGTGTTGGAGGGGGGGGGGCTTTCGGCATGTGGTGTAGGGGGGTGCTCTGAACATCTGGTCCTATAGATACAACTGGTCCTTTGGGTACAACCATAATGCTGATGCAGCTCGTGATGAAATTGAGTTTGTCTCATCTTCCTGGGTCAAGGGTGTCAAAGTGCTACATGTACTCTGTCCCATGGGGAACAGAACACATTAATAAAAAAATCAATGCGAGACTTTGCCTTAAAAAGTGGATGTAAACCTGGTTCATTAAATTTGAGCTGGGCACATATATAGTATCTGCAGTGTTTTTTTTTATCCCTCTTTTAAAGCACCAAGTCCCGTGGCTTTCTCCTGCTCCATTCCTCTGTTATCAGCCTGATAACTTCCGACAATTGTGATAAAACCAGCCTGAATTTTGTGTTAGTGAGGGTGCTATAAATAGATTAGCAGAGAGCTGGTCTATTCACAGCACAGCTCTGCAAGTCTCTGCCTATGTGGAGAGGAGAGGGGGGGTGCCTTTCCTCCAATCGGCTGTCTCACAGTGTATGGCAAGAATCCCCACCCACAGGCGAGTCAGGAAGAGAAAATTCTAAGATGATGTGCATTTTCTAAATGGTGTATAAAGCTGAAGACAACAGATATACATGTGAAACTTATGTAGGAGAATTTGTTTCATTTCTGTGTATCACCTGAGGCTGTTCACTTCACTGGATATATGTGAGGGTTTACAACTACTTTAAAATCTGTTAGGGGTCTACCAGGGAGACGTTTGGACACATAGGGCAACAAATAGCTGGTAGAGGTTCTCTTTCTTTCAGCGCTGTTCAAAACTAAAGGTTTTGGCTGGGGTTGGGCTTTTTGGACCAGTTCCCTATGGTGCAATGTCTGAAATCGGATTTGATTCGCACCGCACTGCAAATCACATGCAATCTCTGTGCTATGCGATTTCAGCCATACAGATAGTATGGCTGAATTTGCATCAAATTTGCACAGGACCCTTTTTTTGGTCCACAGCAGAATCGGATTCCTGTCTAAGTTTGCAGATCGTACTATGATATGCGAACTGATTTAGGAGTGTCAGTTAAAAGTTAATGACACTCCTAAATCAGTTCGCATATCATAGTACGCAGTTCTATGGGGCAGTACGAACTGCCGCTGGGAGACATGTGATGCGGGAACCCACAGTGGATTCGCTGGGTTCCCGCATCGCAGCAGTGTGGACCGCCCTCCGAGTTTGGCTGAGAATGGCAAGCCCTTTAAAGCGGTAGTAAACCCGCAAATTTTTTAATTTTTTTTTTAAACCTGCAAAGCAAAAGGCATAATGAGCTAGTATGCACCGCATACTAGCTCATTATGAAATACTTACCTTAGAACGAGGCCCCGACATCTGGCCCGATCCACGCCGAGGGAGCCGACATGCTCCCTCGGCGTCTCTTCCGGGTATCGCGGCTCCGGCGCTGTGAGTGGCCGGAGCCGCGATATCGTCACTCCCGTGCATGCGCACGGGAGATTTCAGTCCGGCCGGACGAGCGCTGCCGGATTTTCACGGCGAGAACCCCCTTGTGCGCATGCGCCGCTGCAGTCAGCGGCGCATACCGAGGGGAATATCTCCTAAACCGTACAGGTTTAGGAGATATTTTTTTTACCTACAGGTAAGCCTTATTATAGGCTTTCCTGTAGGTAAAAGTTAAAAAATTGACCATACAACCACTTTAACAAATCATTAAAAATCAAAAACTATTTATATATGTAGTAGACCTCATTTTTATTTTATTTATTTTTAATTTAAATGTGGCAGTATTTAGCAGCTAGCTAGCTACATTCTGCCACATCCAGATATTAAATGTACGTAGAAGAGACAAACACGATTTTTTGCCATAAACAGGTGTTACAGTTTTTCTAACCAGAACAGGTCAGACAACTGGATATCTGTCTACTGACTCATCGGAGCAGGAAGGTATTCTCTTAAAATAAAGAGTAAAACTTAACATTTCTTCCACAACAAATTTCAAATAAGTGCCAACATGGAAGCCACTAATGTTCTATTTGTCCAGAATGGAGCATCGTTCCATAAAAACAATGCAGTGAAGGGGACGACCTGGCAGGCTGGACAATGACCCCTTCCATTTAGGACAGAAAATCTGAAAAATGTTACAGGATATTATGGAAAGGAAGACTGTCAACAGCATATTTTTCAATGTGTTGTATAAACATTAAAACAACCTTGAGCAACTTCAGCAATTGGCTGAATGGTGGAGTACTGTTCCCAGCGAGCCCAGCTTGCAAATCCTGTACCCTCAGGCCGCATCGATTTGACATGATTGACCTCATTCTCTCCTCTGATCCAGGACTCATCATCAATGACTGTGTAAAGATGAGGACTTCATCCATGGACATGTAAGGATGAAGTTCCCTCACAGACTTCCTTTCATGTCTCCACATTCAGCCCTCCATTGTGGTACACTCACTGACCTCTCTCTGCCCCGAGTCCATGATGGAGAATTTAACCGGACCATATGTTCCAACAGCTTCACCTGCCCTCCTACTCCATGAACTCCTCATCAATGACTGTGTAATGATGAAGACTTCACTCATGACTGTCTAAGGTTGAAGTTCCCTCAGAGTTCTCCCCGGGCCTCCTCCCGCCGTTCAGCGCACCCCCCCCCCCCCCAGATGGGGGTGCCCTCTTACTGCTGTCTAGTACTCCTTTCTACACTTCTCCCGGCCGACAACCCCTCCCAGTGGCCTGTTACCTCAGCTTATATAGAAAGCCCACCGCATGTCAATTCCAGTTAGGGATTGGTCAGGGCTCCCACATAAGCTGCCTGCCATTCAGGTTTAAGCCCTGCCCCTCTTCCAGAAGATTCTCCCTGGAAGCAGGGGAGGCACCTCAGCACTGAAACACAGGTGGTAACACCCACTGCTACACTGGCCACTCCCTGCCCCCCAGATAAAAACAGACAGGCCTAGCTCAACGCATAGGCCTGCCTAAATTTACCTGTGCTGACAGTTTCCCTAGCAAAAAAAAAAAAAAAAAAACCTATGTTAGTTAGCACCTACCTATGGTAGAGGGTGCTACACTAATATTTTTTAGACTTCAGTTACACTTTAGCTGTGATTGAGACACATACATTATTGCATTTCAAATATAAGTTAATGTCCCTCTTTCACCTGCAGACACAGTCCCCCCCATCCTGGTCACATAGGAAGTCACATAGAAACATTCCCTAGTAAATGGAGACTAAAATGCTACATTAGGAAGGTGCGTAATGGTTCCTTTTTCCAGTATAGCACCGTTTAATGTATGTACAGTGTGATTATAATAAAATGAAAATGTAGCGCTAAACAATAGTGATAAGATGAAATGACGGTTAGGTCACCTCAACTAGACAAAGAAAGGGGGTATGTGAAAAAACATGACCAAAAAAATAAGGTAATATTAGTTCAATCTCAAACTGAAGTAAAGAGCATGCAGTCAGGATGGATAAATCAGAAGTGCAGGTGGATCGAATGTACAATAGTATATAATTGGAAAGTATTCAAATGTGAAGATGGGTACTCTTACCACACCAGATGGACGCACATACCCTACGTATGTGCTTAAAGTACTGGATCCCCAGTGATGGAATGGTACCAGGAGTGATGTTGATGCCACGGCTGTAATTCCAATCCACTCACGGTTGGATGATGTCTCAAACTGGTGGTTCCACTTCAACTAGGGCATATCCTTTTATGACTACAATGTTTTTGTGATCACTTTTTTTACTTCATTTACGTTTTTTTGTATGATATTTTTATCCTATTAAACCATTTTGGTTGACCTGCGCCATGTGGAGTTTCCTTTTTCCTCAATGTTCGTGTACGGATGGTCATCCTTCCGTTGTCATCTATTGTGTGGATTGATCCATTTGCTGCTTACCTGGAACCACCTGTTTGGGACGGTCATCCAACCGTGGGCGGATTGGAATTACAGCCGTGGCATCAACATCACTCCTGGTACCATTCCATCACTGGGGATCCAGTACTTTAAGCGCATTAGACGCTGTATTAGTATGTGCGTCCATCTGGTGTGCTAAGAGTACCCATCTTCAAATTTGAATACTTCCAGATATATACTATTGTACATTCAATCCACCTGCCCTTCTGATTTATCCCTCCTGACTGCGTGCTCTTTACTTCAGTTTGAGATCGAAGAGAAAGTTCTCCATTGCAGGACACTTCACTTGTGGACATTTGGTTATTCAGACTATTGTGATTCACTATTATTACCTTATTGTTTTGGTCATGTTTTTTCATATAGCCCCTTTCTTTGTCTAGTTGAGGTGACCTAACTGTCATTTCATCTTATCTTGTTTAGCGCTACATTTTTATTTTATTATTGTTTCTTGTGTGTGTAGCTGCTTTTCATATTTCGGGCATTTTGTTCTCATGTTGGGTTTAGCGTAATATTTTTACCCCTCTTACATGTACAGTGTGATACACTTCATGCTACACATTCTTTTACCCATAAATTTGTATTAGATTGGCACATTTCCCATATGCTCAATGGATAGGATATCCTGTTATTCAAACGCAAAAAAAAAAAAAATGTATGTTCACTTTAATGGCCATATTCACTTTTCATAAAGTAAATGATTTGTGATCGTAAGAAATAGTTATTTTGTATTCCTTGAAGGTAATCTGTTACTTGAAGAAAGCCATAAAAAAAAAATAATAATACACACAACAGAAGATCTATCATTATATTTTTTTTCTATTCTGTCCCTTATGGGATAAAGTACATATAGTAATAGCCCATGCTGCTTAGTGCTTCATAAACCTAGCTATGAGGTGTGAACGCAACCCTCTCCTCTCCTGCCATATCTGCTCTCACAACAGCTAATAAGAAGATGGACCCTCAGTAGCTTTCCTTTGCTCTGAGTACTTTCCTGAGACAAGATGCGAGGACACGTCAGTCTCTACCATTGCCCTTGCTGCTGCTGGTCTCAGGAAGGTGCTCAGAGCTGGAACAAGTTGCCATTATTGTGTTGCCATTATTGCCATTATAAAGCTTTCATGTTCTTTCTAGCTGTTGTCAGATCCACTGTGGCAGAAGGGGAGGTGGTGCAGTTTAGACCTCATAGCAAGGGACAACAGCTAGGAAGAAGACGATAGATCTTCTCCAACACTTACCCTTTTGTGGGTAGAAACTTGTCTCCCTCCTAAGGCTACTTTCACACTGAGGTGTGAGGACGTCGGCGGTAAAACGGCGCTATTTTTAGCGCCACCTTACCGTCATTTTAGTGGTGCTATTCGGCTGCTAGCGGCTGAAAAAAAGGGTTAAAATTGCCCGCAAACCGCTGCTTTGCCGGGGGTTTGGCGATGCTGCCCCATTGATTTCAATGGGCAGGGGCGCTTTAGGAGCGGTATATACACTGCCCCTACAGTGCTGCAAAGATGCTGCTTGCAGGACTTTTTTTTACTATCCTGCAAGCACACCGCTCCAGTGTGGAGAGACAGGGGAGGCTCTTTATAGGAGCTATTTTTAGCGCTGTAGCGACTGTGAAAGTAGCCTTGGGGAGCGTGCAAAAATGCGTGGTTGAGCTGCGGTAGGCAATTTAGGTAGGATGTTGGCGATTACATGCTTCATGTGTGATGCTTTGCACCTGCAGCAAAGTTCACCTGACACGTAGAAGCAGATGGCAAGCCTGTCAAACACTACACAGTTAAGCAAATAGGGAAGTGCCGCCAACACCCCATAACCGCATGCAATGCACATGGTTGCGGCATGTTTGTCAGCAAAAATGAGGTTAAAAACAGGCTGTATGGAGGTGTGACATCTCTTCCTCACTTCCTGTCAGTAGCCTCTGAAGCAAGAACTGAAGGTGGATAGGGCCTCAGAGGAATGGGAGATTTAGATGCCAGAGCTATGGCCTCTGGCAGATCTTCAGTCTGCGCCCCCCCCCGCCCATCCACACCGCTGTGTGCTATGGTTTCTCCCATCAGTCCACATAGGTGTCATTACTATGTCCTGTAGAGACATAGGGGCTGGCAGATGGAACCACAACACAAGGTGTGGGGGTGGGGGGCCACGCATTCAGCACACCCAGAAGAGTCTCCTCTTGGATGGCTGTAGCTCTTGAAGAGAAAAATGAGAGTCCGCTATCTAATGGAGAGGTATGTTTAAATAACGACAACAGTAAAGTTTAGATAATGCGGTAAGTGCAGCATATTTTCATGCGGTATTCTATCGCATTGAGCTTGTTGCGAAGGAGCGGGCCGGGAAGCTAGGTTCCCTACTGACAGCTGAAAACATGCCACGCAGAGATCGGGATAGGTCACACTGCCTGTGATTAGCGCAGTGCCGACTTCCTGGGGGGCTCTGCACGTGCGGCTGCGAACACGCCTGAGCTCATTCCTTAATCCTTTCTCTGCAGCTTCAGCTGCAGAGTGAATGGATGGAAAGTGCTCTGTACAGTGGCTCCCTGTTCATTCACAGACTGAAGCATTGTAGACAGGCAGGGCCACAGGGGAATTAATTCAGGTAACTGCACCCCTTCCTGCTGTGCTGGGTCTCTCTGTTGAATGCATGGGACCTGGGCCCCGTACAGGAGGGGCCCACTTATCAGCGGCCCTGTCTGGACGATTAAAGAGTGAAAGACATTGTGAACTACTGTAAATGGCACTTGAGTAAATGTTGCGTTTTACGTTTTACCGCTTATAAAAGAGGAGCGAGTCTTTGACACGTGCACAATCAACATGCCAAAAACTCCCCCAGTACATGAAGTTACAGAAAATAAAGCCAATGGCTTTATTTAACACAGCTGTGGTAACAAATAGCTCATCAAATGTGCAGGAACTGCACCCAGAACTGTTTTTTCTTTTTGGTTGGATAGGGTTTTCAATGCCAGATGTAACCTCCCCTTAATACTTGTCTATTGTTAAAGTGGTTGTAAACCCTTACAACCAACTTTGACCTACAGGTAAGCCTAGATTAAGGCTTACCTGTAGGTCCAAGAAATATCTCCTAAACCTACACGGTTTAGGAGATATTTGCCGAAAGACAGGCACCGTAGACAGCGGAGCGCAGGCGCACTGAGTGCGCCGCGGTCAACGGCGATATGCCGTGAGTGGCGGCTCCTGTGCGCATGCTCGGGAGTGACGTCATCGAGGCTTTGCCGAATGTCAGTGGCGGAGCATCGAGACCCACCGAGAAGATGGATGCGCCGGAACTACGGGTGACATCGCTGGCTCCCGTGTCAGGTAAGTGACACATAATAGACTACTATGCGATGCATAGTAGTCCATTATGCTTTGCCTTTGCAGGGTTTACTTCCTCTTTAAGTGGTCACCAGACTAAATTAATTAATTAAAGGGCACAGAAACACTGGAACATGTACCCTACAATGTGGGGGTTTCTCAATTTTATTATACTGTGCACCCCTTTATTACAACATTTACCAATAACTCAAGCTTCCCCTACAGTGTGCACATTTACTGCCTGCACTGCTGAAGGATAAGTTCACTTTTACCACATTTTCCAAAATGATCCTCATGCGCCACACTGTCCCCAATATAATAAAATGCTGTGCTCCATTCCCTGAGTGAATTCCCACCTTTTTCAGATGCTGATACTATTGCTCTCCTTAGTACATCCATGGCCCTGGAAATCCATCAACTAGCACTCCCAGGCCCTTTCCCCACCTTACATTACAGTGCCTTGAAAAAGTTTTCACCCCCCCGGCTTTATAGTTTGTTACGTTACAGCATTTAGTTCAATGTTTTTTTAATCTGAATTATATGTGATGGATCAGAACACAATGGTCTAAGTTAGTGTAGTAAAATTAGAAAAATATATAAATAAAACTATTTTTTCAGAAATAACAAAAATATGATAATTGGCATGTGTGTATGTATTCACCCCCCTTGTTATGAAGCCCATAAAAAGCTCTGATGCAACCAATTACCTTCAGAGGTCACATAATTAGTGAAATGATGTCCACCTATTTGCAATGTAATTGTCACATGATCTGTCATTACATATACACACCTTTTCGAAAAAGGCCCCAGAGGCTGCAACACCTAAGCAAGAGGCACCACTAACCAAACACCGCCATGAAGACCAAGGAACTCTCCAAACAAGTAAGGGACAATGTTGTTGAGAAGTACAAGTCAGGATTAGGTTATAAAACAATATCCAAATATTTGATGCTCCTTAGGAGTACCATCAAATCTATCATAACCAAATGGAAAGAACATGACACAACAGCAACCCTGCCAAGAGACGGCCACACACCAAAACTCACTGAGCGGGCAAGGAGAGCATTAATCAGAGAGGCATCACAGAGACCTAAGGTAACCCTGGAGGAGCTGCAGAGTTCCACAGCAGAGACTGGAGTATCTGTACATAGGACGACAATAAACTGTACGCTCCATAGAGTTGGGCTTTATGGCAGAGTGGCCAGAAGAAAGACATTACTTTCAGCAAAAAAACAGAATGGCACGTTTTGAGTTTGCGAAAAGGCATGTGGGAGACTCCCAAAATATATGGAGGAAGGTGCTCTGGTCTGATGAGACTAAAATTTAACTTTTTGCCCATCAAAGAAAATGCTATGTCTGGTGCAAACCCAACACATCACATCACCCAAAGAACACCATCCCCACTGTGAAACATGGTGGTGGCAGCATCATGATGTGGGAATGTTTTTCAGTAGGTCAGGACTGGGAAACTGGTCAGAGTTGAGGGAAAAAAGGATGATGCTAATCATTAGTGTCCTGATGATCAGTGCAGCCCCAACAGTGCTCACCAGTGCTGACAATCAGTACCCACCAGTGCTACCTGTCAGTGCCCATCAGTGATGCCTTTCAGTGCCCATCGGCACCTCTATCAGTGAGGCCTATTAGTGTCCACTATTGCAGCCTATCAGTACCTGTCAGGGCAGCCTCATCAGCGCACATCAATGAAGGAGAAAACAATTACCAATTTACAAAATGTTATAACAGAAACTAAGAAAACTTTTTTAATTTTTTATTTTTTTTTGTCTGTTTAGGAATAAATAAACCCAGTGGTAATTAAATACCACCAAAAGAAAGCTTTATCTATCTCAAGAAAATGATAACAATTTTGTTTGGGTACAGCATTGCATGGCCAAGCAATTGTCATTGAAAGTACGACAGCTGAAAATTGGCCTGGGCAGGAAGGGGCTGAAAGTACCGGTAGGCAAGTGGTTAAAGTAAAACTATAAGCAAAACTTTTTTTTTCATTTTTGGATAGAGTTAAGCCTCGTACACACAATCCGATTTTCATTCAGGAATTGTGAAATGCCGGCTGTTAGTAAGCTCCATCAGACAATTGTTGTCCAACTTTCTGCCAACAAATGTTGGATGGCAGGCTAGTAGATTTTTGGTGGTCAACGGTCTGTTGTCAGATTTTCCTATCATAAGTACACAAGTCTGTCACACAAAAGTCCAAAGTACAAACACGCATGCTCTGAATCAATGCTCACCAAACACGACATTAGCAGATGGTGCCCAAAGAGTGGTGCTCAAGAATTGCAATTCCACGTAGCACATCACTATGTTCGTATTTGTTGGCTGACAATTGTGTACCATTTGTATGCAAGACAAGTTCACGGCACACGTCCTTTGGACAAAAGTCTGACTCTTTGTCTGTGGAAAATCTGATCGTGTGTACAAGGTTTAAGGGAAAATTTTAACCTATTCGATTTTTTTTTTTTGCCATCTGTGTCAGATTGCGGAGATTTCTCCTTAACTTCCTGTCCCATAGCCAAAACAGGAACTGAGATAAAATCCCAGCAAATTAAAGGAATTCCATGGGGTTCCCCTAGGTCAACAGAACTAGTGTCCCAATTGGAAGATTTCCTGTCTATTACTTTTCTGGGGACAACCCAAAATTTGGGATTTTCTTTTCTTTTTACTTTCAATGATAACGGTACACAGGACAAATAGAGCGGGGGAATCTCCCTAACGGGAACACAGACAGCAATAACAACGGACAGGCATTCTAATTAGGGTAACCACATTTCCAAACTGCCATTCAGGGATGATCCCCCCCTTTCACAAAAATCAGCTTGTGCTGTAACGAATCACAGCACAGCCGAGCGGGCGGGTGCACTCTCTACCCAGAAGCACTGATCAAGCCCCCAAAAAAGCCACTGCATCGCCACTTGACTCACTGATGGTGATTGTCCTGGCTGGCCAAGACCTGTTTACCTTGTTTCAATGCTTGCTCTATACTACCATGCAGTGATTAGACACAAGAGGCAGGATTTATGTATTCTCCACTCACAAGCAGGGGGCAAGGATTATGCCTCTCCAGACATTCTGGCTGCCTTTTTCAGGGGCATCAGATCGGCCCAGGGGGGCTGTGTCAGTTTCATTCCAGGACACTGTATTGTTCTAGAATGAAGGTGCCTGGAACCTGGGACAGACCTGCAAAATGCGGGACTGTCCCAGGCAATCCCGAACTGTCCCGGGCGATCCGGGACACGTGGTCACCATAATTCTAATCCATCTACACTCTATCCAAAATGTAAAAAAAAAAAAAAGTTTTGCCTTCTGTTATTTTTTAAACTAAAGATTTATAAAATTTTAGTGGTTGAGTTCAAAATCACTTTCTTCCAAAAGAAAGATTTTGCAATTTTTCACCGTAGATTCAGCAAGAATAATGATGTATAAGGGTTTTGCAAGTCTACATGTGTGTAAGGGTTCTTACTTGATAAAGTTCAGCTATTTTAAAAGAAAAGCTTCTCATTCTACAATGTGTGCAGTATATGCAGAGCGATCATGACATAACCTTTCTCCCTACCACAGATCAACCCAGAGGAAGCTTGTTCGCTCATTATTACTGACTACAGCATTCTATTTAAGCAAAATGAACCACTAAACTGGGGCCCTATACACACTTGGTGTTTAGCCCTGTTGAATGAGGCTCTAGCGCAGGGGTCTCAAACTGGCGGCCCTCCAGGTGTTGTGAAACTACAAGTCCCATAAGGCATTGCAAGGCTGACAGTTACAAGTATGGCTCCCACAGGCAGAGGCATGATGGGACTTGTAGTTTCGCAACAGCTGGAGGGCCGCTAGTTTGAGACCCCCTGCTCTAGCGTTTAGATGCGGTCACATAATTCCTAGCAGGGACATCACACCCCTACTAGAGGTACCTCTTCAGTAAAAGTTGACACTATAGTGATAAGAAAGAGCCCAAAAGCTGCAGAGCACCCATTATAGGTGAACACGGGGAATGTCATGTTTACAAAAAGTT